>NC_046170.1:18581338-18936338 GCF_011064425.1 Rattus rattus
GTTAAATAATAAAATAATAATAATAAAAAAAGAATATCAAGTACTTTTAACAGCCAGGCTGTCCCTTACTTCCAAGTCTCTTCAAATTCATTTGGTTTGCAAAACTGGATCTATTGCAGTTAGAAAGCTAATATTAATGACTCTTTACACATTAGCAGCAGCACAACATACAGCACATTTTCCCATCAGTCCTGAAATGCAGGATAGGAATGGGATCAGTGCTATAGGCAAAGAGTAAATGAAAGTCAACGCCCTGTGGAGGGTTTTAACCTGCCTGCAACAAAATTAAGGCATATGGGCAACAATAAAATAAATGTTCATAGGCCACGTCACATAGCCAGCCATTATCTCTTCTGAAGAACAAGAGTGAAAATAAACATAATTATCGTGTAAAGTATTTTGGTCCAACTCCAATATGGGTTCCTAATACTGAGTCCTTATGACCAATGTCAAAAAAGAGATGGTTAGGATTTTACAAATACAATGCATAGTTGTAATGCTGGAGTATATTTGAGTCTTTCTCCTTACAACAGTGTAATTTTGGTAATAAACTCTAGAGGATCTTTTTAATTTCATAATTCTTTTGAGATTGAAAAATCCTTTCAAAACACTACTGGATCTTTCTTGTTCTTTCAGAGGCTCATGTGAAACAGAAACATTCGTTTGTCTTGCACCAGCTGCTACTGGGAACCAGTAATAATAGACTTCTACACCTGAAACTGTAGACTCTGGAAGGCTTTCGCTCAGGCAGGAAATAGTCCACCACTTTTAGCAGACGCATAGCTGAGACAAAGTTTTAATAGTTGGCTCCTCCAATCCCATGCAGGCACATGGATAACAGGATGCTAAAACATACTCAGTCTGAGAGTGGGAGGGATTAAACATAGACTGGTCTGTATGTATCTGGTCATGCTTGGAAAAATTATCTGCAAGCTCTTGAACCCTCCTTCTTATTACCTCGTTATTAATAACACTGCATATATTTCCAATATTCATAACTCTGAGCTTCTGTGGCCTTGACAACTAACTGTCCATCAAAATGTTGCTCCTTTTCTCTGAGAACATAGAGTTGAGGGGGAAGGCTTCTGACTAACGCATATGCTTCACAGGTCACTGAACTAGAGCTTGCCCATTGAATAGTTCCAAGCATAGGCTGAGAAGCAACGCAACATTTTTATGGCAAAGCCTTTGATAGAGAGAGAACTCAGAGCAGGCCTGTGGGAAAAACAGGTTGGAAGGACAGCCTGGGTGCCTGAACCATGATGTCAAGGAAGACCCTTACTAATTAGGAACACACACATGACTCCTGTAGAAGTGACAAGTGGGGATTTTTTTTAAATTACAGTAAATAGAATGATCTTCTAAGTCCAAATCCAAAAGTAGACTATAGAAAAACTCGGCATATAGAACCCTTTTCCATCACTAACAGGTTAGGCAGGTTTGCTCACACACTTCTGCATTCCCAGCATTCAGAAGGTTGAGGCAAAGGGTTAGGAGTCTCATAGGGAGACCTCTTTATAGTGGGACCCCGGCTCAACAACACTAATAATGTGAGGTCCTTAATTCATCTAACGTATTCAGTGACTGTCTTGATTATTGTTTTATTTGGGGTTAGAAAAGCTATTGGAACAAGTTCAGGGTCCCTTATTGAAATAAATTATCAAGATAAAGGGAAAATTCAATTTCGAAAATGAGAAATTGGAAGACATTAAGAACACCGATGGAGGTGTCAAGAGGGGTGTAAAGGGGCAATGGGTGTTTTTCCAGACCAGAAGTAATCAGGCAAGCCGTTCGTCTCTCCCTACTCTCCTTGAGATGCTTAACATCCGTCATGTTTATCTGTTAAAAGGTCAAGCCAGACAAAAAGATGGGAAAGCTTTTGAAAACTGCCAATAACTGCGAATTATAAAATGCTGCCATGGCTAGCATACTAATCAGGAGAAGCTTGGTAGATTGAAGGATAGTGAAATTGTGTTAATTTCATTTATCTTTTAGAAGAAAAAGCAAAAGGAAACTTTTAATTATACATTTTAATAAGGAAATAAAACCCAGAAGCAAGAGAAAAGATGAAAATTAGGGGTGATATGGTCCATTACTGACTATACTGGCATTTTCATGGAGGCCAGGAGAATGCTTGCGTTTGATACTCATGTGTTTTTAAAACTCTCACTCACCAAAGTAGACACATTCAACATTTAAATTTTTATTCTGTCTTAATAAGGCAATATTAATAGATTTGAACTTGATGGGGACCATGTTAATTGTGATTTATCTGTTCTAAGAATTCCTAAAACCATCATTATCATAGTTATCAGATTTTGAAACAAATCTCCTGAAACATTAAATATTCAGTAAGTGAAGGTTTGTACTCCTCAACAAAGGGGCTGGCAAAATAGGTCGTCAGGTAAGGGCTCCAACTGCTGTTGCAGAGGACTAAAGATAATTTCGCAGAGAGCCCACTCAGGAGGTTCAGGTCTGCCTGCAATTTCAGCTCCAGGAGACCTGATACCTCTGGCCTCTGAGGACACCTACACTCACATTCATATGCCCACACAGGTATCCACCCCTTGTATACACAAATAAAATAAAATAAAATAAACTTAAGAATATGGGATGTATTATAAGAAAGAAATAACTATTTTCTAATTTTGCTTCAATGGACTAATCAATATTGGGAAAATATTTTTGGAAGTATAAAAACATGAGAAAGAAGTGGCATGCACAAGATCAATACCATAGTTAGTTGAGGGTTGTTTTTTTTTTTTTGAGATGACCAATCATGTGTAATAACCATGCATATAACCCTGGTGGCTCCAAATGCCTTTATAAGGATCCCCCTGGCTCACAGGTCAGCTTCTCTGTGGGCCTGAGGAGAGAGCATGGAAGAGAAGAGCCCTTCCATTCAGCATTGATGATAGCCATCTTCACCACACTCATAATGTCCACACCAGGACTTTGATGGAAGTCAGCTGCCATGCTCCATCCACACTGCCCAAAATCTCAACTACCAGGCCAAACTATTCATCTGGCTTTTGGGTTCTCAGTTTCCCTTAGCATCTCTGTCCCCTAGTATAGTCATGTCTTTTTATAGTCTCTTAGCTGATGATCCAGCAAGGTACCACTCAGTCCTGGATAATTTTTTTTTCTGGGCCTGTATTGAGACATTCTCTTCCAATACCTGGTGCTGTAGTAGGCAAGAATTAAGTTATGCAAGCATCACACATGGTATATTCAGCCATTTCTAACACATTAAAATCCCCACGTTATAGATACCCTGTTCCATCAACAAGCATGTAGACAGAAAGCAAATAACTGTCAAACAACAATTACATGCTATTTATAATTTCTAAGTATTAGTGGCATGCATGCTCCACCACAAATGAGACATCTTGATCAGCTCTGCCAAGATTTGTGAAAGATTGTGAAGAGAGGGTGGAAAGACTATAAGAACAAGACTCTGCAGAGGCCTGGAGTGAAACTGTTTCTTCTGCAGGTGAGGGGACTACTTAAGTCTTGAACTATCAACAGTTATAGACGTGGGTGCATAACTGTCACGAGGTCAAGGCCATCGACTCTACAGCATGGAGGGGGAGGGCTCACTAGCTGCAACCCCCTTACTGAAGATGTATTGACAGTTGATGGTGACGGGGGGAGGGATAATCAGATTTTTTAAGGAAGGTTTACAATACTCCACAGAATGGCTACACACATGACTATATGAGCAGTACAGATCTGCCTCGGTGGGTTATTAAGATGGTAATGAAGAGGAGGCCATGAGGGTGGGAAGGGGCAGGGAGGTGGAGAGTGGCTATGAAACAAGATGAGGGAAGAATGGGGGTGCTAACAATGAAAATACATTGCATTAAATTCTCAAAGAATTCATTAAAAATATTATATTAAAATCCTTTAAAGAATTTGCCTTTAAAAAATAGTGTATGCATGCACACATATGCAAGCAAGTGTGCTTACTTTGGTTGTGCATATGTGGAAGCCAGAGGTCAATATGAAATGACTTCCTTAATTGTTTCTCTGTCATAATTTTTGAGACGAGACATTCCATTGAACCTGAAGTTCAGGGGTTCAGCTAGACCATTTGGTATGCAAAACCCAGAAATCTACTATCTCTCCGCGCTGCGGCTACACGTGCATACGGTCACATGCAGCTTTACATACGTGCTGGGAACCTGAGCTTCTCACACTTGCTCAGGATGAATTTTCCCCACTATTGCATCCCCTTTGAATATTTTAAAATAAAAACACTAACAAAAATGGTAGATAAGTATTTCACTTCAATAAGTATAAACAGCATCCCCAAGCAATAAAAGTCACAAAATAACTCATGAAAGAAGAGAAAATAAACACATCTTTTCCTATTTTCAACCAAAATATTTATACTTCATAACTTCCTTGTCTCATAAATTTCCTTTCTATAAATTTATTTTCAAGAAATGATAATCAATGTGTCAGAGACTCAGCTGCAAGGTTATGCATGGCAGCTTTGTTTACAAAATGCGGAGATTAAACAGAATATATCTAAAGAACACAGTTAAAATTCCACATGTCATCAAATATATTCCTATAAGCGGCGGGAGAAAGACTCACTGACTAAAGCATTTGCCTTTCTTGTAGCACCTACCTGGCAGCTCAAAATCAATTGACATCCCAGCCCTGGGGATCACACTCGCTCTTCTAGGCTCTGGATTCTTGTAATCCAAATCCATACTTTGAGGCAAAAAGTCACACAAATAAAAGAAACCTTAACATATCCCTGTAAACTGTGGAAAATGTTCTAAAAGTTTCAGAAGATTTGATTAATAAAATAGGTAGGAAACAATTAGTTGGCATTTACAAAATGCTTGAAAAAATTATACATATATATGAATGATTATGAATGCATACACAAAAATAGTAAGAACTGAGAAGAAAAGAGGAATGATGTGTGCATGTGCATCTGTGATAAAACAATAGCCACTTATAACTGATTAACATCTAATTATTCTCCTAAGAAGCACACAATTCACTCTTGCAATAAAAGAGTAAAGCTATGTATAATCTCAGTCTAATACATCTTGTTGACAAGAAATATATCTAAAGAAAAAAGAATAAAAAACTTTAAGATGAAAGCATAAGAATTTACAGACAAAATGTCAGAAGAGATAAATCCATTATTTTACAAAAATAAAGTTGCATGAGGTTCAAAACATTTAATAATTTTATACATTCATTTACAATTAGATATTCTTTAACATTTATTATATTATTAACTATCTTATGAAGTAATGTTAAGTAGAAAATAGAATATATCATAAACCCAACTAAAAAATCCAATAGAGATAATAGATTATAGTAAAATAATATGTGCCCATATCATGGAGTTCCACACACAAGCATCGTAGAAGATGTCTATAATCCAAAGACTTGGAAAGTTCACAGTAAGAGGATTCCAAGTTTAGGGAAATCCCAGGGTACACGGTGAGCTTCAGGCGAGGGTGGGTTAACTAGAGAGAGCCTATCTCAAAAGACACATAGATAGTGAACTAAATAAGGTTAAATATGGTTCTCTTATGTGTAGAGCAATTGACAAATGCATAAGACTAAGGAATGAAGCAGCCATTTAGAGGGACTTCTAACCTGAGGGATTACTTTTAAGATTTACTTGTGTGAGTGGCTGCATGTGTGTATGCACAGGTAGAGGTCAGAAGAGGGTGTCAGATCCTATGTGTTGAAGTCACAAGCATGTATTGCAATGTGCATCCGGTTAAGTGGGTGCTGAGGTCTGATCCTAGCTCCCCACACTCTTAATAAACACTTGAACCATCCCTCCCACTCCATGTGATCTTAAGTTTGTATTTTTCTACTGAAACACAAATTTGTTTTAAAATCAGGTAAAATACTTACAAATATAAATTGAGTTTCTGTTGTTGAAACCAATTCTGTTATATGAAGCATATGAAGAATGTGGCAAAAAAATCGTATTTCTAAAACCCAAAACTCACATGAATTTCATTTTTTTGTAACATGTTTGAAGTTGTGCTAAGACTCAGCTTTAAGAAACAAGCATTTTAACATGGGAAGGCCACAGTGTAATAATGTCGTTTGGTGGCATCACCAGCACTGGCCTCTGGGACAAACAGGTAGAGACAAGTGCAATCTATCAACATTTTAATGAGGACTAATAACCCTGATATCCATTGGCCCAATAAACAAACTCTTCTACATGGATGGAAGATCAACACAGCCTGAAGCTGTCTTCATGCTGCTCTGTCACATTTCAATCAGTGCTGGAGCTGAGATCCCATAAATAAACACCAAAGTGCCCACTCATCATTGGAAGATACTGAGATCCCATAAATAAACACAGAAGTTCCCACTCATCATTGTAAGTGTGGACTCCATAAATACAGAAAATCACCGAAGATCATGTGTACTTGTCATCATCTATCTTCCTTTGCCTAGATCAATCATCTTGGCCTGACTCGAAAACCTAAGCTGTCACAGCATTGACCATAAAGGCACCATGATGCATTCAAGACTCCTGTTAGGTGGGGCAATTACCCTCCTCCACCCCTACCCACAACCCTACCCCTACCCCCACAAAGAGTCTGATGCAGGAACACGTCTCAGAATTTTTGTGTTGACACAGCTGTGGCTCTCCTTGCCAATTCCTGCTGTGTGAGCACAGTACTCATTCTTGTAGCCTTTCTTAAGTACTCCACTTGTTTTCCTTATAATTCTAACCTACTTCAAGAGAACTTTGATATCTATACATTGGAGGCCATTTCCACCATAATGTACATTTTGATGCTGAGTGAATCTGACATTGGAAGGACTGGAAGTGTCAGTTGTGAGACCTAACATTTCTAATCCCTCTTGGGAACTGAGTACAGAAGAGAGTGTCATATCACTAAGCCTGTGTTTTCATTCAAGAAAAAAACCACCAAGGGACTGCTTGGGAAAGTCAATGGAGGCCTCTTATATGACTAGCACTCACTAAATGGATGCAGGGGAAGACTCCTAAGGGCAGTGAAGAATGATGGGAGCACAGGAGTCTTCTGTCTGAGAATAAGGCTCAGAGTAGGTAATTGGGCAGAAGTGATTGAGAAAGCAGCACAAGCCAGAAAAATTACTGCTTGACTGATACAAGGTATGGAGTGTGTTAATCTTAAAAGAAACCAAGAGAAATATGGTCAGTACCAGAGAGTGCTTTCCATATAACTTCCCTGAAATGCTGGATGTAGCTGTCTATGTAAGTTTGCATTCTGTGAAGAGACACCATGACCAAGGCAAGTCTTATAAAGGACAACATTTAATTGGGGCTGGCTTACAGATTCATAGATTCAGTCCATTATCATCAAGGCAGGAGCTTGGTAGCTTCCATCCAGGCAGGAATGATGCAGGAGGAACTGAGAGTTCTACATCTTCATCTAAAGGCCACTAGGAGAATACTGGCTCCCATGTGGTGAGGATGAGGGCCTCATTACCCACTCCCACAGTGACACTTCCTCCCACAAGGCCACACCTACTCCAACAAAACCTCCTAACAATGCCACTCCCTGGGCCAAGCACATTTAAACCACCACAGTACCCATCTTACATTTCACCCAGAAAGAAAAGTCATCATATCTCTCTCTCTCTCTCTCTCTCTCTCTCTCTCTCTCTCTCTCTCTCTCTCTCTCTCTCTCTCTCTCTTTGATTTTTTTTATTTACACTTCAAATGTTATTCCCTTTTCTGGTTTCCCATCCATAGCCCACCATCTCATCTCCCCTCCCTCTTCTTCTATTAAGGTGCTCCCCTCCCCAACTACTCCATTCCCGCCCTGACATTCTCCTACACTGGGGGAGTCCAGCCTTGGCAGGACTAAGGGCTTCTCCTCCCATTGGTGCCCAACAAGACCATCTTCTGCTACATATGCATCATTTCTAATATTACATGAGAAGGTAGTAGATATAGAGGAAAACTCGCCAAATTTTGGAGCCAAAGACATAGTCTGTAAAGAGTTATTAGACCCATTGTTTCTCTTGAGCCATGTAAATAAACCCTTAGGACTACTGATCCAGCAATTCCTTTATGGGGCAATTTTGACTATTAGCTCACCTCACAAAGCCAATGAGTGGATTACAGATCTATATACCTTTTCAACGTGATAACATACAATCTAGCTTTCTGTATAGCATTTCTCCCCCTGCGGTTCTGCATGCACATTTGTGTCCCTGTGAAATAGACTCAAAGCTGCATGATGATCTTCCTGCTCCTGTACCTGCTCTTTTGAGAGCCTGTTCCTGGAAATCCTATCACTGTGTAAGGATATTGCAACTGCCTTTGGTGAGGTTCATCTCAGACAAATTGCTCTCACATGGTGCTTCAACATCACACAAGAAAAGTTTTCTGCCCAAGAGATAAACAGAAGCATGGCCCAGTTGACTGTTGATGACACCGGGATCATTTGTGCCCATCACCCTTTGACTTGAGCTTTGTGGGTTTAGAATTTTAAGTTTCCAGATGGTAATATTTTTAACCACAGAGCAGAAGAAAAACACCATTAAATCATTAAGAATTTTTATCTTACCGAAGTGTAATTCATAGACAATAAGACTTCTTTGTCAAAAATCAAGTGTCCATAGCTGTGAGGATTTACTTCTGCATCTTCTGTTTGATCCCATTTACCAACCTGTCTGTTTTTATGCCAAGACCATGTGGTTTCTACTGCTATTGCTCTGTAGTACAGCTTGAAGTGAGGAATGTGCTACCCACAGAAATTCTCTTACTCTATAGGATTGTTGTAGATATCTTGGGTGTTTTGTTCTTCCATATGAAGTTGAATATTGTTTTTTCAAGGTCTGTAATAAACTGCGCTGGGATTTTGATGGTAATTACATTGAATCTACAGGTTGCTTTGGTAGGATGGCCATTTTACTGTTAGTCTTACCAATCCATGAGTATAGGCTATCTTTCCATCTTCTGATACTTTCTTCAGTTTCTTTCTTCAAAGACTTGAAGTTCTTGTTGTACATGTCTTTGACATGCTTGATTAAAGTTACACCAAGATATTTTGTATTATTTGTGGCATGGAATGTGTTCCCATATATTTTATTTTCCAAGCCAACTCATCATTTGTAATTGGGAGGGCTGTTGACTTTTTTTTTTTTTGAGTCAATTTTGTATCCGGCTACTTCATTGAAGGTGTTTATCAGCTGTAGAAATTTTCTGGTAGAATTTTTGGGGCTGCATATGTATATTATCATATCATCAGCATATATCAATACTTTTGACTTCTTTCTAATTTGTATCCCCTTTATTTCCTTTGATTGCCTTATTGCTGTAGATAGAACTTCAAATGCTATATTAAAGATATGGACTGGGCAGCCTTGTCTTTGTCCCTGATTTTAGTGGAATTGCTTTAAGTTTCTCTTCATTTAATTTGATGTTAGCTATTGGGTTGGTGTGTATTGCCTTCATTATGTTTAGGTTATCCCTTGTAGCCATGATTTTTTTTCAAGATTTTTATCATGAAGGGCTAATGAATTTTATCAAAGGCCTTTTGAGCATCTATTGAGATGATCAGGGGTATTTTTTCTTTCAGTTTGTTTATACAGTGGATTACATTGACAGATTTTCATGCATTGAACCCTCCCTGCAATAGTTGGATGAAACCTATTTAATAATACTGGATGATCTTTTTGATATGTTCTTGGATTAGGTTTGTGAGTACAGTGTTGAGTATTTTTGCACCAATGAGGAAAATTGGTTTGAAATTTTCTTGTTTTTTAGTTTTTGTGGTTTAATTATCAGAGTAACTATGGCTTTATACAACGAATTTGGCAGTTGTTCCTTCTGTTTCTATTTTGTGGAATAATTTGAGAAAAATTGGTATGTGCTTTTTTTCCAGTTGGGAGATTTTTAATGACTACTTCTATTTCCTTAGGGGTTACAGGTCTATTTAGATTGTTTATGTGATCCTGATTTAACTTTGATAAGTGGCTTCAATTGAGAAAATTGGGTTTTGGTTTTGGGGAATTTTTTAGATTTTCCAATTTGTTGAGTACAGGTTGTTAAAGTAAGACCTAATGTTTCTTTGGATTTCCCCAGTGTCTGCTGTTATGTCCCCTTTGCATGTCTGATTTTGTTAATTTGGTTATTCTCTCTGCTTTTAGTTAGTTTGGCCAAGGGTTTTTCTATCTTGTTGATTTTCTCAAAGAACCAATTCTTTCTTTTGTTTATTCTTTGTATTGATCGCTTTGCTTCTATTTTATTAATTTCAACCTTGAGTTTGACTGCTTCTTGAAATCTCCTCCTCTTGGGTGTGTTTTTTTGTTTGTTTTTTGTTTGTTTGTTTGTTTGTTTTAGAGCTTTCATGTTGCTGTTAAGTTCCTAGTATGTGAAATCTTGCTAATTTCTACTGTAGACAATCATTTTAATGAGAGTGGTGATACCTATTTGTAGTCCCAGCATATAAGAGGTTAGGACAGAAAGAATACTTGTGCTCAGGGCATGGGTGTTGCCGTAAAAAAGTTTAAAAGTACAAGGTTTAGAGCCAGTCCTTCTATTGATGCCATTACAAACTTCTGAGTTGATTACACATGTGAGTTAAGGGCCAAATAACAAATTCATGGCTCTGAGTTCGTTAGAGTGCTTTCAAGATAATATATTAAGATAGTTAACAGACTACAGTCCAGATTACCTTATATAGATAGATGGTTTTCGAAAATGTCAGAAATCCACAAAATAGGAGGTTCAAAGTTACCTATCATTTGTTGAGACATATCTGTTCCTAACAGTTCCCGTTTGGTGGATTTAATGAAGAAATTGAGCATTTCTACCTCCAGGTGAGGCAATACTTTGTGGCTAGGCAGTCACTGGACAGAAACTGCCTGTTTCATCTGTAGACTGATACTGTCCAAAAAGAACACCTTATGCAGAATAGTTGTTGACTGATAATCTCTACCAAACCAAAATTATCAGCCCTTTGAGGTTTCTGCATTTCAAGAGTCTGTCAGTTGGTTTGGGGCCAGAAGGCCAAAGACTTGCGCTCACATGTTGCTGACAGAGGACTGTTCTGGTGGAGATTTGTCTCTACAACCTCTCAGTTCTGGAAGCTGTGATAGACTTCATATGTTTATAGATAATTGGTCATTCTCAATTTCTGACAGGGTTGAAGACTGATTATAGTCTCATAGCCTATCAGGCTGTTTAACTGAAAATACATATTTTATTAGATAGTTATCAGATAGTATACAAGCTAGCCAGGATATAACATAGATTTTAAGCCTTTTTTAAGCTGGAATGGATAACTAAATGTTCTGTTTAACCGGTGAAGTGTTGGACTGGGTGTTAGTTATATTTTATACTTTTAATTACAAAATGATAATAGTTGTGCTCAGCTTATATTTGAAAGAAAAGGTTTTTTTTTCTAATTAGACAAAAAGGGTGAAATATGGGATGATGTCATACAGGTTAAGGGAGGTACAAGATAGAACGAGGCCTGTCATTGGATGAGAAGGAAGGATAGGCAAGAGAAAAGTTTTAGAGAGAGGAGGAGACTGGAGCAAGAGAAAGAGAGAAGCAACAGAGAGAACATGGAGGTTGATGTTAAGATTCCTCTCTGCACATTTACAGGTTTTTATGAATATTCTTAAGAGATAGATATGTACAGGGCTTTGTATGTCTAGGTGGGCAATTATATCTTATCAATTGGATAAGAAGTTATTGTGTTGTGTGTTCTTTCATGTGGCGATTGAAGCTCAAGAGATTATGTAGTAACTGGAGACTTTAGGCTGCCACAAAATTGGGATGTGTATGTCTGGCATGGTGGCAAACTGCCTTGGGAACTAGATGGGTAGAGAGATTGTTGCCAGGCTCAGAGAGAAGCCGTCAGCAGTGTGATATGGGATGGAGCAGAGCGCGTGAGACACTTTGCTGACTGAGATGAAGATATCTATCAGATATCTTGGGGCACTACAGTGCCAGATCTCGTGTGGGATAAAGAAAGCCTATATATATATATATATATATATATATATATATATATATATATATATATATATATATATATATATGAGAGAGAGAGAGAGAGAGAGAGAGAGAGAGAGAGAGAGTAGCAACTTTCATATTAGTTAAAATTTCATTGTATATATTCTGGTCCTTAAGTAAAGATGAAACTCATACTTTAAAATGTGATTGGTTGTTTCCACTAGGTTCCTAGCCTATGTGGTCTCAGGTTCTTGGCTACACGAGCTCTCTGATAAAGAAGCATAGTACTAAAACAACTCCTAATAACATTCTGCTATACTTATAGATCAGTGTATTTTCAGCCATAATGAGATATGATTCCTACTATAGTAGATGTAAACAAAAACAGAGACCTGCAGCCAGACACTGTGCAAAGAGTGAGAGACCTCAGAACACTCAGCCCAAAATGGGTCGTCTCCATCAAATCCTTCCACTCAAGACTTAGGGCTAAGGGAACCCTGCTCAAAATGAGGTTAAAAGATTGTAATAACCAGAGAGGATGAAGGATGCCAAGGACACTAGGTCCTCTAGACACACCAGTACAGATAAACATACAAACTCACAGAGACTCTTGGAAGCATACATGGCACAGCCTACACATGTCCAAACAAGATGGGGTCCCAATTCAGGGAGGAAAAATAGACATTAAACCCTCCTCCCTAATCCACATTCTAGCTCCCAAACTGATAACACTGCCAAATAAAAAATTAGTTCTCTCCAGTGGAACTTACTATATGTCAACTTTGGAGGTTCTTTATTGCATAATGTTTTGTCAGAGTTTTATATATATTGGCTTCCCTGGTTTTGTGTTTTTATGGGATTCCTGTGGGTATTAATATATGTGTCCCTGAATCTCTATGCATTTCTTGTACTTTTTCTTTAGTTCCTTTTCTTCTTTTTCTTTATTTATTTTGTTCTATTCCTGTTTATATGTTTTTATTTTATCTTTTTAAATATTATTTATTAGATGCCTATTTATTTTCTAAGGAGAGACCAAAAATGTATGGATTTGGATGGGAGGGGAGGTAGGGAAGATTCTGGAGAAGTTGGAGGAGGGGAAAATATAATTAGAATATATTTTATGAAAAATTTTATTTACAATAAAAGAGAAATAATGAAAACTGCAGCTTGAGAAGAACAAAGAAAAAGATATCAATCCCTTTATAGTCACCTGGACATTTTTTGGATATTTTCTATCACAAGTTAAAATAAGTAGGAAGTTGTACTGGTATACCCTGGTTTAAGAAGGATTTGAGGATCAGAGTCCTTAAGTCTCCTAGTGGAGGTAGACCAGTAGACCTTTCTGTGGAAGTGAGCACACAGCAAAATGGGAAAAGGAGTTAAAAGCAAGGTACACCATTGGGATCCTTCCCTGCTCTAAGCTGGTTTGGTCACGTGTTTCATCACAACAATAAAACAGAATTGAAACAAGACTGTTTTGTCATGTTGAAGCCAAATGAAGATGTCAGTCTGAGTTCATGCATTTAGGAGAGATAGGAATATGGAAGGTAACAAGCATGACACTATTGGAACTCTTAGTAATGATTGGCCTAATGAAATCCACAAGGCCTTCTGACTGTATGTTAATAATAGAATGCTAGCTGAGTCAGACTAGATAAGCCAACTGCATCAGGTTTCTACCCTTGCAATATACCTGCTTCCTGTCAATCAAAACAATTTCATTTGAATAGACTAGATAGTTCTTAGTACTAGATGATATCCAAAATGAGAAACATTTGAACGCTTCTAGTGAGGAGCATTATCAACAGATTCAGTCTGAGTAGTCAGCCTGGCTTCTCCAATCAAGAACTGAGCTTGGGGGAAAATAACATCTCTTGGCCTCATTTCCTTATTTCCATATTTAATATGTTTCATTCAATATCCCTGAGGCTTCTTCTAGTCATTGAAAACACTGATTCTAAAAGGCACTGGTGTTATAAATGCCATGCCCCTCTCCAAAAAATACGGTGACTCTATTTTAAAAACATCTGACAATGATGTAAGATATAGTAAGGGCCAAAAAAGGAAAACATATGTCACGCTTCCAATGATGATATATAATTTGAATCTGTAGTTTGAACTGAACTGGAAGGAATTTTGGAGAGATAGCATTTTATTTTGAACATGAGTAACTGGTCTGATGTTAGAATAGCCTTGAGACATTTAGCAAGTAGATGTCTCATCCACTCAACCCTATGCACTTTCCTTCAACTGAGCAATGAAGAAGTGTATGAAATATCCCTGAATCATCCTCCCCAAAGGCATTAATTCATCTTCTCTAATGCTTAAAAATTCCTTTCTGTAGTGAAGCTGAGGGAATTTTCCTGTTGCTCTAGAAGAAGATACTTGAAGAAAGAAATCATTTCCTTACTAACAAAAATAGATTCCCTTTTATCTGCTTCAACTCACACTTAACTCCCAAGATACTTCTAACACAATTAGCTAGCTGGACCCTTGGCCAAAGATGCCTCAGGGAGAAGCTGGCATAGTTCATAGGGAGTGAGGAAGACCATTAGTCCTCTTGATAAGGTACAGCTATGTGATTGCCCTGGGAAGGAGAGGACTCTGCAGCTTTTTCAAGTCACATAAACATCAATCTAGACCTAAAAGTCTTCACAAGACAATACTGCCTTCAAATCCTGCCTTCTAATAGTAGGATCAACACAGTTCACTAAGGGTATCTTGGAAACTATGGGGCTGTTTTCATCCAGCCATAATTTCTGTTAGTGTTTGTTTCTAGCAAGACAATTATTGTGACAATTTACTCTTGACTCTCTCTAGCATTACACTGATTTTTTTTTATTTAAATGATGTGAGTTAGGTAAGTTGCTGGGTTTTCATTCCTAATAGGAAATCCATATTTCAAAATAGTTGCTACAGAAAGATTGAGAAGCAGAAGGATGGGGAAGACACTCAATAAGCAAAGTGTTTATCCCACAGGCAAAAAAAAACCCTACTATGTACTTTAATCCCAACACTGAGGAGACAAAGACAGAAGGAACCCTGGGACTTGCTAGGCACCCAATTTCACTATATCAATAAGCTCTAGGTGCAATGAGAAAATAATGTCTCAAAAATAATGTGGAAAAGTGATTGAGGAAGATACTAGACATGGATTTCTGGCCTCAACAGATACATTCCACATATGTATAGAAACTCACTGAGACAGAGTGAGGGTGAGAATCATGAAGTAATTATTAAGCATCCCAGTAGCCGCTCTGAGTAGATAAGCTCAACCCCACTCAGAACTTTGGGATTTAGATAATGAAGAGCTACCAAACCCTTCTCATCAGGAGTGCTTTCATACAGGGTGCCTTTGGGTTATCAACATGGGGTACAGAGCTTCCCAGGAAAGGCCCTTGGTCAGTCATCATCTTAAGATAACATCTCCAGTCCTTTGGCCCTCCAATACATTTAGCCCTTCAATACATTAAAAACAAAGGTATCCTATGTTTTTATCGAAATATTAAAGCCTTGAGCTGTTAAATATCAACATAGACAGCAATTGTCTGTGAAGAGGTATTTGCCTTGATCGTTTGATTTTTCTTTTCAGCAGGTGACCAGCTGGCTGGATCCAGCAAGCCTCCCCAGTCACCACCTTTGAGTCTGAGTAGGAGCCCTAGAATCATTGCACATGAATTCAATTACAAGTTTTACTTGGTAGATTCAAACCATACTTGATCATTTTTAGTCTCATTTTCAAATGGTATTTTAACATCAGACGTTAATACTTCACATATTCCTATTAATTTGATTTTCTCCTACCGTGCCAAGAATATCAGCCAAGAAATCATCAGGAAAGCAAATCGAAATTGTTCTTTTCTATGCTGCATTCCCAAATTATACCTAGCACGTGCCAAGTCCTACTGCCATTCTTACCTGTCACATCCCCCAAGGAAAGGACTTCAACTAACATGATTCATGTTTTTTAACTTTGGTTCCAAATTAAATGGCTATTTGGTTTTTTTTCCTCTAATGTGGTTATGGTTAAGCATCATAAATCTTTATTTATTGTCATTCATGTATAAATAACTATAAAAATGCAAAAGAATGGAAAGTTCTAGCATCAAAGGCCCCTCCCCAAACTAATATAGCTCCTAGAAATTGTATATTTCAAGTGTCTTCATTTAACTTGTGTGCAATTGAAGTCATTGATTTCACAAAACACATTTTATGCTAATTGTTTCTACCAAGAAAGTATTAGTTCATCAACTACAATTCTAGAGCTGGGCTATCAGTCCTGGATATGCCCTCTCCACCTTCTTTGATTTCCAATATCCTGGCATCTTATGTGGACTTTCGACTTACAAGTTAGAAGAAGTTCCTGAAATAAGAAGGTCACCCAGAGCCCACTGGCATGGCCATGCCTGGCTTTTCTCACCCATGACTCATTGGGAATCCTGTAGACTCAACGATTTGGCTTATACCTACAATATAGACGTGAAAAAGCTCTTCTCAGCAGCCAAGGAGAATAGCAACCAACTGACCCTAAGCTTCTGTACAGGAAAAGGTAACTTAATCAGATTAGTTTTCAGTCAAATATATAGACGCATAAATAACTATATCATTCATCCAGGTTTGGCCTAAAACTCTAGTTCCTTGCAATTTTACTCACTATATATTGTTGACTGTACATGAATGGCCCTTTAAGGAATCTCAAATACACATTTATGTTAGCACCACTTTCTCAATACTATAGTCTTCTCATGGGCCATGCACATGAAGCTGATGCCCTGTCCTAGCAAAGACATGATATGTCTATTATCACATAAAGATGAGAACAGACTTCCCAGAGCAACTGATTGCAAATGCCCCGGGGCTACCAGGACCACGCCAGGGGCTTAACAAGCAGGGAAATCCCCTAAACTGGAGCAGAATTCACAAAGTTCAGAATGCAGTTCATTAGTGAGATAAAAGGCATTGGAAATGCGAACAACCCTTTCTCTACCACTGCTGTGAATGCTGACTAATTAGCTGTCTTTGACTACAGGGTAAAGTTGAAGAGAAAGTAAAAAGATTAAATGGGTAGGAAAGGGCAGGTATTTAAAGCTTAAGATGAAAGGATGTGGTTTAAAGTGGCATTAATTTTTACATTAAAGCAAACATCTGGATAAAAGAAGGTCAAAAGTAGAAAGGGCAGAGAGAGGGAGAGGAAGAGAGGGGACCAGAAGGGAGAGAGGAGAAGAAAGGGAAGGAGAGAGGGAGGGAGTGGAGGGTACAGAGAGCGTGAAGGACAGAAAGGTTTCCTAGCGTAGTTTTCTTCTGATGCTAGAAAATAAAAATAATTAATGATGAGAGGAAATAATGAAAAGGGGCACATAACGGAAAGCAGAGATGCTGTTATATTTCCTAGCATTGTGTAACCTGTCTCATGATTACTTGGAAGTTAATGTAACCAATTTTACTGTGCAGAATTTTAATATTCCATGTGCTTTCAATCTGCGAGGAGTACCGCTGGAAAGCCTGTTGTCTGGTCATATTTCTACCAAGTCCATGCACCAATAACTCTAAAGGTCATAAGAAGCACAACAGTTTTCTGTTCTGATGCAGCTTTGTCTCACTCTAAGTCTCTGAGATGCTACGTGTCTGCCGCTGTGTTCTGCGAGCTTCAACTCACTTGAAGAAGGGTGTGCAGCAGAAGTGATTTCATCTGCCTCTGACATTTGAAAACAAATGTTCTAATGATGTGGAAAGTGATTTTACAAGAAATTAATTTATTTTACCAATTTCCACCTCTCTCTACACGTTTCCTACAGACAGAATATTCAAGGTAATTACTTGGCAAGAATTCCTCTCCTCCCTTCCCCTCCCTTCCCCTCCCTTTTCCTCCTCTCTCCTCTCCCTTTCCTCTCATTGGCTCCCCTCTAGTCTCCTCCACCACATCTCCCCCTTCATTCCTTGTCTCTCCTCTTTCCCCTAAAATAGTACCTACTCAATGCAACCTTGAACTGGGATAGAAATAAAACAGACTTTCTAAAGAACTAGAACTATTTTGAAAACTGCCATTTGTGTCAATCGAAAATAAACTCCAGAAAAGGAATCACATTTCTACAATACATTTAAACTACAGAAACAATCTTTAAAAGTCCTAAAATTATGTCAGCACTAAACTAACTATGTAATTGTGTTTTTTTTCTCATTAAAATAGCATCACTGATTTTCTTGCAACATAGCTCACTGAAAGACATAGTGTCACGTTTGTATAAAGAGCCAAACTTGAAATGAATTGCAAGGTTCACCCCATGGGAAGAGCTTAGATGGGCCAGGTTGTTACCTGGGGACACTGTGTTATGTCCCACCTATTGAAGGGCAATTTTATCCTCTCACTGATCTGGATTCAATGATAGAGGAAAACTAGTCTTTGCATGATTCACATGACAAATTCAGTATCATAGCGCATTGAAATACAAGACAGTTATGGTATCCACGTCAAACAGTACTGTATAACCAAGAATATGAATTAAAATTTTACATAGCAAAGCAAGACAGGATCAGTAGCAATTTCGTAGCATTTTTAACTATCTTAATATACGTCAGCAGAGAAATTGTTTTAATTTCTGCCACAATGCGTTCTATCAAAAGACCGAACTAGCTTTATCATGGAGTAACTATTTTTCTTATATAACCAAACAATTAGACTTGGGGATGCAATTCCCCTGAATTCTTGACATATTCTCTATCAACTGAAGATGCTGCAGAGATGGCTCAATGGTTAGGAGCACTGGCTGGTGTTGTTAGAGGACCTGGGTTCAGTTCCCAGCATCTACATGCTAGCTCGCAACTGTTTATAGCTCCATTTCTAGGGAGTCTGATGCCCTCTTGTGCCTTCTTGGATACCAGGCACTCATGGGGTGCATAGCTGTACATTCAGGCAAATACACAGAAAATGTATATCAGTCTATATTATTTTAGGCTGTCATGCAATTCATAAGTTCAAGGTCATGATAATTATGTTATAATGTTATACTAGCAAGAAAATAATATAACATAAAAGATAGCCTTATAATTGGAACTGTGGTTTAAATGTTTAATATTTGGGGATTGATTGTATTTAAGAAGGGCCACATTCATAAGCACTGTTCTTGCAACTATTTAATGATACGATGCTGGTTTCCCCTTCAAATAGAACCTACTTTTGTGCTACACACAGACACGGCAATAAATATCTGTTAGATGAATCAAATGGACATCCGTTTGAGGAAACATCAAAACCCTGAATTTTAAGGAGATTTCCAAACCCACCCAGGCTCATGGTCAGTGCAGAGAAGTCAAGTTCCAGCCATTCCCAGATCCAAGGAGAACATTCAGGTAAGCTCCAAGTTCATCATCAGTGAGGCAATAATTCATTACTGAATATACACCTTGCTTGTGGATAAAATGTGTGAATTATTAACATTATGTCCATCATTATTTTTCTCTTGAAACTATCTTAAGGCTAATTTACAATTTTAAATACTTTAATTTTATATCTCTATCGTTACTATAAAGATAGCAGCAAAGTTCTCTATTGAAAATGATACCAACACAATTAAGAGCAAATGAAAGCTGTGTAAGGAACAGATTTCAGTAAGATTAAATCTGGGGCATTTGAAGATCTGGTTACCTTGAGGTTCAGCACAAGACCATCTAAGCTGAGTAACTTCTTACTGACCCATTATTAATACTTCTGTGTATTCCAACGACATAGAGAACCCTTCAGAGGCAGTGATAGCTTGGTCAAACAAAACAAAACAAAATCTGCTTCTGTGGAAGGTCACAGGCCACACTTCACTGACATCAGAAACTTGAGTTATCACAGCTGAGTAGCTTTAAATGGTGATGATGAAATTTCTCCTTAGTTGTAGGACTGCCAGCCCATAAGAAATTTTTATTCATTTGCACAAGACAGGGATTCTTAGGGAGAAGTTATAAGCTGGTATGTGTGTGTGTGTGTGTGTGTGTGTGTGTGTCCATGCCCACATGCACATGTGCACAGTACTGCCTATTAACTTGCATGCCTCCAAATCTTCCATCATATCAGGTTTGAGCAGCATGCTTTGAGCATATCCCTAAAATCCCTCTACTCCAGGCTAAAATGTTATTGTTTCCTTACAATTCTGTCTCCCATAGAATCTTTGCTTGGTGTCAAACCCTGAAAAGAGTTTTGAAGAAAAACAGCATGAACTAACAGTCTTTCTATATGCTGGATGAGGAGGAGGAAGGAAATAAGGCGGAAGAGGAGAAGGGAGAAGGAAGAAGAGGATGGCTAGCATTTTCGTTTGTGGTTGTTTAGAATACTTTGGAAATATGATCGATTTTTTATTTCCTACCCTATTGATTCAAGTTGTACTTTATGTCAAGGATACAGAGTATTGAGATCATTTTAGACTCATGAGAGCGAGAGGGCTTTTGAGCAGATAAGATTGACGTAGGAATCATTAAGGAAATTAACAAATGAGGAAATGAAAAAATGACATTTTCTTCTTTAAAAATTTAATCCTGAGCAAATGAGTTAATTAGTCAATTAGTGAATAAAAAAATCAAAATTGCATAATGCAAATGAACTTACACAAAATCACAAGGGACTGAAGTTTTCTGAGACACCGCAGATGAAGGTGAAGATTTGTAGATGCGTTTTGCTTTTGTCGCTTAGCTTCTATGCAGAGACGGTTCTGTGGCTGTGAATCGCACAGCCCGTGTGCTGCTGAGACCCAGAGCACAGCTCTGAGGGAAGAGGTGGAAAGCAAAGGGCTGAACACTTCTCAGAGAGGCGATGCTCACTGCATGAACCAAAAGACTCGGCCATGGGCTTCATGCTAAAAAGAGGAACTACATGGTGTGTTCCTCCTAGGAATATTGAATTGTAAATATACTTGCTAACACATGGGAAGAATTGTTAGTAAACAGGTATTGGTTTATCTATAGGTGATAAAGATGTGCCTACAGTAAAAGTCTGAGTGAACATAATTACATGGCAGTTTCCTCTAAATAAAACAAAATCCTAATTAAAAATACACAGATACACTATTCAGTCTTCTGATATTGAAACCAGGCTTTCTGTTTTGTACAGCCCCTCTGAGTTCACGCACTCACAATACCTTGTTTAAACCAGGACACACTTACGTATCACTTTTGTTTGAATGGCTCTACAGTGAAGTCTCCAAAAGCTGCTTACACACAGGACTGAGCTATTAAAACCCACATCACTCTAAATAACATTGGTTCTTACTTACAAGCCTTGGGGATATCCTCACTGAGAGACTATCAATGTATACCCAAGGCTTTCAGCAATTAAACTGGTTTATGTTAAGAGTGCAAAACTCTCTTCAAAAGACTCAACATTAATTAATTTTAATTGACTTTGTTCATTTATGAAAAGAATGAGAATAATTCCTTTGTGTTCTTATTTTTAGCAGTCTCAAATTAATCTGTTAGTACTGATAGCTACCAAGTTTAGAACTGAAACAATAAAATTCTTTGAAATACAACACTATTTATTGTAAAAAAAAAAAAAAACAAAACTACAGAACATCAGTGTGTTAAACTAAGAGCATCATCCTCAAAGAACTCTGAGAGATTTCAAGAGACAGATAGAAATATATGAGCATAATTTTATCTTCAGAATAATATTGTTTAATTAATAATATCCTCAGAATAAACTTGATCTGCTCAGAAACATGTAGTACAATGGATCTAGGGATGTATACCTGTTACTCTGGCTCTAAGATACATGGGCAGGGGGATCACAAGTTCCAGGCTAGGCTAAACTACATAGTGAGACCCTTTCTCAAAATAAGGGCTAACTCTGCTTTACGTGTAATAGCTGAGAGCTGTAGCCCTGAGTTATAATCCCAAGTAGCACTACCACAAATAAAAATGCACACGAAGTTGGAAGTTGGGTGTGAGGGGTATTCGGAGAGAGATAGAGGGAAAGGTGTCTACAACTGAAATTCATAGCATACATGTGTGAAACTCTCAAAGAATACATTCTAATATCATAAAAGTGATACAATGAAATCTATCATAGTATGCAAAGACTACATGTTGATAACAAAGGAAGGATAAAAGGGATGATTTGGAGTGACCCCAATATAAAGAAATAATAAGTGTTTAATGAGATAAAGTAATTAACGTACTTTAAATGCTATATGGTGTGTACCTGCATCAAAATCCCATACACTGCCTCCTTACACATTAGCTAAAATATTACACATTATACATTAGTTAAAATAATTTTAATTGAAAACGACTTAAATGTAATTTAGATATTAATAAAAATACTAATCCGTACATATAGAAAGAAACTTAGTATGCGAGTCCTTGTCCGTTGCAACCACAAGTGAGAGTTTAGTATATGATACATGCATTGCAATGGTTATTAACGAGGATGTTTTACACACACATATAGGATGGTGGGATGTGTCAGAAAATGTATCTGCTAGAACAGATGATTTCCTAAATCATCTCAGTGATGGTTAATTCCGCCAAATCTATCTGGATCTCTGGTGCTCTAGTCATCCTACCCGTCTTTAGCTAGATGATCTTTAGCGTGGGCATCCATCTTAGATACACAGCCTCCTGCAAATAAATAAAACACTCTTGTTTCAGGTTCCATTTTTCTGGATCCTTTATTTGTTTCTGTTGTTGTTGATGTTGTTGTAGTTGTTGTTGTAGTTGTTGTTGTTGTTGTTGTTGTTGTTGTTGTTGTGACAGAAGAACTTGGATACCAGTTGTTTTGCAAAGCTTTCATGTGTCATTGAACACATAAAATGGGACAGTCGAATAAGCAAAGTCACCTTCACGGCGAGTGTGAAAGGATTCTCCCATCAGGGAGGCTTTGAAGGACACTGGTGCCCAGAGTGAATGCTAGCATTTGAGCAGAATGCTCTGCGGGCCTCCAAGTGGAGGAGAAAAGGTAAAGTGGAGAACAATGAGCTTCTTTTGCTTCCAAGGGTCACTTGTGAAACATTCCAGAGAAGAGAAAAGTGCCATCCACCATGGGGAAACTACCAGGACAGTTTAGTGGGTTCATATGAAACAGCACTGTGGACCAACTGGCCGCTCCAAACCAGAAAATATTAATACAATCCATTAACTCTCCTGTGGGTACAGAAATTGAATAGTAAGTAGGAAAGTGCTACAAACTGTCCTGCTTTTAAGAAGGATGAAGAAAGGTCTTTGAGTCAAATTTGGAGAAAGAAATATTCACTTAGTAGACAGTGGCCTGAAAATCAGGCAAATACACAGAAGCAAGGAAGAATGTTGTCGGATCCAGGACTTGGTTGGTCCATTATTTGGGTTGGCCAAAGCCAGAGTCTTCACATGTATAACTAAAGGAAGAATTTTTGCCAGACAACTAGGTTAGTCAGAGAGATTTACCAAAGTGGGGTTGATTTTTACGAAATTATACACAGCGAGACATTCTTGGAAGACAAGCTACACCTTTCCCAAAGGCTCATCCAAAAAGGGTTAAGTGAATCTGGTCTCTTTGGAGAGACTCAAGGCATCAGGGGCCACAGGGATCAACCAAAGAGCACATGGTTAACTATTTGCAGAGGTGCAGCCATGATGCTAGTCTCAGAGCAGGTATGAGACCTTAGTTAGTGATAAAAAATCGTCATCAAAAATGTCTCTTCCTTCCCACACACTCTCTCTGATACAAGAGACTCTTCAGCTGTGAGTCCCAAGTATCTGAACAGCCAGAAAAGAAAAGAAAATCCTAAGACTTTAAGATAGAAATAGAAAGGTTTTTTAATTACAAAGCCAATCACTTACTTATGATTTAGTACATACCACTAATATTTAATTGCATCTCCTCAAATGTTCAGAAACATTTCTTTAAAAGAAATTTTTGACATTTGGCCATTTCAGATTAAAGCAAAAAGCCAAAATATAGTTAATTGAATTTACCTTCCTCCCAGTATTCCTACAGAAGAAAAGAAATCACTTCCATATTAGTAATTAGTAATTAGTAACAAAATTATAATTGGACTACATTGGCAAAGATTGCCAAAAAGAATTAACCAGAGTGATAATTCAAACCCCAAAAGGCCAGTTCGAACACTGTAAGGCACTAATAGATCAGCAAGAGCATCACGTCAAAGGTCCTATGTGTGCCTGTGAACATTCCTAAAACTTTAAATATCTAAGCTGCTGCCGAAACATGAATATTTATTTTCACTGACATTATTCCCTGGTTCAGAATTAAATGTGTCTTCAGTAATTCTGAAAGGCCTAACATCAGTGAGGCATCAAAGTACCACTGCCATTTCAGACGTACCAGCCGATTTTACAAGGCATTGTGACATGACCTACCATGTGGCATCCAGGTTCTGTCAGCACTGTCCCTCACTGGAAACAGAAGTACATGGTACTATAAAACAAAGAGCATCTGACTAGCTACCGTCTCACGGATCTTCCCAGAAAGGAGGAAATAGAAGCTAATTGTTAAGTTGAAACAATCTTTCATTACAGAGAAAGTCTTGGTAATATCTCAGATACTGTTCAAGGGTTACAATTAAATTTTTACAAAATACAAAAATTTTAGTATGTACCCACAATGGTGTAAATTTCATCCTATGTCTTGCTTCCATAGTATTCTCTTATTTTGATTCAATTCTCCTATCTGAAATCACTTCTAAAAGTACCAAGTGCTCAGGAATTTCCCTACTAAGCTAAAGTAACCTTTGAAATCCTAAACGAATTGTCTACACTAAAATCACGTGACTCTTCCATGTGCAAACCTTTACCTGCCATTTTAAAGCAAACAGCAAAGAAACTGAGCTAAGTAGGTACAGAGAGAAAAAAACAACCAGAGACATAATAGACATCAAAAGATTTACTAATCAGAATCCCAGAGCTGCAGAGAAATACTGGCTATGGAAAACTAGAGCTACAAATTTCATACCTCATAACAAAGCATGAGTGACCAGGCCAGAAGCCTGCTTTTATATTGTGAGCAATTCTTAGACTTCACTTAATTGTGTAGCTTCTAGAAACAGGTTGGCACCAGGACAGGAAATGCTTCCAAGACACTAGGCCTGGGTTTCTACCCTCGGTGTGGTCCTAAGCATTTGTTAGGTGAACGGGTGGTACAGTCTGGTAATCTAGGTTTCAGATAAATGTAGTTGAGGCTAATACAAGATGAGGCAGGGAAGGACAAAGGCAGACACTTGAAAATTTTAGAGGAGTCACAAACAAAAAGGAAATAATTGTTAAATTTAAATAAATTAAATAATTTAAATAATTCTGGATGCCCAACATTGTTAGTAGAAGCAATCATGGGGTGAAGGTTAAAGTCTGGATGATACAGGACGGATCAGGAGTCTAGCTGGTCTCCATGCAAGTTGTCCTGACTTTTACTGCAAGGACTTCTCAAGAAAGTTCTGGTAAGGGAGTGGTAATAAAATAGAGAGACAAACATATCACATGATCTAAATGCAAAGGAAAGGGCAGGGAGCCCCCTACATGTTCTTCTGTCATTGCTATTGTCTACCAGTCATCCTCAATCACTCTATACGATCTACAACGTCTTCATCCCAAAGACCCAACAGCGTGCCTCAAAAATAGTTTCAGTTCTAATTTTTCCTTACTCTTGAGTGGTGGTTGAGCAAGAGAAAATCAGAGGGAGGATGTGTGCCTCTGTTACATCTCTATAGAAATTAGAAGATGAGCCATGGAAAGTAAGAATTGAAAGGGGAAAGTGCTCTACCACTGCTGAGAAGATGATAACACAGAGTTATGCTTAGGAACAAGGCAGATTTGGAGAAGTAAGGTAGGGAAGTACGTTCCCCACCCATGGAAAACAGTGTGATTTTTTTGCCACTAGTAAGATCATTGGGGTTTTTTTGTCTTATTTTTTTGTTTGTTTGTTTGTTTTTTCAGAAAACTACATGTGCCAAGAGGAAAGGCTGTTAGCCACAGTCATATACAAAAATTTCCCACTGACAAACAATCAAGGACATTCACAGACTCAGCAGAGAGCTGAGTTTATGCAGGGAAAGTTCCGAGCTTAGAAAGATTTCTGATTATTTTTACTTATTAATTTTCAGTTCATTATACCAGGGTTCAGAGAGCTTCTTGAAATAGCTCCAACATCAAGGCACAAAATTAAGCATTGAGAAAATCAAGCAAACGCAAAAATAACCATAGATAATTAAATAAGGCTCTGATTTGCATTTATACAAAGAAATACATGACAAAGTTTTACAGAGTTCTTGAGATAGGGAACATGTCCAACTTTAATCTTCCCAGGATTCAAAGCATTTGAGGATGCAGGAGTAGTGAGCCTGCTAAGTTTTGTTCTGACTCATTTGCCTCTCCCCAGGAAAACTTTTGAGAGGAAAATCAGAAGGTTTGTCCTGGTCCAGAACTTTCGAGATTTGAGCATTATGCGGGACAAAGTACAGTGGGAAACTGACAGTCAGGAATAGTCCCATAATGGGGAGGTTTAGAAAACACCTGTGCTATTGGCTGTCACATTAAAATTGTCAAGAATAGATCCTGTTGTCTGTTAAGTATGAGAGATGTGGATGCAATTTGCTGAGCTAATCCAAACACCATGTGACACTGTGACACTCTTGAAGGCTGTATACACACCCAACATCTCACTGTCAGCATGCTGTTGCTATCATCTTCGTAGCAATTCTATCTGCCCTCCAGAATCAGTCTCCTGCCTCTTGTCTCATCGATAGAACCTGTGGTCTACTGTGGCAGACTTCACTTAAGTTTCTCCAGGCTTCTTCGCCCAGAAGGAAGCACAACTACCCAACCACTCTTAGCCTCCACACTCACTTCCCTGTGACTCCTAGCCTATGAATAGACATCAAAGAGCCTGTTAGTACCTCTCGGTCCCAAATATTCTCTCTCTCTCTCTCTCTCTCTCTCTCTCTCTCTCTCTCTCTCTCTCTCTCTCTCTCTCTCTCTCTCTCTTTCTCTCTCTCTCTCTCTCTCTCTCTCTCTCTCTCTCTCTCTCTCTCTCTCTCTCTCTCTCTCTCTCCCCTCTCTCTCTCTCTCTCTCTCTCTCTCTCTCTCTCTCTCTCTCTCTCTCTCTCCCTCTCCCTCTCCCTCTCCCCCTTCCCCTCTCCCTCTCCTCTCCCCTCTCCCTCTCCCTCCCTCCCCCCCTCTCTGTCTTTGTCTCTCTCATAGTAATTTTTCATTGTGTCCCTATAACATCAGATTCACTTCATCACCAGAATGGACGGTTTAATCAATTCTAAGTCATTCTGTTTAGTTGCTGCTAAAGGCCATGTCCTTATCTTACCTGTCTCGGCCTTGCTGCAAGCAACGTAATTTGGTTTTTTTTTTTTTTCTCAAATATGGAAATGAAAGTAAGCTTTCAACAGGAGATCATGCAGGGCAGTTCCCTCTGCCTCTATGACATTGTGAATGTCATTTCGTCTCACTGGAATTTCTTCCCATAATATTTTAAAGAAAACAACCTATTCCAGAGCCCCTCACTGCCTGGATGCATACTGAATATTATCTCTGTCGATTGTGTGTCTCTGTTGTACCTCCTAGAACCTCTAACAGGATACAGATCTATCATGCCGGCTTTACATGTTTCTTTGTTATGGGATCATTGAAATCCAGATCAGCACCCAGGACCAAGCAAATTTCTCATACAATGGCAGATGTGTGTAATGAGCTCAGTTTTCTGAACAATATCTTCAGTAAAAAATTATATTGTATTCTTTTAATAAGAAGTGCCAAATTGCTCTCTGTAATGTATTTTATTAGTTTCAAACATAAAATATAATTCTTTAAGTAATTCCTCAAACCCTATTTAAGGGTCATCATAGAACAAGAAGCCATAGCAAATTTGAAAGTTTCATTGTAAGACTTAACTTCATTAATTCTCAAAGTGTGTGTCACTCACTTCTTCAAAGGTAATCATTGAGAACATGCCATTAGGATTCTAGGTTGCCACAAAATCTCACTGTTACTTCACATGAACATTTCTGAGTAAATTAATCCTGTTAAGCATAAATGTATGTTCAGAAACACTAAGAAAATATTCAAATGTTCATATTTATCTTCTCTTTTCATGGGACTAAGTTATACCCTAAACACAAGTATTTTTAAGTCAAATGAATTGTCTCTACCTTGTGAGACAGACAGATAGATAATAGATAAATGATAGATAATAGATAGATAGATAGATAGATAGATAGATAGATAGATAGATAGATAGATAGATAGATAGACAGACAGATAGAAACAGAGATACTATTCTGGACAGCATAAAATTAATTGGGATTCATATATTAACTCAGTCTTGTCTAGCATACATTACCTTCTATAGCTCCATACATCTCCCTTTGTATTTTTATTAAATAAGCAACGGCATTCTTAGCAGAATTTTGCAAGGGGAAAAAAGATCTAGTCAACATCTAACAGAGCCATGATGTGAAATCAGGGTCTGGTCCTTAAGTCCCTTTAGAGCACAATGGGACATTTTTTATTGATCGTGAATATATGAGCTGGCTGTGTGGCAAGGCACGGACACACTGGATGAGAGCTTTGAGTCACACAGTACCCACAGGTGGGATCAGGATGACCTGGAGTGCCCTGACCTGGCCATACCACAGAGAGAAAGGTTTCCACGGTCTTTCGATTCTTTTAAATTAGGAAAAATCATGTAAAGTAAGTAATTCTAGAGGGTAGAAAAAGAAAAAGATCTATGGGGATGGGTGACGGGTTTTTAACTAAGCTTAATATCTTTTTACTTCTTCCTGTGCCCAGCCCCTTGGGTGGTGTTATTTGTTGTCCCCTCCGCTTCTCCATCAGTCCCCATAGGAGACCTGACTGCCTGTGAAATTTTCTTCATTTAAAAAGACTATGTATGTTGGGGCCTCACTGTGTTCTTGATTTAGTGTCAATTTAACATTGAAATAATCTTGTAAGAAATCAGAGCTCTCCTGCAGAGAGCTGCTGGAGAAATGGCAGAAAGGGCCAGAGAAAGAAAGGTAAGTGGTCACCTCCTCTTCAACCTGGAGGACCTCCCCTGGCTGCCTCAGCTTCATTAGAGAAGCTAATTTAAGCTCTTAAAACAGATCCCAGCACCCCCTTTCCATTCTGGGCAGTGATTACAGTGAGCTCTTCACATAACACAGCCAGGACTAAGAAATGAGCTCAAACACCCCAGCAACACACAAGCCAACTTTCTCTCAAAGCTATTTTTAAACAACACCCAGAAAGGCATTTATAGAAAGTGACTTGTCTTTTGTCGGTCTGCCTATTCAAGTCCTGGTAGATAATGATGCCTCCTATCTTGGGTGTGAGGCCTAGATGACCTGTAGGATTGAACACTGATAGGAGCGTAACAGGAACCAGGTGCCTAGATCTATCACCAAACACCAGGGATGATGGGACCATCACCGCCCTCTTCTCAGCCTGATGTTATCAGCCGTTGCAGTGTTACCACATTTCCTATCAAAGCCGGGCGAAAGAGCTCAGAGGGAAACAGTGACCGTTCTGTCATGGGGACTTCAATGGGTCTGTGAAGTCCCATTGGATCCAAAATCTCTCTAAGGCAAAGCTTCTATTCCCATTCCCATGACATGCTTAGGTTGTGGATTTCTCCGAATGTGAATGCTCAGATTAGCACTTTTAATAAAGTCGAGCTATGATGTCTGTGTATAAAATCAAATAGAGGAAGGAGAACTGCCAGAGAAATTTTACTGTGTGTCCCCAAACCACAAGTAAAGAAGATTCTATGATGTATCCACAATCCTGATTTGGAAGAAACAGAAGCTTAAAATCCTACATGCATGGCCATCTCTGGTGAAGACAACCTCAGTATACCTTCACACGACTGAGAAATCTGCTGGGTTTACTCTTCTCTATGTTTCCTTGGGTTAGATCAGAAAGCCAGAGACTGTGAGGTGGCCATTTCTCAAATACAAAGTCTTGAAATTACTGACTGTATTAGATATGCTACTTTTCTCACATGACCTCTTACCAGTTTCTTCATATAAAACATGGAGGAAGAAAGAAACAGACTGGGTCACACAGTCTATATCACATATTTTCTATACTCTTCTACAGTTTATGGTCCCTCTGAAATTGTGGAAGAAGCAGAGGACCTGAGATACACCCTCACTTCTCAATCAAAATCTATGACAAATTACCCAGTGTTCTTAAAACAGAAACATTGCCTCTTCATACACTGGAGGGGGAACAACTTTTGAATCATGGGACATCATTTTTGCAGGAATTTCTATTCAGAAGCCAGCATGTGACCAGATAGATTGGAGTCTTATTTCCTCAACAGTTACTTTAAATGTGTTGTTAGAAATAAAAGCATTCTCACAGGACTTAGAAGAACTTTGAACAATTGGTGGTTACTGACAATGTCAAAATCAGTCAACCCCAAGAAGTCAGCCCTAAATACCTATGAGCAACAATAAATGGTCTCGGCAGATTGTATTCTCATAAACATGTGCGTGTGTGTGTGCGTGCGTGCGTGTGTGTGTGTGTGTAGTATAATTAAAGAATAAGAAACCATGAATTTAAGGACTGGAAGCAACATGGTCAGAACTGGAGGGAGGGAAGGAACAGCACTTACATAGAAAATTCTCGAAAATGAAAAATAAAGAATACAAATAGAAATATCCAGTGTTTCATAATGTTCTGCCTTCTATTTAGTAGAAAGATTAATAGTTTTAAGGTGTCTGGAGAGATGGCTCAGGGGATAGACTGCTTCCTGAACAAACATGAAGACATAAGCTCAAATCCCCATCACCCATGTAAAAAGACAAAAATGGCTACACATCTCTGTAATCCCAGACCTGTGAAAGGTAGAACCAGGAAGATCACTGGAGTTTGCATATCCCTGGCCTGGGTTAGTGAGAGACCTTGTTCCAAAGAAATAAGGCAGTGAATGATAGAGCAGGACATACAGTATCCTCCTCTGACCTCCTTGAGTCAGGAGTTGATGTAGGAGTTCAGGCACACAGGCATGTACTCCAGCGCACTTGTGCACACACACCACACAGACACACATCATTCACACACACCACACAGACACGCATCATTCATATATACCACACAGACATGCATCATTCATGTACACCACACAGACATATATCATTCATGTACACCACACAGACACACATCATTCATATACACCACTCAGACACACATCATTCATGTACACCACACAGACACACATCATTCATATACACCACACAGACACACATCATTCATATACACACAAAATAATTTTAAACAAAGTTGCATTAAACTGACTAAATAGGATGTCTTTTTAAAAGAGTCTTGAAAAATATACTTGCTTTGGTTATACATACAGGGAGAAAAACCAACTGAATCCTCTTAAGAAAATGCTTTCTCTCCAAGGAGCAAACACACACTCTCTTCTACAAGAACTTTCATTTCCCTACCAGACAATAGTGGGGTCTTGGAGAGCCAGGGAGAATATCATTCCAGAATCAACAAACTTGAGCATAGTTACAAAACCACAAAGCAACTTATGGTTTAAACATTCAGTTTTAATTTAGTTTTAAACAGCACCTATTCCTGCATAGTAAAATTATAATTATATTTAAACTATATAAAGTATTATTTGGCCAATTAAGCTCCCATTTAGAGACACTGAAGTCTTGGCCCTGTTTCATGACTGCACAAAGACCCAGCATTCTGAAGGGGCTGCCCAACAAACCAAGAGCTGAAAATGCACACACGGATCTAATTCTTATATAGCTCTGTGGAAACTGAAACATGGGTGCTCTTAGCAGAAAACCCCAAACAGACAACTCTGCCAAACTCAATAGCTATTTTATTTTCCTGAAAATAAAAAAATAAATCAGATGAATACATACAATATACTTACACAATGCTGAAAACAATCTTTCTCATGCTAGAGATCTAAATGCGTCTTCTACATCAATGCGTTTTGCTAAGCAAAAGACCAAGTAGAACAGAGCCGTCACTTTCCTGATGCAATTATCTGAAAATTAGTGGCTTATTTGTAAAATACTATGTACAAATCTATGATTGGAAATAAAGTGTTGGAAGAAAAATAAGATGCATTGTGTTTTAGCAGCGTTCTGCAAAGGCAAAGCCTATCGAGCAGTTGTGGTTTAATAGACTGTGCAGTGGAATTTAAATCAGTTGTATGGTGTTCATTAAGACAGCTACAGTGTTCTGTCCAAAGGAGCACTGAGTTATCTCCAATCAAATCTCAGTTGTCAGGCATAGGGCTCCATGGTTGTGTTGGTGTCACTCATATGATTGAAAGCCATGTATCACATCATAACATTAAATCAAGGAGACAGGATGGGCCAAGATGAACCAAAATTTAATCAGACAAGAGGTCAAGGGTAGGGATAGAATGAGAGCTGGGATTGTGAGAACTGCTCCTGGGTTGACCCAGAAAATATTAAATATTGAAGGAGTCATCAGAAGGTTAGAGTAATGCAGGAGGCCTGGAAGGTGGGCTCGATGTCTACTAGGAAGGCAATGACAACCTGTGGGGTAAGCTGAACCATGCCGTGGTCAAAAGTCAGCATATTCCCTCTCTGCCCTTTTCTGAGTCCTCTAACAAAACAGAGTTGCCTGGAACTTCATGTGCACATCCTAAAGAGTCCATAAAACCATGAGTGAACATCTCAAGACATCTGTGTGGCAACCAACTTTATTCCACACCATAACTTGCATGTAAGAATGTGATTATAAAACCAAATACCACCCTGTTGCATGGCATTTTCTGGGAAGAAACAGAAATAATCCCAAACAACCCAGATAGACATGACACTGACAAAACTAAAGCAAGGATTCCATTCAGGGCCAGCTTGGTAAGCCATGACTTTATTAAGACTTCTTACGGAAACAATGGTGACTCATTGACAACTGTATCACCCATAAATGATCTGGGAAACTCATAAGAAGCCAGGTTAAAATCATAAACACATAAGTAGCCCTCTGAAGTCTGTTGTTCAAGCTCTTGTTGGGTGATTACTGGGGAAAAGAGTGCCCTCATGAGTATCTAGGAAAGGCCTTATGAATCTGGGAAGCTCTATGAGCCCACTCCTTCCCTCCACAGGGTATGTTGGTAGGTCCAATAACATCAAGGTCTCCTATAGTTCATGACATCTGCTTTGCTTCAAGATGGCAATGGTCCGGTCTGCCTAAAAGATAAAGCTATACTATCCATCCTCTAAGAGCGTGAAGTCCATCTGAGAGGTAAATGCAAGATACACATATATACTATTATTTTGTGGCATAAGCATTCATTTTCCCTATTCTCAACTTGCCATTTGCTTTGGTAACAAACAATTTGCTTTGGTTTTCATTGACAAATGACAACATCTTGGCTTACCCAACTTTCAGCCTGAATCCACTGCTACCCTTACTTAACCTGTCACATTCTAGAACCTGTGGTACCACTCAAATCTCTTATCACCATTAACCACTACTTCTGTAGTTCTCTGAGCATTTCAAAATGAGGCTCTACTCAGTCACAGTAGTATGCACTTTTATAGCCAGCCAGTAGAGAAGGCCAGTGAGGGAGCGAATTGAGTAACACCCAGGTGTCCAGGAAAAAGTAGGTTTGCTGTTTCACCCTTTTGTTGTAAAATTACTTGTGAAATTACCTCTCTTTGTATGTTTTGCGTGGTTTGGGTTTTTTTTTTTTATAAAGCCAGCGAGGAAGTAGATAAAACCTCAGTGTGCAGCCTGGTGTGCTCCATTGCAGGCATTTATTCTTGGAATAGTAAGTCACACAGAACAAAACACAATAGAGAACTTGGCAAGATTCCACTTTTGCTTTAAAAGTCTGCCAGTTGTAGTTTATTAGCGTCTGATGAACTTCTAAATTCACATCTTATTCATATAATAGTGAAGGCTTGTAAGCAACCTAAGTTACGTTGTTATTGAGTACCTTGTACACAATGCTTTATAATTTCAGGAAAGAATGACAGAAAAAAAGATGGCTAATGAAAGGAGATCTGTGACTGAACATTGTGTTGGGCAAATGGCCCCAATGTTGCCCCCTCCTTACAATAATCCCATGCTAAATCCTTCAACCTCACTCCTAGAAAAATTGACTATGTTTACATAGTTGCTATAAATAAGAGTGTGAATCAACTTGGAAAGTAAATTATATTTATTAGTGAATCAAAATCATATTCAATCCAAGCAAGTCAAGTGCATTTTTTTGTTCATGTTCTCTTCAAACCCTTATTCAGCTAGGAGTTGACTCGTTGAGTGGAGTGCTTGCACTCAGATATGGGGGCTTGAGTGTGGACCCCCAGAACTCACATAGAACTGAATATGGCGGCGCCCACAATAATCTCAAAGTCCTTATTGTGAGATAGGAGGTAGAGACAGAGACTGTTTAGAAGCTCATGAGTCCACTATTCTGGTGTACACAGCAGCCAACATTGAGAAACTCTGACTCAAACAAGGTTGAAGATGAAGGCCCATGTTCAAGGTTGTCCTCAGACCTCCACACAGGTGCAGTGAAGCATAAGAATGATCACAGAAATATAAGCGAACACACACACTGCAGTCCCACACTCTCACCCCACCCCTGCTGAACCCCACAGAGACAAAGACAGACAGATGTACATGCACGCATGCGTGCGCGTGTGCGAGCACACACACACACACACACACACACACACACACATACACACAAGGGAGAGAAGAGAGATATTTTTACTTCAAGCCTGTGGAGATAGATTAGTGGCTAAGAGCATTGATTGCACTTCCAGAGAACAGGAGTTTTGTTCCCAGCACCCTTGTAGGATAGCCGTCAATTGTTTGTAATCAGATGGCCCTTTTGGCATCTGCAGGCACCTCTACTCATATGCACATAATTCCACACAAAAGCATGCCCATGCATGCCAACAACTGATAAAATTAACATATTTTAATTAAGTAATACTACCAACCAATACTAATTAAGTAATTCACAAACAAAGTGGCTTGCACAATGTATTCTTAATACTCTTAGTGGTCTTTTCTATATAAGTAAATAGCAAACGTTTATTATTCTTCCTTAGTATATATGACCAGAGAGGATACTGGGAAATTACAGAGGCCAAGTTGAGCAGTGTGAACAAAAGGGAGGCAATAGCATCACTAGATTACCCAGTTCGATGAGTTAGGTGTGTTCGGATTCCCTTGCTCAGTTCCAGGATAAATCTCTCTAGCCCTTTGAATCATCAAAGCACTCTCTAGACATTAATTTATTAAACTCTGTCATCTTCACCTTCATTCTTGGACAATTAATAATATTAGCATCATTATTTGAAAACTTAGAAATGTAAAAAGCTCCCTCAGTAGTGGCACACCCCCAGAATAGCAGATATTTAATAGGTTAAATGTTGTCTAAAAAACAGCAGGATGTGATGGGTGGATTGATGGATTGGACAGGTGGATTACACTCAGTTGAAAATGGATGTTATTTTACACCAAAATAAGTAACCAGAGCCAACTTATAAAGTTCAGTATTAGTGAAAGTGTATACTACCAGTAAAATCAGCCAGTGTGTCCATAGATCTCATAACAGAGAAAGGAAAGTAATAGAAAGGAAGAGAATAAGAGGAAAAGGAAGGCCTGATATAAATCTCACCATTATTGATATGAATCAATAAGGCTTTTATAAACTCTTGTTCATAGAAAACACACAGATGAGCTGAGGTGTAAGTGTACCATTGTGTAAGGATAGGCCTCTCTTTACCTTTGCAGCAGTATTTCCGCCACATTTATTGGACTATATTCCGTTGGTCTAGGAAGACTGGGCCCATAACCTTCTGAAAGCTTGCAAACTGCATACTCTACCACAGAACCACATTCCCCACCTCTGGTGCCTTAACTTATAAATTTAAATTTCCACATACACAATGATACCTCTCTTTTTCCTTCAAGTTAAAGGAAGCCTTCAGTTCCATTGTGACATCTTAGATCTCATTACCAATGTCCGACTGCTCTCAGACACTGCACGCTACAGTTTTACGCAGCAACCTCCACACCATGCGACCTAATATGATCTCTCAGACCTGACCAGATAGGTGCAATGGCTTCACCTGGCAGCTCACTCAAAGGCAGCAGAAACCATATCACATTCCCAGCGTCAGGGGTCCTCCTAACCACACTCTTAGTTCACCACTAAGGCCTCTGTGCCAGGAACCTTGAAAAAGGACTTGCTAGGGACCTCTACTGAGCCCATGTCAGGATGAGTGGAAGAAACTTCTGGAAAACACTTCTTCACATTCTATGTAGTTTTACCCTTAGTCCCTTCTTTTCATCCTGAATGTCAGATACAGCAAACAAGAACCTTTGTGTCAAGGCCTTCTTAGCAGTAAATCGGTCCTCACACCTCTGCCGATCCACCCGAGTCTCATCTCGCACTGCTCAATGGGTGAGAAAGGCGTTGGGTTAGGAGCAGGTCAGCACTTACTACACCTTAAACCTGCTTACTCCATGGCAGTGATTAAAGCCTTAACCTCTACCTTCATTTTGGCCATCATCACTGGGTTTTCTGATGCACAGCAGCTCAGCTAATCTGGACTCGTCCTGTCTAGAATCCACCATACCAGTGTAGCTTCATCCACTGTCCCAGTGTAGCTTCATCACTGTCCATCACTGTCCCAGTGTAGCTTCATCCATAGTCCCAGTGTAGCTTCATCCACTGTCCCAGTATAGCTTCAACTGTCCCAGTGTAGCTTCAACCACTGTCCCAGTGTAGCTTCATCCACTGTCCCAGTGTGACTTCATCAACTGTCCCAGTATAGCTTCAACTGTCCCAATGTAGCTTCATCACTGTCCCAGTGTAGCTTCATCCACTGTCCCAGTGTACCTTCATCCACTGTCCCAGTATAGCTTCATCAACTGTCCCAGTGTAGCTTCATCCATAGTCCCAGTGTAGCTTCATCCACTGTCCCAGTGTAGCTTCATCACTGTCCCAGTGTAGCTTCATCAACTGTCCCAGTGAAGCTTCATCAACTACATTGATCATCAATGTAGGTTTAAGCATGACCATTGTATGGCTCATTCCTGCCCTGTTCACTCTTCCATGGTCTATTAAATACCTTTCCATCTTACAAAATATTCCAACCTTCTTCATCCTATGTCTCTTATGGCTTGGCCTTGTTTCCTAACTCATTAAAAAAATACGATCAGAAGTCATTGATTCTTCCCTTGGAGGCATGCCATGTATATATTTATATTTTATTTTTCTTTAATAGAATAATTTTATGACTCATAATACAATTTTATATATATATTTATAATTTAAATTTACATATAATGTATAGGTTAATATGATAATGTTATACTTCTTTGAGAACTTTACAGCGTTGTATTTTGATCATATCCATCCTCAGTTCTCTCCCAACTATTCCCAGATCCACTAGAAAAATTGTCATTTTTTTAAGTAAACCAATGAGTCTACTTTGTGCCATTCATGTACTACTGTGTATGTGGCCATCCACTGCAGAGTAGTCAACCCAAAAGTAGACACACTCTTGGAGAAAATTAACTTTCTCTCCCTCAAGACAGAAAGAGCCCAGAGTTCCTCAGCTAGGGTTGGATCACATGAAGATTTTTCTTCTCCAGGATAGAATGTTGACTGACTTAATCTTGTATGGGTCATGTTCAGGCTGCTGCCAATCCGTGATGAAAGTGATCTTGTGATGTCTAGAAGACACAGCTGTGCTCCACTCCTTTATGACCTCTGGTTATTACTCCTTTTCCACCTCTCTTCTGAAATGGTCCCTGAGCCTTGGGGTGGAGGAAATAAAGATGTTCTGTTTGTGGCCAAGCACTCCACTGACTTTGACATATTCCGTACTTTGACAATTGTAAGCTGTCAAACTTCACCAGAGAAGTTTTTTAGTGCAGTGGATGATGGTAAATACATTTTTAATCTTTACCTGTGCCTTCCCAGCCCTTCTATATCACGGTGAGTATAACTTAAATTTTTTCAATGCTTATTTTTAATGATGATTCTTAAATGCTTTAACCTTTTAGCCTACCACCCACCGAAGGTAGTGGAAAAGAAAGGAACCAGGGGGAAATGAACCTGTTTAGAAATGGTTCTTTGGAACAACTCTCATCTGTGTTGTCTGGAAATTGGCAGTTTAGTTCACAGGTCAGCAGTGGCAGCTTGATCTACTCACGAAAACGTCATGGATATACCAATAGTTAGTGATGGCACTACTTAGCAGAGACCGTCAGGCCTTAGTCTTTGTATGAGTCAGCGGGAGGGACTAGCAGGAACGCCAGAAGTCCTCAGCTGTGCCTTTCTCAGCTAAGTGAAGATCAGTGAAGACTCAAAACTAACAGGCATTGCACAGCCAGCTCTGTAAGCAAGCCATGCTCAGCTTCCATCAGAGTCTGCTGGGCCCATTTATGCTCCCTCCAAACATCACGTGACCTCCCCGGGTCTTCCCTCAACATGTGTCTTGCCCTCAGCACATGAGTCTGTCTCAACTGACATCACTCTGCCCATCAGCCCAGGTCCATGGAAGTGGTCAGAAACTGTAACGCATAACCAGAAATTTTTGCCATGTTTCTATCTATGGAGTCCTGTCAAATGGAGCTCAACTAAGCGATGTATGGCACACAATACATGCGGATAGTAGGCAAAGGACCTTTCATCACCTATCTTTTCACATGCATGCTTACCAAAACATCCTCTCTCCTGGGTCTGCTTCAGGAAAACACTCCTTCACATGTTTACCCCAGCAAAACACCATCTGACACAACTGATCTTCCAAAGAACTCTTAAGTTTCCACTTCAGAGGAGTGAACTGAGCTCAAGCGAGCACACCTGAATTGTACTCACTTTCAGGCATGTTTCTTGTTTATGTTATTTTTCCTAAATAATTTTTTCTTTACTCTGGTGCTATCTTGTCAGTATACTGACATGAAAACTTCTGGTTCCTTTGGAGACTTTGTGTCATTTGATGTTTTTCTGGAAACCGTCTTGTGAGAGAATGTTTTTGCTGAAGCAGACACATGGGAGGATGTTTTGCTAAGAACAGACACATGGTGGTTTTCTGCAAGCAGCCTGGAAAAATGGCATGTGATGTTTTGCTAGAGAGGACACTTGAGAAAATATTTGATATTTGGAAAGGGCATAAATAAAACCCAATTGACAGTGAACGATACTGTGTGGCATTGGTTCCCCTTGCTACTCTTTACTGGTCATTATTTGTCATGACTTCATAGAGAGAAAGGCACTAAAGAACTTCTGATGGTGTGCCAGCGGCTTCTTGCCACTTCCACAGACTCAGGGCAATGGGCAAAGCCTCGTGGTTTGTTTTGGGTCAAACTGCCATTGCTCACTGATGAATGATGTTTCTGAATAGACTCGGCTACTGCTGCAGATTTCCACGGACTGAACTCCTGCTATCCTGACAGTGCAGATTGGATTCACTCCAAAGAACTATTTCTAAACAGGTCCACATCCTCCTTTGCCCTATTAAACTTTTTTCCCAATACTTCTGTTGGGGCATGGGCTAGAGTGGTGATTAAAGCATTTAAGTATACATATTAAAGTAGGTTTTGAGAAATCTAAGACTACAGTATACCAAAAGTCAATTCCACCCATACTTAAAGACAAAACAAAAAATACTTACTCCAGTGGTCACACCTTTTCTCTCTTCTATTGAAAAATAAAATACCATGTAATATTGGCCTAAACTGATCATATTTAATTTTTCCCTTATCCTTTATTCAAAACTCCAATCAAGATCAGTATTCATCACCCTGCCAAAATTCAATTTTCGTATCACTAGTGACATCCATAATTGTAATGGTCATGAGAACAGGACCCAACAGTTAACCAGTCAGGAAAGTAACTTAATAATGATTGGCCTCTCTGGGGGATCTATGATTCAAGGGTCAGGAGATATATTATTTTATGCTAATAAGGAGGCAAATAAGCATTTTTTGAAGTCATATATGGAGGTAGTGAGAGAGAAGAGGCAAGGAATGAATAGACTCACTAAATGAAGAATTCATGTCTTCAGTTCACAGATCTGTGAAATAGCAGTAATAAGCCTTTCATTACTTTAAATAGAATCATCAAATGTAACATCAGATGATGGGAGGATTAGTTATATGGATTTCAGGGATTCTATTCCCTATAGATGACACAGTACTGAATTAAGTACAATTTCATAATTTGTTGTAGTTAATCTCTTCCTTCAGTTCACTCCACAGTAAGGCATATCTTCCAAGATGAATCAGTCAGATTTCTATAGAATTGTATTTCTGCATATCTTTCTTTGGTGGAGTAGAAAACTACTCCTTTTTATCTAGATGTTTCTTCTAAACTATATTAGCCTCTTAGTCTTTCCTTGCGGGGGGGCGGCAAATAAACAACTCAAGCTTTCCTACTGAAAAAAAAACAAAACAACAATCAGCATATACCTGCATAGCTAATTACTCCTTTTTACTTCTAGTTATTGTATGGAACTAAAATTTTGTATTTTTACAGCAAGTGTTTTTTTCTACCACAGATTATAATCATTTCTTAGAAGCAAGATCTTTCTCTAAAATCATGTGGTTTTGTGTTTACCAGTGAAATGTCTTCAACTTACATTTTTGTGCCAGTTGTCAATTTTAAAAACTCTGTTGGCCAAAAGCACTTGACTAATATATCTAAAATATTGGAAAATGTTACTATTTGCATGATTTAAATATTATCCCAGAATTTGCTATCACTAAAATAAGTTCATATGTCAATCAGAGTTCTAGAAAGAAAATATTGGAAATTGGCTCTGACTTTTAAAGCATAAACATCCTCATTGGGAAGATATCAGAGCTGAAAAAGCTGGGTTCAAAGGAGCTTCAGAAAGTTTAGCAGGGGCCACAGGAAAGGTCCCAGGGCAAGTGTCATCTGCTCTGCTGACCCCTGACACAGCCAGTACACTGGAGCTTCAGAAAAGGGAACCGAGAGACACACTATGTCATCAGCAATCCACCACCATCCATAAAGAGGGTATTACACCCTCTGTGGTTAGTGGGTAGTTCCTTAAATCCAGTGTCTAGGTAGTGGGAGGTGCTGTGAAAGAAAATTGCTGTGGGCAGATAAGAAAATGGGGAAGGTCAAACACAGGCCTTCAAAAGAAATGCTCGAACAGATATGAGCATCAGAAACGCAGCAAATGGCCAATGACAGCACTAAGCATGGAGCATGCAGGAACATAGAAGAGTCTTGTGAGAAGGTAAGCCTGGGTAGCATTCAGGTTTGTTTCTGCCTTACCATGTGTTTATGTGGACATATGTACATAAACTATCATTCCCCTAGTTACTTTCCTGATTGACTGATTTTATTAAAGTTCCCAATGGTCAGGGTTACCTCTTCTATAATAATAAACAAAGAACAGAGACAACTTTTGAGAATCTGAAAGCTGGTGTTGTGGTACCAACATCTTCTAAACTTCTATCAGAAATAGGTTAAGGGGATACAGACATGGATTCATGCCAAGAACAATGGCTGCTTTGCAGAGGACCTGAGTTCAATTCCCAGCATCAGCATGAGGGCTAATAACCATCAGTAACTTGAGAACCAAGGGATCTGATGCCTCTCCTAGCATCAGTTGGCACCAGGCATGCAAACAAAGCATCCATACATTCACTAAATAATACTAATAATTTTAAAGTGAAATGTGTTGACACTGAAATACCTCAATAAAAAACTGAGATATTATAATTCAACACAAAACTACCTAACACACCCAAGATTTCCTTGGCCTGTCACTCCATATATTCCATCTGTCGTTTATTTTGCATTTTTACAGATTTAGCTTCACTGCATTTTAGTTTATTCCCAAAATTATTCATTTGGTTTTGAAAACATTGTCTGAATTAGGGTTTCTGTTGTTAGGATTAAATGCTGTGACCAAAGGCAAGTCATGAAGATAAGGATTTATTTGGCTTGCACTTCCACAGGGTGCTCCATAATTGAAAGAAAAAAACAAACAAACAAACAAAAAAAAAACAAAACACACAAATCAGGACCGAAGCTCCAACAAGACAGGAACTTAGAATCAGCAGCTGATACAGAGGCCATGGAGGGGTCTTCTTACTCTATTACTCCACATGGCTTGCTCAGTGCTTTCTTAGAGAACCCAGGACCATCAGCCCAGGGGCAGCACCACCCACCATGGGCTGAGCCCTCTCCATCAACCATTTATTAAGAAAATGTTGTACAGGCTTGCTTATAGCTCAATGTTATGGAGGCATTTTCTCAATTTAGATTCCCATCTCTCAAGTGATTCCAGCCTGTGTCAAGTTGACATTTATACAGCTAGCCAGCACAAGTATCTACCGCTATTAGACAGGAAAGACTCTAAATATATGGGCTTGGTTCTCAGAATTGCTATTAATGATGTCATCTTTAAAGTTATGTAATTACCTGCAGGGAGTTTGAACTAATACAGAGAACACGCAAGTGGGAAATGTACGGAATGAGAGACCTGGGAACACTTAGTCCTAAATGCAGCCTCTCTATCCAGTTCCTCCACTTAGGGAGCAGAGAACCATGCGAGAGAGGCAGAAGGCTTGTTAAAGCCAGTGGAAATGGAAGACACCAAGGAAACACTGTCTCCCAGGCACGGGAGGACTGATGCACAGATAACTCTCAGAGACCAGGGCTGTATGTACAACACCTGCACAGGTGCAAAGCAAATGGCGTCACAGCAATAGAAGGGAACTAGACATGACCCCAACCCCTGAACTGTAAGTTATTCCTTTGACAACCATTCGCAAAGGGAAACTCAGTGTTCCCCAGTAGAGTCTCACTGTGTACACAAACCACATACATGCCCAGCAGTAGGTGGACAACAGGAAAAGAATTCATGGTAGTTTTAGAGGGCTCTTTTGTTTTGTTCTGTTTGTTTGTTTTTGACCTTACTGCTCTACTCTTTTGCTTATATACTATCGTTCCTGATTTTGTGCTTCTGTGTGTGTGTGTGTGTGTGTGTGTGTGTGTGTGTGTGTGTGTGTGTGTATGTTTTGCATGTCTAGGTGTTTTATGTGTTTCTCACACTTTTTGTTTGTTTTATATTCTATTTGTTTTATTCTGTTTTGTTTATTCGTGCCTATGAGATAAGGGAAACTGATCAGAACCCATGGTATGAAAAAATTACTTTTAATAAAAATTTTAAATTTGGGCAAAATTATTCTCTAAAAACAAAAATTAGGTAAATGGTTAAAATCAGTACAAGAACATTGTAGTTTCATACACTAATATATTATCATAATTTTCTCTAATTTTCAATATTTTGTTTGTTCTAACTTTGGGGAGAAATTTTTTAAGTTGGTCTTTAAAAACATTCCATCTCCATGTACAGTGACTATAATCTCCAAAAATTTCTATTGTATTCATAACTCTTAGTATTCTTAATTTCTGAATGTTTGTTTTACATAGAATCTAGTTCTTAATTATAGTGGAAATTTAATATCTTGTAACTCAATAGGTATAATTGTGTTTCAACTGTAATTTTCTTTTGTTATACTTTATTTCCCTTCAATATGGAAGTAATTTAAGTCCTATTTTCCACAGGAATAAACACAATCAATTTCAAAAATAAAATTATGTAATTCTATTTATACTAGCATTTTTCACATTCTATAAAATAAAATTATTTATTTAAATGTGTAATTAGAAGTTTCTATATAGTGTATGTTTGGATTTCCTTTCAATTACTAAGCTACAATATTTGAAGATAAAGATTGGAATCTGATAATAATTACCCTTAATTTTAATGCCATGGCACTCCTGATCTTGGTACTGGCTCCGTCTAGAATTAGATGACACCAAAGTAGTCTTTGTGGTGTTGCTTGGATGTTTAAGTTCATTTGTTTGGGTTTTGTCCGGCTTTGTTTTGTTGCTGGAGATTAAACTCAATGTCTGACTCTCACATACCAAGTACTCACTATTATCACTGAATTAAAAACCAGTCCATGGAGCCATTCTCATACAGAAATACTGATATCTAGCTTTGCTGAGCAGAGACAAGTATGTCTAAAATAGTTGAATTTAAAGAACTTGCTCAGAAATAATATTTCAGCCTAGTTTAAGTACTTCTGTGCTGCTGTGGAGTTTGAATATGCTTGGCCCATGGGAAGTGGCACTATTAGGAGGTGTGGTCTTCTTGGAGTAGATGTGGCCCTGTTGGAGGAAGTGCATCACTGAGGTTTTGAGATGGGTTTTGAGGTGCTCAAGTTCCAGTCAGTGTTGGAGAGAGCCTCCCCCTAGCTAGCTGCAGAAGAGAATCTCCTTCCTTGCTTTCAGATCAAGATGTAGAATTCTCAGCTCCTTCTCTTGCACCATGTCTCCCAGAATGCTACCACGCTTTCTGCCATGATAATAATGAACTGAACCTCTAAAACTAAAGTCACCCCAATTAAATGTCCTTTAGAAGAGTTACATTGGTCATGGTGTCTCTTCACAGCAATGAAACCTTAACAAAAACAGAAATGTTGTTTAGAACAGGTTCCCTAACTCCTCCTAGGTCTTGTCCCCTGATCTACATACAAAAAGATGTTAATAAGCAACGCTTAAAGCAGAGCACTTGGGAAAACAGTGCCAGGCCTGCACTGTTTCCTACTCCTGTGATTCTATTTCTATCCTTTAGCGAACACACTTTGAAATATTTCTGATGTCCTACATTGTCAGAAGTGACTGCAAAAAAACCCTCACAAACTGACACAGTCACTTTAAACCTACGAAATTTTTTAGTGGTCCCATCTGAAGCATTAATCTTTGCTAACAGAGATGTATCCTCATTAGTGATAATTCTGTGTTCAAAATCTCATCATTTTTAAAGAATAAAAAGTTTCCTCATTTTAAAAAGAGAAGACAACATCATATAGCAAAGGTGATGAATTTTGTATTCAGTTGGATTAAATGGTTGGACATCAGTTCCATTCTAGTCAGATTTCCTGGTAAGAGGTCAGTGTGTAGCAAAGGTAAAAGATTGGCCTTAAACAGATCATTAAGCCTAAGGTAAGAGCTTCAGGAGGACAAAGGTAAAATATGGCCCCTGTTTTCACAATGAGTTCAGTGAGTGCCGTTAAATAATTGAGCGTGGAGTCTGGTACTTAGGGTTTGTAGTTTATGGATATGTAGGTATGTTGTTTCTTCTGGCATGGTTCAGTTTCATGCAGCCTGTCTCATCCCCAGAAGAATGTATAATGCTGTTCTTTATGTCCATTAGGAGAAATGAGCACAGAAACAGAAAGGGACTTTCTGCTTAGAGGTCGGAATGCACTGTTTCCAAACCACACAGCTTTCGAGAACACTGGAAACACTCTGGCAGTGAAAAGTTGGCTAGAGGTGAAAAGGACCACCCAGTATCTGTTTGTTCTGGTAGCACTCACTGGGTGAGAATTTGAGTAGAACTGTCAGTGTCTGTAGTACTGCCATTTGGAAGAAATACATATGCAAACCCTGGCGTTCAGTTGTCAAATGTCTTGACTGGTCTTGAGAGAAAAAGAGAGTAATACCCCCAAAGCCAATGAAGATCAGCAGGAGTGGCTAAAACAGGAAGCTGTGGCTATCATGGACAGCACTCAAGGCCTCATCCACAACACAGGATGAGTCAAACAGAAAGATAAAGAAGCAAGAACAGAAAAAGCATAGAAAGTTGTTCCACAGCAGACACTCTTGAAATTGAAAGCTACATCATGGGGAACTGGAGCTGAAGTTTGGAGGTAGCTTGATAGATAACACACCGAAACTACTCAGAGGTGGCTTAGTTTCCAGCAGTACATCAAGAGAGAACATCTGCTAGGAAAGCTGTAAATACATTGAGTTCCATAGCAGTGTACACGACGATAGAGGGATAATATGGGATTTGGTGAAACCAACTCTTGAGACATCCTTTTATAATCATGATATCTGGAACCTCTATGAGTTCATGGGACAAAAGGAAACTTCATATGAAACTGTCTGAACTTACTGCCATAAAATATACACAGTTGCAGTTTTCTCTCCAGATGTTTTCAACGGACTCACCAGTATGTGCAGTGCCCTGTCTCCTGTCCTTGAGAAATCCTAACGCAAGTCCTCCTTCATTATCTTCCACCATCTTTTGCTCACTCTTTTCAGACAAGTAAACATGTGAGCGATTGTTTTACCTTAATAAACGATGAGAGCAACTCTTCCTTGTGTGTCTGATCCCTGATGCTGCACAAGTTTATTCTCTCCCAAACCTCTTGAAATAAACAATTCTCTCTGTATCCTTCACTCTCTTCTCATTCTTTGATCCACGCAATTCAGCCCTATCTTCCTCCAACAGTGCCCTTCTTCTTGGTTTGTCACTTGACTAATCACCAAATCCAATTAATTTCTCTGGTCTTATAGTATTTGGCAGTTTGTAGACACTGAATAGTATTGGCCATTATCTTCCTGAAACTCTATACTCTTGATTTTCTTTCTAATCCCTATTTTAAATCACTTTTACCAGCCCTTTCTTTTTCTGATTATCCATAAAGCACCACACCTCACAGGTAATCATTTATTTCCTCCTCTAAATCTATTTCCTGTGGACTCACAGAGTGCCTTGATAGTCAAGATGACTATTTCTCAGTTTTTAATCCGGATCACTGATCTGTGTTGGACAGCTCTTCTCTGTTCTCTCAGAGCACCTTAAATCTAACATAGTGAATTTATCATCCCTGAGAAGCTAGCTCTTTCCCTGTGTTTCAGTGGACAGAGACCATGTTCAAGCTAAGATCTAGTCAGATCCAGTCAGAAGTTCCGCTAGTGTCGTGCTTGCCTGTTAACCTTTACAAGACCTTGCTATCCTTCCAACATTCCCATTTTCCCAAAAGAATTATTCTATTCAGCCCAATCCTTTATGGCTACAGAGTGACTGCAGGTAGGATTTTCATAGCTGAAACATGATTTTCACATGGTGTTCACATGGAACCACAATTCTATAGTTTGAACATGAAGTAATCCCACAGACTTGTGTGTTTGAATAGTTTACCTCCACACAGTAGTATATTTTGGGAGATTGTGGGATCTTTGGAAGGAGGTGCTAGCTAGAAGAACTAGGTCACTTGGGGTTGGGCCTTACAAGCTCCAGCCCCTCTACCCTCTCTTTAATGATCTGGAAAGATGTGAACGAGCTACCTCTTGTCCTTACCACTGAGGACAGCAGCCACTCCTGCCACCCCCTGGCATACATACGCTTTTTCTGCCTTGAAGCTGCAAACCAAAATGGCAATGAGAAAAGTATCCAGCCACAGATTAAAAGCAAGTAGCGCCTTCTAGCTTCTTTGACACTCAGAATCAGGATAACAGATTCTTGCTGAAGTAGGAAGTCCAGACTAAAGCCAAACAGTGAGCGGAGACTCAGCTAAAATACCACAGGAAGATCTAACGCCACTGTAAGACGACGGGAGGGGCAATAACAAGAAAAGACAGAGACATAGTGGGCTAAGTGGGCACAGAAATGTGTACAAAACGGAAAGTTTGTCAGAGGATCTGGTAGCTTTTAAGCAGGTTAACACTTGAGAAGTGCCATGTAAATACATCGTAGAGTCAGTCACAGGGAGACACTAGGAGAAAGTCAAGCCCAGATGCTTTTTACTTAGCCTTCACCTGTTCTTTTCCTCTCAAGCTCTTTACCTGATATTTTTACCACGTATCTGAAAAGGGCCTTATTTATTTCCCTTTGCACTGTGACTATAACATATAATTTGAATCCACGCTCCCTGGCCAGGATCATTCACAATAGACTCAAAAGAGATCATCTCCTATTTTTATTAGGAGTAACCTAGGATTTTATGGCACTAGAGAAACAGTTTGAGTGGTCGGATGGAGAATGTAGGAAGATAGAGCAGGTCTGTGAGATCGTCCAGAGTCAGGGCTTCAGAAAACCCTAAATGTGGACAGTGGAAACTCGAGGCCTTCTTCAGCCACTCTAGCCGGTACCTTTGTTGCTCTACATTTTAGTCAAGCTTCATCATGGTCCCTGGGACCCTGAAGCATAAAGTAAGAGGTAGTCTACAGAGTCAACTAAGCTGAGGGAACTTCAGATCTGTGTTATCTCCTTTGTACTAACCAGGGAAACAAAGCCATTTCCAAACCACTTCTCAACTCACTAGCAAGAAACACAAAAAGGGGGTCAGTCATCCCTCCTTTTGTCTTTGTTTTCTGCAAAGAGAATACAGCCCGGGGAGATACAGAAAGAAGGGCAGTTTGGTAGACAAAGGGAGTGCCCTTTGTTATGCAGACCTATAACAAAGAAAAATGTATTTGTTTTCTTATTTTTTTTCTAACAGTGAAGATTTTTTAAATTTATTATTTAATTCATGAACACAGACAGAGACAGTGACAGAGAGAGAGAAAGACAGGGAGAGACAGTAACAAAGACAGAGAGACAGAAACACACACACACACACACACACACACACACACACACACACAGAGAGAGAGAGAGAGAGAGAGAGAGAGAGAGAGAGAATTCTCCTTATTGCACTTTTGTAGGCCAAAACCCCCTCCTGAAAAATCTTGAATCTTTATTTGAAGCTCTTTAAAACTTGAGTTACTAAATATTAGGGTCCCACATCTGATCAAAATGCCAAGAATAAGAGATTGCAGAATGACCAGCCCTAAGTGGGGTATCTACATACTAACATCTACCAAAGCTTAGGAGTAATTGTGAGGCAGAGGTGGGTAGAAAGATTGTGGGAGCTGGAAGTAGTAGATGAATGCAACAAGACAATATCTTCTGAACACCACAGGGTGGATGCACATATGAGCTCACAGTGTTATGGTAGCACAGGCAAGCTCAACCATTCAGAATCTCAGCACAGAGAGAGGAAGTAGGTAGGAGTTCCATCCCAAGCTGAGGAGCTGTGGAACTCAATAGTTGCTGTGAGATGGGGAGGGGGTGAATAAGATTGTAAGTTGCTGTGAGATGTGTGTGGGGAGGGGGAATAAGAGTGTAACCACTAGTATGTTGGTCATAGTGCAGTGCATGAGCTCAAACCCAAGAGATATGGGCAGTGCAAACAGGACTTGTTGGCTTTTAAAAAATGAGTTGTGTGGTTAGAGTTGAGGAATGAAGGAAATGCAATTAAACTGCATCGGATGAAATTCTCAAAGAATTTTAAAAGGAGATTTGCATTTGCATAGAGGAAAGAGCAAAGACTAAAGCTTACCATCCCAGAAGCAGTTTTCTAGGACACTTTCTCTAATCATGGATGATGTTTACTACTTTACTTTCAGTTCTCCAACCATGAACATGAAGTAGTAAGTCCTAATATGTGCAAAGAATAAATTTTCTACCTTTTTTCTAAAACACAAAGCACAAAATGAAAACTGAATTTCTGTAGCATTTTGCTGCTATTAAAAAATCTGAAATATTAAGAATAAAATACTATGGAGGAAACAAAACAAATTTATGAGTGATAAATGCCGCAGGTAGGTTGCCAATTTGTGCCTTCCCTTTAAAGCACAAGGAAAAGATTTGAATCTGCAAATTGACAACTGCTCATCTGCCAAGTCCTGAGCTCCCAGCAGCACATGACTCAAACCACTCCAAACCTTCAGTAGCTTCTTTTCTCATGCATGCTCAAAGCCAAACAGAAAAGTCTTCTCATTGTCAGTCAACAAACTTAGCTCTACACGGAACTACCCAACCTCAAAGGAGAGGTGGCCCCAATGCTAGCACTCTGTCCCTCAGAGATCTCTATCTACACCTTTCTACTGAAGCCCAACAGATCCATCCTGTAGCGCATAAGATTAATCTTTGATCTTTCAACCCTTTCTTCTGTCTACTGTTCGTTTAAATTTTATTGTCCATTCTGCTTTACAACTTTTAAAATTATATTAATGCAGACTTTCAGCACAAGAAGAAGTAAGTGCTCTCATTAGCTTATGATTTTCTGCCTTTCAAAAATATATCACTTAATGCCATTTGTGTATTTGGTGTTTATTCTTCCATAATATATGTCAATCCCTATTCGAGAAAGATCCATTCTAAATTTCATCTGAGGACCAAGCTCCCCATCAGAGTTATCTCAAGCCTTATCACAGATCAAAGGTCACAGATCAAAGGTCACAGATCAAAGGTCACAGATCAAAGACGAGACATCACAGAGACAGAATAAATGAAAACAGGGAGACACCCATGGTGTTTTGTTGGCTGGAAATGATTATTTATGAACACAATGTAATTTTAACTGTACATCAAGGTCAAGCCTTTTCTTTCTACATTTTTTCCTGGTCTTAGAGATAAATCTCATGATCTTGCACATGCTAAGTTCTCTGTACAACTGTGCTCCTGCTAGAGTATAAATTCCGCACATGAAGAAAGAATGATGTGCCTGAAAATTTGAACGTAATGACCAAAATATTATGCCAACCCTCATGGTTGAGTATGAGTTTGTAGGTGACAAATGTTTAGTCAACTGCTGCTCATGAAATGATTTTGAATTATGAATAAAAAATCATAGATGGAGTCAAGAATCGATTTATTTGTCGGCAAACAATTTTAAAAAATATATTATATGGGAGAGATGAAGAACGTTGGCATACAGTATACACGAGAGAACTCATTGTGTCACAAAGCATCACTGGTGATATGAGCTGCTGTCTGCGTGTGCACATGTGCAGACCACTGGAGGAGATGAACATCTCACTGTTGATTACAACAACGACTCTGACCGTTGTGTCTGTATCTATCAAGCTTCCTGAAAGGGCAATCTATATCCTCATTCTACACTTCTCCACTTTTCAGATGCTCAGCTTCAGCAACCAGAGAAAGCTGCTCTTGATGAGGTCACTGATGGCCTTCTGCCTGTCAAATGTGATGCGCCCCTCTCAGACACATTCCTGCTAAATTCTTTGCAGTGCTGAGCATTGCCCAGGCCCCTATAAACTCAAATAATCTTTGTTTCTTTGGCTTCACTCTCTAATGAATCTTTCTGCTTTTACACTGTTTCTCTGTGCATTTATTTGTTTCCTGGTTCCTTGCCCCCACATCTGACCTCAAAATTTGTACACAACAGCCGCAGTCTTTGAGATGTTACAGATCTGATGAGTCACCATCTCTGTCATGTGTCGCCTCCAATATGGCCACCGTGGCCCTATCCACTGCCATCTCATGTGAAGATTATTACAATGAACTAGTTTTTCCCTCTGTCTGTACCCAGAGCTGGCAGATGTGACCCACGGTCATGGAAAAGAGAAAATCCAATTGGCCCATCCATTTGATCAGACCACTCACTGCCCCCTGACTTCTTTAGGTCTTTGTTCAAACAGCATCTGACTGGAGATTTCCAGGCCTGCTCAGGTAAATACAAAACTTCACCCTTCCACAGATGCCCTGCCTCCCTCCCCTTGCTTTTCTCTATAGCTCTTTTCTAGAGTGTTAGACATTTGTTTACCATCTGTTTCTTCTTAGTATAAATCCCAGCAGGACAGGGATTTCTGTTTTGTAGACTGCTGTATCCCAGCATCTAGAGCTAATGGCCCATAGAGAGAGGCCAACGGCATTTATTAAAAGAAGGGAAGACTATCGCTAACCATGACTTCTTCCTGTGAGAGCTCACATGGATGCGCAGCAGTCCGTGTACTTCTGTCTGTATAATAGGTTTTTAAGACAAATGTCGAGCCATTTCTGTTGTCTATATGTGCCCTGTCCAGTTTGATACAGTGAAACTTAACTACCAACATGATGGGATTAAAGAAGAACTTTTGGGAAGGTACCAGAACATGAAAATAAAACCTCCTGGTGAATGGGACAAATGATCCCATTAAAGGAGGCTTGAGGCAACTATTTGACACTCTGCCCTTCCACTGAGGAAAAAATTAAGAGCAGTCTGAGTCTCACCATATGTGTCCTAATAACTGTCTTGGGCATCTAGCTTTCGGAGCTGTAAGAAATGCATTCCTGTTACCCAATATAAGGTTTTCTCTTACTACAGAAATAATGCACTAAAATGGTCATTAAGCAAACGTAGGAATTGGCAGTCAGTGCTTGCTGGGAGAGGAGTGTTACTCGCGTTAGTACTACGGTCACAGATGAATGTCCCATGTTCTGCTGAACATGCCTGAAAAAGTAACCTTAATTAAACTCACTGCGCCACATGCAGGAGGAGGCATGGAAGCCGGAGAACTGTGTGGGAAGAGTGCAGTGGGAGAGGGAGAAGAGCGGATAAAACCACGGAATCCATTCTGTAGACATGTGTGGGGTTCAAACAAAAGCTGGAGGGCAAACCGGTGGTACTGACACGAAACTGACTGAGATTAACATCTCAGGTCTTAAAGGAAAGGGACATGGGTGTCCTACTATGCCTTGCTTTTGCTGTGGACCCCACTAACATGAGCACAGTGAACACAAACACCCCAGGTGTGTTGCTTATGCGTTTGATAGAATGTACTTTAACACTTACTTACCCCACTCCACGCCACACGCACACACACACACACACACACATCACACACATACACACATATATTCACACACACACATACACTCACACACACACACTCAACACACACTGACACACTCTCATACATACACTCACACACATACACACATACATTCACACACACACACATACACACACATACATTCACATACTCACACACACATACACTGACACACTCACACACATACATTCACACACACACACTCACACACATGCTCACACACACACAAACATATACACATACACTCACACACACACACACACACACACACACACAAACACATACATACATGCACATGCTCACCCACTTCTATTGTTCATTCTAAAGGGTATTAACGCCATTTCATTTTCTCTTATTTTCCTTACAATATCTAATCACTACATATTATAAAAAGAAAACTATTAATAATTACCTATTTATGGGTTCTAGTCAATCGCCTTTTTAAAATCTATCACTCCGCTGCCTGAAAGATATTTTATTCATGTATGTCAAGTAAAATATGTACGAAAGTAATTTTTTCATGATCCAGTAATTTTAGAAAGTATTGGGTCAAACATTTAAATAGAAAATTTCAGATATCCAATTTTGGTTTGAATGTAAGTGCTCCCCACCTCAACACACACACACACACACACACACACACACACACACACTCAGGCTCACAGATTTGAATGCTTGGTTTCCAGCTGCTGCTGGTGTTTGAGAAAGCTTACATTTTGAAGCCTTCCTAAAGGAAGTACGTCACTGAGGGTAAGCCTTGAACAATTATAGCCTGAGCTAACTTCCTGTTCTCTCTGCCTCTAGACTCTCCATGCTCTATGGCGGGACAGGCTCCTGCTCCTTCACCAGTCTACCGCCACAATGGATTGCTCTGCTCCGGAACTGTGAGCTAAAATAAATGCTTTGTTCCTTAAGTTGTCTTTGCCAGGATATTTTATCAAAACAACAGAAGAGAAACCACAGTACAACAGGAGGGAGATATGAAATATACCAGCTTCTGGGACCATCTTATTAAAAGAAGACTTTTCTGGAGGTCAGAAATTTGGGAAAGGTCAAGGGTCATGAAAAGGTCAATGTATGAGTCAGAATTTTTGGAAAATACTTTGCTCCAGAAACAGCACCTGTGTGGGGTGTTTCAGGTAATGTGACAGGTCGATTACCTCTGAGCACCAGCCTCCTGGTAGGTGGCACCAGGCATCGCTCCCTTTCTTAGTCATGTCTTCCTCTGTTCAGCGGCTTCCAGCACTTTCCTCACTGACATAAATCCAGGCACAAACACTTTTCAGGGGAAGTGACCCTTGCTGGAGAGTTTAAATGTTTACTTTCACCTTTGATCAATTAAATTCTATGGTTTCCATTGAAAAAAAAAGAAAAGCAAACCCGACTGGGATTGGGCTTTCAAAGCTGTTTATTTCACAGCCCATGGTGGCTGACTGCAAACGAGGAGCAGTTGATGAGTAGGCCTGCTGATCACTGATATTATTTCTCTGTTACCTTTTTTTCCCTTTTATATTCTGCAAGGTCTGTTGTTACAAGAAAAAAATCAATAAACAAGCTTTCAAGGAAACTTATACCCAGAGAGAATAAGGGCCCTTTTGCCTTGAAGTTATTCTTTTTCTTTTTGAGGGAGCAATAGCCACCCCATGCCAGACTTCACTGCCAAGTCAGCAGGAGCCCTGTGTGCTGAGGACTCTCAGGGTGGCATGAACAGGGTCCCCCAAGTATTTGGAGAGGGATATCTTTTGTTGCTAGGATAATGTCTGTGAGTTGTACAATTTTGAAAGTCAGGTTGGATTTAAAAAAAAAAGGAACAAATATAAAAAAATAATAAGTCATAGTCCATGTTTCTAGGGAGTAGGCAAGAATTTAGGAAAAACTACAAGTGCCCATCCTTTCCTGTGAATGTAAGTGAAACATAACCAGGAAAACTGAGACGCCCCTCTCGGTCTTCTCCAGTGCTCGGGCCTGGGAAAAAGCAGGCCCTTTAAGTTCTGAACTCAAGGTCACTGGGCTTCTCACAGTGATACTTTAGTATCTAAAGGATTCAGACTTAAAGCACAAGTATGAATGGTGAACCAGCCCAAGCCAGTAGAACAGAGAGGGATTGGGAAAGCTCTGACAATGTTCACTGTTTAACATGTTTAGCCAATACCCACACATAAATATGGAACACTTGAAACATGGCTAATACAGACAGAGAAGAAAAATGCTAATTATGTTAGATTTTAATTCCACTCAAATTCGAAGCATCACATGTGCCCACAGCCTATCATGTTAGACATCGCTGTCCTAGAAAGCGGTAGGGAAATTTGTCAAAAATAGGATTTCCAGGCTTTTAACAAAGGCGTGGAACGTTGCGAACCCTCAACATGTTTCCATCTTGGAAAAGCTACATCACAAAGATAGAGAAAACAACAATAAATACATGTCCAAAAGTATGAAGTAAATCATGGTAAGTCAAAATAAAAGTTTAGAGCAATGTAGAGTAGCACTTGCTAGGTGGAACAGGGTCAGACAAGTATTTAGCAGCAGTGAGTCATAGGAAGGAGACCCTAATGTCACCACCATTTATGACTGCCTAATAAAATACCCCCAGTTCTCAGGCTTACAACTGGGGCATTTCTTTTGTTCATGAATCTGTATTTCTCACTGGTCCCAGGAAAGCAAAGTTTGTCTCTGCTCTACTCATCGTTACTACCAAGGCATCCCCTAGACTATGAGTTGAGTAACTTATTCACATGGCTGGCAGATGACACTCACTATTGGCTGAGAACTTAGAAGAAAATGTCACCTAATAGCTTAGAGCTAGCTTTTTTACAGGGCTTGAAAAGTCTCACAAAATGGTTATCAGGTTTTGAGGACAAGGATCTCCAAGGAGTTACAAACCACGCTGAACCCCTAGTGGTCTAACCTTGGAATTTTCACTCTATCACGTCTACTGTATGATACATAAACGACCCAGGTTCAAAGGACAGAGAAGCATCTAGACGTTTATTAGAAGTGTACTGGAACAGCACAAGTGACTGGAAACAATGAGGTGCTCATTTCTGCAAAATAACTCAACCCTGTTATTGGGACCATTTAAGTCTCAAAGAACAGGAAGAAACTTTAGTGAGTCCAGCTCCATTAACAGACACGTGGGCCTGAAGCCTGGCCAGCCCCAGAGGCTTGTTGAAGCAACCATATCTTTCTTACACTTTTTCCTTCAGTCTGATTCTTGGCTCTTACCTGTATCTCTTTTTGCATTGTTAAAAATAGCTGCATCATTATCTTCTCCAAATGACAGAACAAGACCAACTTGTATGCTGGCACTCTGCCTGTTTTGATCTAAAGAAAGTATCTTTGTCCCTTAAATAATAGGTCCTGTGTGATAATGACTGATTATTCTGCATAGCTTATGTGTCCATCTTTGTCAAATCCCTGCGTTCGGAGGATGAAATTCAGCCAGCACAAACTGCTCTCTAGTCTCTCTCCTCAACTCTGTAGGCGAAGCTTGTCCTTCGGGCTACAAAAGAAGTCTGGGAAGGAAAGACGGATGTATTTGAGAGAGCATGAAGCACATCCTCCATGTTAGAATGCCTACTACTGCCCAAACTAAACCTCCAGACAAAGCCCACTGTTTGAAAGGAAGAAAAGCCAAATCATATCACAATTGGTTGATCAATGGCAAGTAGGAGCTGAGGCTCGCTTATGAAAGCAACGTCCATTCTACATATGAAAAAACCAAAATAAAATAAACGTCACATGTGTTAATTAGTGATTTATATGGGTGGCAACATCCCTGGATCAGACAAACTGGACGCTCTAAGGAAGGTGAGTGAGCTGGTAAGCAGCACCCTTCTGTGTGGACGCATTAGCCAAGTAAGGCCTTTCCTTCCCAAGTTGTTTTGGTCATTTTGTTTCATCACAGATAGTAATGGTTCCTTAGATTGATTAGGTCTTAAGGGCTTCTCAAGAGGCATGGGGGAGTTGGTTTGACCCTTTCTTTCCTCCATGTGAAGGTACATCTTAGAAAACACCATAGATGAGCTGTAATGAAGGTCCCCACAGGTATTAATTCTACCGCTCCCTTCTCGAGGATGACTGACATCCAGCAGCATGAGAAATGAGTTTCCATTGTGTACAAGGCATCCAGTTTACAGTGTTTTGTTTTAGCAGATTGATCAGAGTTAGAGTAGGCTGGCTAGTTTTATGCGACTTGACACAAGCTCATTTGGGAAGAGGGACTCTCAATTGAGAAACCGTCTCCAGAAGACTGGCCTGTAGGCAAATCTGTACTGTATTTTTTAATTTAGCAATTGAGGTAGATGGTGCTATCCCTGGATTAGTCAAACTGGGTGCTCTAAGAAAGCTCACTGAGCAACCCATGAAGAGCAAGCCAATAAGGAGCACCCCTCCAGGACTCTGCATCAGCCACTGCCTCCAGGTTCCTGCCCTGTTTGAGTTCCTGCCCTGACTTCCTTTGGTGATGCAGTGTGACTTGAGATAAGCTGAAATAAACCTTTTCCTCCCCAGATTGTTTATGGCCATGGTATTTGATCACAGCAATATAAACCATAAAAGAGATAAATATAAACAAACTTCTAGATGTACAAGTGAATAGCAGTGCCTGGCATCTGTCCTAGGGGACCCTCACGATTGCTAAAGTCTACATATGCTCAAATCTCTTCTAGAAAATGGTGAGCATTTACATATAGTATAAACACGTTCTCCTAAGTACTTTAAATAATCTACAAACAATTTCTAATACTAATGTAATATAGTTGCTATACTACATCACATGGAGAATGATAAGAAATACCTGCCTGTATTCAGTACGGATGTAATTTATATTACATATCTTCAAATAGTTGAGGGCATGGGTGTAGAAATTTCAGACATAGAGAGCTGACTGTAGAAAAATGTTTGCTATTACTAGTTTCCATAGTTTTCCAAGTTCACACAACTATGGTTGTTTCCAATGCAAATTCTCCAAACTAAACTCTTAAAAATAAGCAAGAGGAAACATTAGATGTCTACCACAAACTTTGCCAGAGTTAATATGAGTGAGTGCCGACCTATAAAGGTTTTAACAAACCTAATACATTTATAAGGAAAGGCATGGATTCTGTCAGTGGAAAGTAAATTCTAATCATGGGAACCTAATCATTTATTGTCCGCAAATTAAAAATCAATGATCTCCAAAGCCTTTCATATGTCACATATAGACTTCAGATGGCTGACACGTGCCCAGCCATCATACCACAATTAGGTCAAGCATCAAACTTCTTCTTGAAAAATGTACAATAAAATCTTCATGACATTCTTAATTGCTGCCGCTAATGATATTTATAGCATGCCAAGAACTAGGTCAAGAGCGATTTCAACTGCCCCTATATTTTCCAAAGCCTTTGCTATGCGCAGTGGTACTTTCAACCATAAACTTGAAAAGGACAAAGGTGTCAGCCCTGAGGAAACTCTGTTATGTGCCTTCTGTGCGGAGGTTATAGAAAACACGACCGTGGGAGAGGTAGGCTAGGGGAGGGCGGTGTCCTTCGTGGCTCATCACGTCCCTGCTGTGTTTAGTCACAGCCTCCGTCCAATTTTTTAATAGTTTCTGCACATCTTGAGTTTTTCTCAACCCCAGCTTTATCTCTCCACTTATATTGATTTTTGCCCTTGAAAAGCAGGTATAAGACTCCATTTCCTCCCTATCTGTCACTAGCAAAGCACATGCAAGCCATTGTGCCAGACTGTGGCAGCTAGAGTGATGTAAATGACGTCTTTAACTTAGCTCCTAATTCAGAACAGGGATGGTATACGAGACAACTCTGACCAACCCTGCGATCTTCACCTTCTAGTCTGACTCTATAGAAACCAAATGCACCTCTGCCCTGAATTAGTGCCCCATTTGCCAGATGAGAAAATTAATGCAGGAAGTGATTAAAAATACAAGTGACTGACTCTAAAAATATTGATGAAGTGGCCAGTTAAAGCTTCGAATATACGTGCAGGTGAAATTAATGAGTCTAAGAATGACAATAAGTGTTGAGACCAAATTTTATTGGAGGTGAATTCTGAGACTGGTTTGAAGTTAGTGTTGGCTGTCTATGTATTCATTGTTTGTGACAGAAGCAGGAGTGGACATGCGTTCATGTGTGCATATCATTCCTCACATACTGTCCATCTTTGTTGGTGTCTATGAAAATAGAGTTTCTCAGGAGCTTACAGCTCCCCATATATTTGGCCTGTCTCTGCCTCCCAAGTGCTCAGATGACAAGAATGCGCCACTGTACACAGACTATTCTACATGGGTTCTCAAACTCAGGTCAGTGTTCTACGGAAGCATTCTGCCAATTGAGTTATCTCCCTAACCCACTGGCTAATTTACATTAAGCATTTCCTATATCCTAGGAAGTATTATGAATTAATAATAATATTGTTTTAAAACTTGAACATTTAATTATTTGTATTGTCCTGGATTTATAGAAAACAGTCAGGATGAAACACAGAGGGTTAAGCAACTGCCCGAGTCAGGCAACCATAATCAATAAACTATAATAAACTGATATAAATAAATAAAATATAATAAACTGAAAGTGGACACCGTGGTGCACATCTGGATTTCCAACATTAAGAAGGGTAAAACAAGGGAGTCATGAGTTCTAGGTCAGCATGGGCTACAGCGAGAGTCTATCTCAAAATACACATACAAACAAATTCTCATTTGGGATTGGAACCTAGTGTACTTGACTATCAAGATAAGCCTTTTCTTATTCTGCTACCTCTAAAATGAAGAAATTAGGGGAGAGGAGGAAAAGATCAATTTTTCTATGTAGATATAACTGATATCACAAAGCCATCAAGGTGGAAACAAGTATTTCATATACAAGTGATGTCAGTAGGGTTGTGAGCGCTACAAGGTATTAGCCTGGCAAGGAATTGGTTAGAAATACAGTTGGAAAAATTTGGGATCTGGCCAGGAGTAAAGTGCTTTAGGAATGGCCTGATGTGTTTGAATTTACAGAACATCCTAAAGAGAACATGGTCTTTTCAATATTTTGGCATAATTCATGTAAATGAACAGTCAAATGAATTTGAGAAGAGATAAAGTGCATAAAGGAGTGGGAATCCAAACCTGACTGAGACAGCATCTTACCCCGTCAGAATGGCTACCATCAAAAAGAAATTAACAAATGTGACCAAAGATGTGGAGAAGCGCAGGCGTATATGCTATTGGTGAAGTTGTAAATTAGAATAGTCATTATGAGAAACAGGAGAGCAACGCATCAGGAAACTAAAAACAGAACTACCATATGATCCAGTGTTCCCACTACTGGGACAGAGACAAAGGAAATTAAATTCTTACATCAAAAATATGCTTGCAGCCCCTGTTCATTACAGCTCTGCATACAATAGCCAAAATATAGACTCAACCCAGATGTCCTTCCATGAATAGAGACAACGGCATATTTTCACCATAAAAATAACAAAATTCTATCATTCGGAGCAACATGGATGACATTGGAGGGCATGATTCCATGTAAAATAAGCCAGACACAGAAAAGCAAATACCACATGTCCTCTGGGAAAACTAGAGACTGGGAAAGGTGAGGATTAAGAGAAATGGAGCAGAGTTCAAATAAAGACACCAGAACCCAGCTACGGTATAGGAGTCCATATTCTTGCTTATCACTGTAGAGTAAACAAGAATTAAACATCATAGGATGTTCACAATGACCACAAGGAAATTTAATATATACAAAGAACTCAAGTTAGACTTCTAGAAAGAAATAGCCCTATTAAAAAATGGGGTACAGAGCCAAACAAAGAATTCTCAACTGAGGAATCTCAAATGGCTGAGAGGCACATAAAAAAATGTTTAATATCCTTAGTCATCAGGGAAATGCAAATCAAAACAACCCTAAGATTCCACCTCACACCAGTCAGAATGGCTAAGATCAAAAACTCAGGTGCCAGCAGATGCTGGAGAGGATGTGGAGAAAGAGGAACACTCCTCCATTATTGGTGGGACTGCAAACTGGTACAACCATCCTAGAAATGAGTCTGGCAGTTCCTCAGAAAAATTGGACATCGTACTACCTGAGGACCTAGCTATACCACTCCTGGGCATATACCCAAAAGATGCTCAAACCTATAACAAGGACATATGCTCCACTATGTTCATAGCAGCCTTATTTATAATAACCAGAAGCTGGAAAGAACCCAAATGTCCCTCAACAGAGGAATGGGTACAGAAAATGTGGTACATTTACACATTGGAGTACTACTCAGCTATCAAAACAATGACTTCATGAAATTCTCAGGCAAATGGATGGAACTAGAAAATAACATACTGAGTGAGGTAACTCAGTCACAAAAGAACACACATGGTATGCACTCACTGAGAAGTAAGTATTAGGAAAAGAGTTTGGAATACCCATAATACAACTCACAGACCTTATGAATCTCAAGAAGAAGGAAGACCAAAGTGTCGAGGTCAGTCCTTAGAAGGTAGAGGAAGGGAGAGACCTGGGGGAGAGAGAGGAGGGAGAGGGAAAAGGGGGTCAGGATCAGGGGTGAGAGGAGACGGGGAGAAGTACAGATCATCAGGAAATTGAATGTAAATGTATAGCAGGGGAGGAAGGGGAAGTAGGGTAGTCACTAGAAAGTGCCAGATGCCAGAGAAGCAAGAGGTTCCTAGGACCCAATAGGAATGACATTGACCGAAATACCCAACAAAGGGGAGAAAGAACCTGTAGAGACCATATCCAGAGGTTAGGTACAGCGACTGCTTGAGGGGTGAAGCTACTCACCCATCTTAAAAATATTAACCCAGAATTGTTCCTGTCTAAAGGAAATGCAGGGACAAAGAGTGGAGCAGAGACTGCCCCACCTAGGAATCCATCCCATCTGCAGACCACAAACCCATACACTACTGCTGATGCCAAGAAGCACTTGCTGACAAGAGCCTGGCATGGCTGTACCCTGAGAGGCTCTGTCAGAGCCTGATCAGTACAGAGGCGATGCTCACAGCCAACCATTGGACTGAGTGCAGGGTCCCCAATGGAGGAGTTAGAGAAAGGACTGAAGCAGCTGAAGGGGTTTGCAGCCCCACAGGAAGAACAACAATATCAACCAACCAGATGCCCCAGCGCTCCCAAGGACAAAACCACCAACCAGAGAAGACATGAAAGGCCCCATGGCTCCAGCTGCCTATGTAGCAGAGGGTAGCCTTCTCTAGCATCAATGGGGTGGAAGCCCTTGGTCCTTTAGAGGCTTGATGCCTTAGTGTAGGAAATGCTAGGACAGTGAGGTGGGAGAGGGTGGGTGGGTCGGGGAGAACCCTCATAGAAGTAGGAGGAAGGGGGATGGGATAGAGGTTTGCAGAGGGGAACCAGGAAGGGAGATAATACTTGAAATATAAATAAATAAAATTTCCAAATATATATCTATGGATGAATAGAGGAATCAAATGTATTAGATTATAATATACTGCATACATGTACTAAATTGCAATATGTAACACACAGAGATGTCCCCATATGATCTCAATAATGAGTTATGATTAAAAGGGAGAAACATATACAGATATGAAGCAACCCAGCATACTGCAGAGCTAGGTTGAAATTGGCAGCCTCTCTATTCCGTGTACATCATGAACAGACAGATGACAGATGCCCCATCGGATCTCAGCGCTGACCTCTTTTAAGGGATTAGATATGGGAATCACAGGCTAGGCCATTAAAGCATCAGCAAGCTTCACACTTCCGCCCTAGGTTCAAGGTTAGCTAATGATGTGCCTCTCACGTAACTGCAGCACTTGCCCCCTGTATCTAGTCCTGGTGAGGTCATTACATGGGTCAAGTAATTGCAGCATGATTTCCTCACCTGTGAATATAATTAAAACCAACAGCCACAATGTTGGGGGAAATCTCGGCATGGCCTTCTACTGCTTCTAAAATAGATATGTGAACTCCAGTAAACGTGGTGTTCCTCTTACAAGGTAAATTAAAAACTCACAAATGAACAACTTCAGGATGAAGCAGAGGCAACTTTACATTCTTAGAGTCAGCGCTAGAACATTCTTTGAGAGAGGGGTCCTCTTTATATTCCTTTAACAGCTTTTGTCGAAATAGTTTTAAATGCAACTTATATCAATTTTTTTCTGAATGGGAGAGATGGAAAAAAGTCTACTTTCCTACCTCTTGTAAAACTGCCTAGTACTTAGTTGATAGACAGGTACTCAGGATGGGATCTTGCTGTGGTTTGCCCTGAAGTTATCTGTATTTTGATGCTAATTCCACTGCCCCAAGAACTGCCTAGTCAAGGACTCAGAACTCAGGTGACTTCACCAGAACCACCTCCCCATTGAATTTGTAAAGTACAGGTGAGGGGCAGGTACAGGATAGAAGGAGGCCTGTCATTGGAGGAGAAGGAAGGATGGGCGGGAGGGAAGTTTGAAGGAAGAGGAGGAGACTAGAACAGGAAGGGAGAGAGAGAGAGGGGAGAAGCCATGGCAGGTGATGTTAAGATTCTGCTCTGTGTATTTACAGGTTGTTATCAATGTTCCTAAGGGATGGATGGTGCCGGGCTTTGTATGTTTAAGTGGGCAATTATATCTTATCAATTGGGTCAAAGATTATTGTGTTGTGTGTTCTTTTATTGGAGGGTTTGAGTGTAGGAAAGTGTGTGGCTAGGATGTGTTTCTACTAAGATATCTAGCAGATATCTAAAAGACCAACATTACTGTTTTATTTTTATATTTTTAAAACAACAGGATCCTAGCATCAGAAACCCAACAGGTCAGACTGACTCCCCCTCCCGTGAGGCTAATCTAACCAGATAAGAACCACTGTCAAATAAATTCCATCCACTGAACACTGAAAAGCTCTGGTTTGTTATTAACTTCTATAAATAAAGCTTCAAGTTATTTTTACCTACCTTGTTAAGGCCTAAATTATGGGTAGTAATTCACAGGACACATAACTCTCCTATCTCCATGCTATATCGTCAGTTTTTGAGAAAGCAGCCATAATTCTGGGTGTTGTCGTCCAAGATATTCTCAGTTCCATGCAATAACAGAATAGAAATTCTGAATATCTTAGGCGTTAGTCAGTGAGCACGGTACAGGTATGGGCATTAAAAATTAATGCCAGGCTGTCTTCTGAGAGTCGGTAGCTTCAAATGGCACCTCTGTGAAAAGAAATGCCGAGGAGCCAGTGCTGTGCAACAATGTAACATATGACTCACAGGACACACACGTGCAAATGGAGAGTTCCAACAGCAATGCTTTCGAGCATTTTCTGAGAAGATGCTCAAAAGTTACAAGTGTATGAAAAGAAGAAATACTAGGAGGAAGGTTAGAGTAACTTTGGACAGAAAGAAGCTTAAAGCAATCTCAAAAGACTTTTTATATTTACAGTTCTACTTTTCTATTTCAGAATAGGTCTTAAAATTATGAAGTAAGTGTTGTTTTCAGATACCACGTTCTAATAAAGTTCTTTTTTGTGACAAGGGTCACAGAAACCCTAGGAGGTTGCTGCTGACACCTAGTGGCATGATTTTTTAATACTTAATGCACTTAGATGATACAGACTATACAGAGTATATAATAGATATATATATATATGTATATATGTATATACATATATATGTGTGTGTGTGTGCGCGCGCGCGTGTATACATATATGCATACATACATACATACACATACATATACATAAATATAAATATGGAGGGCCTGAATTACAAACTATTAATTTCAGTCCAGGTATTTAATTTTCAGTCAATTGAATCTCCTTCATGACTAGTCCCTTAATACTGAATAAATGAAAACTAGCCTATCTGTTAACCCTTCAAGAAACCAATTCTCTCAAATCTCCTTAGTTTATAAGAAATCTGCTTTAACCTCAATAGATTTTATTTCATCCCAGCTTCTCATACGGCCCTATCCCACCCAGCTTTGACATTCAATGTTTACATATTGTAGAATCATTGCCTACCATAGAGCAGGCTGTGTTAACTCTCACACTCCAGATCCACATGCTGGCACACCCAGAAATGGCTGTGGAATTCCCACACGTGATCTTAAGGGAGCAGATATACAACACTTGTGTGTGGTGGGGGTGGGACTTCTTTAAGCATCTCTAGCCATCCACATGAGTGATGATACAGAAAGCACAGAAGAAAGTGAAAGGATCATGACAATAACCAAGATCCTACACATAATTTCTATCAGATACAATTTAGCTCAAATGTGTGTGTTCATTCAAGTGTGTTCAAGATGTGTAAAAAAGAAAGACACTTATTTCTAGATACACTTCCCTACTTCAGCTACAGTACTTGGGAACCCAGCAGGTAAATTAATAAAGTTATTTATTTTTATTTAATTTTTGTGAAAGAGCAAAACAGGAAAAGGTTGCAAAAGGCATTGATTTTTCTCTTGAGCCAGTTACTTTGCTGAGTAAGACAGGTCAGGTATTTCATCGACGACAGGTGCAGTGTGGCCCACGCAATGGCATGCGCATGTGCAGTGTGGCCCACGCAATGACATGCGCATTTGCAGTGTGGCTCACACAATGACATGCGCATGTGCGGTGTGGCCCACGCAATGACATGTTTAATTTGCCCCATGCCAATAGGTGACAAGATTGGGCCGTTTTTCTAGGGCCCAAAGTATGTGCCACCTGTGGATTTATAAATCTCTGGATTGCCAGTGTGATTTATTCTTGTTGAAAATAGAGTGTGTTCTCTGGGTAAGCCTAATTAATACAGAGCATAGCTGAGTTATGGCTCGCATAGTACAAAGGAATCTTTCAGACTTTTAAATACTCCTTCAATGAAAATCTTGGAGAATCAGAAAGCATGCATATTCACTCAAAGAATGTCTATACCTACACATTGGAGTGAAGACAAATGGCAGAGAAGATATTTTTAGATTTATTTTGAGAGAAAAATCATCATTACACATTGCTTTATATAAAAGGATAGAAATATATACACATGTAAGCACACATACATGCAGGGAAGCAGAAGGACATATGTAAGCAAATATAAATCAAAAATACTGTGATAGATTATGTGTCTAAGCAATGATATAAAGGTGCAGGCTGAGAGAAACACACACATGCAGAGAAAAAGAGAGAGAGAAGGAGAGAGAGAGAGAGGATTTCAGAAGCCAATTCTTTGTGTGTGTGTGTGTGTGTGTGTGTGTGTGTGTGTGTGTTATCGTTTCTGTGTACATGTGCCACTATACATGCAAGTATGTGTGTACGGGTGTGAAGGCTAGAGGCTGATGGGTATCTCCCTGTCACTTTTTTCCACTGAAGTTTCTGAGGTAGGATCTCCCACTGAGTCAGATATTCACTGATTGAGGACCTCGGAATGGCTGCGTGCACCAAGCGCCCTCCTGTTCCCATCTCCATAATGCGCGGATGGAAGGGAGAGACACGCCCAAGTGGTCAGCTCTTTACCTCTCATGCATATGACGCAGTAGGTTATACTTTAGTCACTTTCTCTATATGTACATATGTAATTCATAATTATAAAGGAAGACATGATTTTGAGAGAAGATATGGGACGGGTCATAGAGGAGTTGGAGGAGAGAAAAGATAGCTCTGATGGAAATGCATCACATTCATTGAATGAAATTATATATATAATTATATATATATATAATATATTATAATATATATAATAAATTATATATGTATATATATATATATTATTTCGGAGAACACATCTTGCCTGATACAGTAACTACATCCATGCAAAGCAGAGTCCTCATCAACCATGAGTTTTGAGTCAGGCCCTGCTAAAACTGCCTCACACCTTCCATTGGGCCTCAGGAGCATCCAAACTTCCACTTAAAATCCTGTTTTTCACTTGGTGTCAATTTTTGATGTTCTGCTTTCTGTGGTTATTAAAATGATGGATGTGTGCTGATAATAAACACAATTGGTGATACGTTCTTAAAATATCACAAGATATTAATCCTTCTATATATTAGCATTTAATACATCAAGAAATAGAAAACAACAATGAAACCAACCTATAAGCAGTGTACTAAAAAGTATTTCTTGGGTTGGGGATTTAGCTCAGTGGTAGAGCGCTTGCCTACCAAGCGCAAGGCCCTGGGTTCCGTCCCCAGCTCCGAAAAAAAGAAAAAAAAATATTTCTTACTGTTTCTGAGTATATGTAACAAATCATAATATAGTATTTTTAATTGCTCAAAAGTATGTTTCCACTAAAGTCTAGATTCCACCCTAGAGTGCAAAGGTTTTGCTAAATCTTTCATTTTATATCTTAGTGTCCTAAGAAAATGTTAAACATATTTGAGAATAAAACCTGATGTTCCTACACAAGAAAAATAAATTACAGGGGCTGGAGAGATGGCTGGGTTGTCAGGAGCACATGCTGCTCTTTCAGAGGCCCTGGCTTCAGTTCTGAGATCCTACAGGGGCATGAGAACTGTCCAGAACTCCAGTTCCATGGAATGTGGCACCCTCTTCTGGCTTCTGAGAATACAGCACACACATGGTGCACAAATGTGTATATATATATATATATATATATATATATATATATATATATATATATACACATATATATACACACACATATATATACACACATTTGTGCACATATATATATATACATATATTCCATCCACACACCCATATAAATAAAATAAGCCTAAAAAGCAGTTTATACATAAATAAATTAAAAATCTGAAATTTTGTTAAATGAAATTCAATCTATTTTCAAAGAAGAAGAACAGGTAAATATTGAACAAAATAAGAATATATATACATAACTATTTATGGAATATATTATGGCATACTATATTCTATATTCTATATATATATTCACACTATGTAAGGCAAAGGACATTTTGACTTGAATAATTGAAATATCCTTTACTTTTGGGTTACAAAATTATGCTTATTGTGAGTAACAGATATCAAATACTTAAAATAATGAAATTACGCATGAGAAATTATTCAAGCATCCTTTTTAAAAAACACTCAAATACACTGTTTTCTCTTAATCTAACAGCTTGCACTCTGAGCCCCATTGACAGTTAATCCTAGAACAATTTCACTACATACACACTGACGTGTATGTGCACATTCCTACTTGAGTCCACACATGCAGAGCATCAACACATTTCTACTGGTCATCTTATTAAGAGGAATATCATAAATGAGACAGCACATGCCTTTAATTCCAGCACTAAGGATGCAAAGGCAGGCAGATCTCTGTGAGTTTGAGGCTGGCCTGGTCCACAAAGTGAATTCCAGCAATGAAAAAGAAAAAAAGAAGGAAGGGAAGGGAAGGGAAGGGAAGGGGAGGGGAGGGGAGGGAAGAAATGCTATAAGAGTCGAGCACACCGAATTAAAGGACTAACCAAGCAATCATGACATGGCCTAATTTCTCCACATCAATTCTCTCTCCCACCCCAAGCCACTTTGCATCCTGCTCTCACTCTGGCATCAATGCAAAAACATCCTAGACCATTACTGCTTTGGAAATATTGCCCAAAATATCTCCCCAAAGCTTAAATCGTGTTCTATACCAAGCACCTTGGTGTGATAAACGGAAAGAGGCAAGTTTAGTTGCTCTGGGAACACATGTTAAAATGCTACCATGCTGATGTTAAAATGTTACCATGGTGATAGAATTACCTCTCTAACCCTAACTCTTCCTCTACAACATTTCCTTCAAAGCAAGTCTCTCCACACAATCAGTCATTCAGATCAGCATCTATTGAACTCAATATATTAATATGTATGGACCCCTGAGAAAAAGAAAAAAAATCACGTAAACATATCTTGAAAAGCTTTCTTTTCCTCCTTCTGTAATTGTATACCAGTAGCACATGGACTCAGGACACTCCTTACGGAATTTTCCCCTAACCAGCATATTTCTTATTCCTATTCTCCTATCTTCCCCGGACTCCCCTTCAACCAAATTTTGTCTATCGTCTCCCTAAACTGCCGTCAGTCCCCTCAGTACCATCAGTACAACATCAGCACCCTCTGCTTATTGTCTAGGTATAAGCTATCATTATTTTCCTCATGGAAGACTCATGGATAGTAACCCTAGGCAAAAGGCAACCATCACGTGATTTCCTTAGGTATTTGGAAGTTTTAAGTTTCATTTTCTAGCTCCCACTCCCTCTACTCCTCCCCTTCCTCTTTCCCTATCCTACTTCATAAAGCACTGAGTTGACTTAGTGCAGGAACCATGAGCGTGGGTATAGAACCATCCGCTGGATCACAGGCAGCCTATCCAGGGTCATACTCCTGAAGAAACCTGGCACGCACCCTGCCCATGCAGCCATCAACGACCAATAGCTCCTCAGCTAGGGGTGTGGCCTCAGCTAGGGGTGTGGCCTCAGCTAGGGGTGTGGCCTCAGCTAGGGGTGTGGCCTCAGGAGCTCTGTATTTCTCTGGCCTGGATCCTGTCTATGTGATGTGGTAGGTGGTCACAGCTGTTGTAAGTTCATGTGTACAACATTCGTGTCGTGTTCAGAGGAGAGGATTTCACAACATCCTTGTCCTTCATCCTTGTCCCCTTTCTACCCCCTCATCTCTGGTGATTTCTGAGCTTTGGGGATCATTCCAAGGTTCAGTTTATATGTTTTGAAGATATATTAATGTCAATCGAAGATAAGATAAAGCTTGGATACAAGGATACAATGCCCCCAATCCCCAAAAAAATTGCTTTAGAAAATAGAACTTTTCTCAAGGAGTTTGCTTCTTTTATTAGGAATCAAGGAAAACCAAAAATAAACAGAAACATCCTCATCTGCAATGCAATTTAACAAGTTAGCTTTGATTAACTTCAAACCAAAGCTCAACCACCATTTTCTCTAATTTAAATGCCCATTAAGTTTAAATTTTGTCTTTATTTCAGTTCTCATATTGATTAGCTATATTCACCAATTAATCCAAAATAAAAACCAGTAAGTTCCAATTGGGATGCAACTGTACAATATATTTCAATACGGCTGAATAAGAATGTAGCATTCGACAGAATTATCTAGATCTGCTCACAATTCTAACCTGAGTGAACTCCTTCTGCTAAAGCTTTATCTGCACAACACATACATTTTATATATCTTCATCTATACTCAATTTGTTTTCATGTATATTGCTATTAGAATATTTGCATGGGTTTTCATAGTCTTAGGACAACATATGTAAATAAATCACACAGCGATTTGAAAATTTAGCAGCAAAATATGCAATCTGTTAAGCATAATCAGGCACGCTATTCAACAACTGCGTAATGTAATTCAGCCTTCCAGAGAAAATATGTGTTTTGGGTAAGAGTATCTTCATAAAACTCGATGAAGTTTTCCAGAAATCTGTATTGACATGTTTTTGCATATTCAAAAGGTAATATGCAAAGCTTTCTGACTAATGCTTAAATAAGAGAAAGGCTAACATAACTATATCCTAACAAGCCTCATTTCTCTCACTGTCTGCCCTTTGTAAACATGGTTCCGCAGTTGGAGTTATTATCAAATCAGAAAGGAAGAGAGAGAGAGAGAGAGAGAGAGAGAGAGAGAGAGAGAGAGAGAAACAAAGAAAGAAACAGAAAAAGAAAGGGAAGAAATAATGCAAACACACAAGATTTTGTTCATATAAATGAAAAATAATATCAAAAATTAACGGTTACCCACAATTTTCATAAACTATTGTGTATTTTAATTTTTACTGTCCACTTTATAAATGTAATCATCATCACAAACCCTTCCTTCTCCTGTTCAAATAAAAAAAATTATTGCTTTGATGACTCACAGAATATTTAAACTCAGCCAAAGACGTCAACATTTCCATGTATTTAACAGACTGTGAAAATATTAATTCAAAATAAGTTTTACTACCTTGGGCTGATTTTTCATAAAACGCGGCAGATCTCTTGCCAGGTGACACCATTTCTTTGGGTTCTGTGGGCAAAGAGAGGAAGATTAATAAAAACAACCTTTCTTTTTACTCTCTAAATGCTTCTTAAAGAAGATTCATTAGTAATAAAGGTCAGAGAAGGAAATCATTTAACACAACACTCAGCTTCATTCAGCAGCTGCCCCAGGAGCCACTTGCCTTAAATGCCAAATAATTCCCCAAAGGTCCCTTCCTCCCTTCCGGGGAGGACATGGGTGACTGTGGCAGATCCTCAGCCTGTTTTCTCTGATTCTCTACTTTTCTCACACACAAATATGATTTGCACTTGGCAAGGAAAAGCATTAGCTCCCGTACTTTCAAAAGACAAGCTAGAAGCCATGTTGGGACCCAACATTTTATAGAAATACAAAAGGCTGAAATGGAATTCGAGATTCTCCAAACTGACTTTCCTCCCTCTCCCTGGGAGGGTGGGCTGTGAAATATTCATGAGAGTCTGTGTCTTTCCACAGAAATCAGAAGAAGACTGTAAATAATCACAGATTACCCTCCTCAGGAGATGCGGTTCCCCAGCTTCCTGTGCTGTGAATGGGGAGGAAAGCTCTCTATGGGAGTCAGAAGTTACGGAAATATATCTTGTTTCCTCCCCAAGCATATAACAATCTTGAGGAGTGTCTCACAAAATATTTTACTACATCATTATCTGAATGTTCATATTGGAGGAGAAGATTCTCAAGTCTGAGCAACGGCTTTACAGAAAGGTCTGTCACACGCAGAGGTGAGGCTTTTTAAATTCACCCTTTAAGAGAGAGAAGCAGCATTAAATAATCATGTATGGCAGCCATTATCAGAATAATCCTATAACTGCGATCGCTACATCTCACCAGCTGTGAGAACTTGGGCAAGTAAATTAAACTCGGCTTGCCTTCATTTCCTCTGTAACATGGGACTGCTTGTGCCCCCCACTTCATAGAGTTAGTATGATGATTAAGTGAGATAAATAAATATAAAGGACTGAAGACAATGCCAGATAAGCATAGAAAGTGTTGGCTAATACAAGTATCGATGTAATTATTAGAATTATTAGCAACTTTCTGCTTTAAAAACGGCTTATAGCCCCACTGAGAATCAACATCCTAGAGAGAGGCACAGTAGAGTGACTAAACCATAGCACACTGGAAATGGCCTCATTTCCCTATTGATTAATCAAATTCTATGATAGCCAAAGAAACTCTGAGTTTAGGTCTTTGGTGGATACATGATAAAGATTGAATCATATTTCAGGGAGATAATCTATAAGCTGTCAAAGCTTTCCTGCAGGACTTCCTCTTGAGTGGACTGAAGAAGCCTTCCAACACAGTGTGAAATGCTTCAAGTGTCTCTTAACGTATCTAGCCTCGTCCTCTCTGGCAAAGTATTGATTCCATTACAGAAACACCTACAAAAAGCCAAGTTTTCATACCCTTAAGAGAAACAGTAATAAACAAAACATGAACTGAATAAAAAGTGTGCTGTAATTAGGGACGCATATATCCAGTCAATTATACCAAGAAATATGAAAGCACATTTTCATTAAACAAACATATAATGTGTTGAAGTTGCAGAATACATTTAAAGGAAATCTGTAGGGAATTAAAAGTGGTAACATAGGAAAGAATAATTTAAAAGTAATCTAAAGCAGCATTTACACACAGACATGACAGACAAGTAAGCTTCCTCTGTGAAAATCTCTCAAGACAAGAAGCCCTTGAAAGACAGAGTCACAGTTTGGACACTGAATGTCCATCTCTGGAAAGTCCATGTGTAGAATTTTCAATTCCCAGGATGATGCTATGGGGAGATGTGGAAACCTTTAGAAATGGGGTTTAGTAAGAAGTCTTTAGGTTGTAAAGAGCATCCCCCAAGACAGTAGGAACTCTTGCTTATCCTCTTTGCCTCTTGACTCACAGGGTGAGGGATTGGCTTGACCACATGACATGGCACAAGCCAAGACATGCTGTACTTCTCAGAGATTGAGCGTTATAAAGCCACTTTATGAGACAGTGACACTTTCAGAATAGTGAGGCACGATGAACCTTTTCTCTTTACAAAATAACTATCCCAATGTCTTATGTTATAGTAACAAGAAGCAGGCAGATTCCAGCATTCAAGGGAGACAGAAAAAAATGTGTATAAAGAACTGGAAATATAAAAATATGAATACTATTTTACTATGACCCTCCCACAGTATCTGTAATAAATGTTTTCAAATTCTCTTAGTATGTTCAGAGAACCTCTAAGGACAAATTAACAACACGGGAATAAAACTGGACAAAATACAAGCACTTCCAGTAACTGAAACCATCCTAAAAATAGGTTAAAAATAGCATTTCAGGTCCAGGGACATGGTTTAGTGCACAAAACCAACACAAAAAGTATTTGCCATGCATGCTGGCATGTATGCATGCCCTGGGTTCAGATCCCAGAAGACATGTGAAAATTCACAAGTGCTAGTACCAGCATTTGCAATGTCGTATGCCTGTATGAAATGGAAGGCAGGAATGGAGGAAACTCCCAAACATTGCAGGTCTTCTATATGTCTAGCATAGCAGGGAGAAACCCTGCTTACAGTATTAAATGTGGCAAAAGGGCTGAAACCAATATCTGAAGGTTTTTCTCTGATCTCCACAAGTAGGAGCCCTGCCCACAGATACATGAATACACACACACACACACACACACACACACACACACACATGCATGCACACATATGCATATACATTCACTCACATATACACATGTGCACATACACATACGTGAATACATACATATGTGCATACAGACATGCACATACATGTGTACACAGATCCATGCACATTCATACACACATGTGCACAAATACATGCACACACATACACAGGGAGAACATTTTAGAATCAGAAGCTCATTCTGTATATTTTGAAAATAGAAAATAGACAATTAGAAACACAAGCAGAAAGCTTTGGACTTCTACCCTTCTTTCAAACCAGGCAGTCTGTAAGAATTTGCAGGTATTTTAAGAAAATTAATGAAACATTTCAGTCAATCATCAGACCTCTTCCTAGATTCTTACTTCCCAGAAGTTTTATAAAATTCCTTCAACTCACAGAAAACCTTCTTAACTTTGAATGCAAAACTCAACTGATTTAAAGTTGATTTTCTGTTCACAGCTAGACTCTGGAGGTAATGTGCTCATCTGCTGAGGCCAGTAGCCAATGGACAGGCAAACTTTGTTCCCTGGTGTCCCTGGACCAGGGGATGAGAAGAGAAATGGGACATTCACTATCCAGCCACTGAAATCAAAGGGACTTAGGATCTGAGTCTAGCATGTGTTTAAGGCTGAGTGTCAACAAAAGCACATTTTGCCCAAGGTGTTGGGTGCCTCATCCCCTGACATCTTTGAACCTTACATATGAAGCACTGCGACCATTGCCCCGAGTGATGCCTTTAACTTTTATCTACTGAGAATAACTCAGCTGCTGGACAGCCCTTCAGGAAGGACCTACATCCATCAAAAATAAGTTCATCGGCCACAGTAGAAGCAGCTAAGCCTCCTATGCCCGGCTGCACTCCTGTTGCTCACAAGGTCATCGCTCTGCATTTTTTTTATCAGAAAGCAAGGTACGTCTCCCACTCTCTCCGAACTCTAAGAGACTGGATTAAGCTCCCCTTTTGACACCTCTTGCCAGCACCGAACAGGGAAACACCTCATCCTCTTCCCTCTGTATACATTTCTAGCATATTCTCAGCCCGTTCCAAATAAATCTTCCTGCAACCTCCGGACCTCAGGACCCTTTTATTTTAGGGACGTAGAACTTATCCGATTCTCATCTTAGTAATGGGGAATTTCTCCCAGGAGATCTAGCTCATAAATCATGTGAGTATCTGATAGCCACTGTTGCAAAGGGGTCATATTTTTACTGTTTTCTATCTTATGGTATTATTTTTTTTTTCACAATTCCAGGTTACCTACAGGAAGTTAACTAAAAATTACCTAAAAATTATTTTCTTCCACCTTAATAATCATTCTGTGAGTTTTACACTGCTCTTCAATTGTATCCTTCCTGCAATATCAGAGTCCCAAGCGGCTGTGTGGTATTCTCTCTCATTTCCATTCTTAATAACCGCTCCTTCTGCTCTGGGCTTGATCTGACTTCTCGGCACTAGCCGAATTTACCACCTGTCAAAACTTTAATGCCCACGCTCCCACAAAGTGATCCCCAGGTACTGTGGGCTCTGTTGGTTGTGTCGTTCGCCCTCACTGTGCAGCAGTTAAAGTCAAGGGCTGCAATTCATTCTTGCCTCCTCGCATTGCCCCGTGTTGCCGTGCCTCTCCGACTACTCCAAGTTCCTCAAGGACAGGTGTATACTGTACCTATTGCTGATCTCCCTTGCCACTTACTGCCATGACTAATACATAAAAAACATCCTTAATAAGTATATTCCACTTTCTACAGATTAAATATTAATGCAGATAAAAGAGTTGACTTATGGAGCATGAAAATCTCACTGTGTCTTCTGAGAACAACTGCATAGCAGGTACTTATTTTTACCACAGCAACTATAAAATTTAAAAGAAATCTGTAGGATAAAAAAGACACGGAAGACAAAAGAGCACGCAAGAAGTCATAGTATCACACAGAGATTGCTACTCTGTTGGAATATATCCAAAGGCAGTTTGTGCTTGACCTCACTTTTCTGCCAAGGATAGCATTTGCCTCAAGGGTAATTAAGATAGTTACAAGATAAACTGAAAAGGAGACATTGGGTTTTGACATCTGGCAGAATTCTGGACCCAAAGCAACATCAGGTTTTACTTAGAGATAAAACAAGTTTCACATAAAAACATTAGACTATGTAAGCTTAATCCTAAAATAAAAAAAAACCACAAGACTCGTGTACAAATTGTCATTCAGTCCTTTGGTTTGAAGAATCAATAATTTAGATCCAGAATACTCTCAAAAGTAAATACATAGCACTATCAGGCAGTTGTGGTGCCTTTAAGGTGTAAGAGAATGAAAAAAGTTACTAGGAGCCCGTCCTTGGAGGAATATCAGAACTCTCAATGACCTAATCCTTTCCTGGCCACCATGAGGTAAACTGGCCTCCCCTAACATGTACCTGTTTTCATGATTCACCATCCTGACATGGGGCTAAAGAAAGAGAGCAGAAGAAGTACAGAATCAGAATTATGAAACTGGAAACCACAATTAATCTTTCTTTCTTAGAAGGTGACTAGGCTGTGGGTGGTGTCACAATGGTGAGAAGCTGACTAACGTGGTGTAGATGTGAAACAGGAAGACTAAGTGAAGAGGAAGAGGTCAACAAAACCGTCACGTCCGTTCTCCTTGGGAAATGACATGACGATGAGAGGAGACCTAGGGGTAGAACATGGCTCAGAGTCAAGATCTTCAGAGAAACTGAACTCAGCATTTAGCAGCGCTTGACACATCGGAGAAGCTGTGCGAGGTGTGAAAGAAGGAAAGAAAAGCGCACGGAGATGGAGCTGAGGCGGTGTCATCCATAGCCAATAGGAAGAGTCCAAACGACGCGGAAGTTCTGAAATGTCTTCAATAGGAAGCGTGGGGATATAAGTAAGCTGGTACCACCCACTGCCCTGCCTGAAAATGAGGTCCTGCGAGCCTTGTCCCCTCCCAGCCCGCAAATCACAAGCCCACAGAGGGGTGAGCAGAAGACAATGGTGGAAACGTCTAAAAGTACAACAGCTTAGCCCATCATCAGCCTACCCTGTAAAAGAGAATAAAAATTAATGTAGCTCATGTCACTATTCTACAGATAAGAACACCAGACTGGAACGACAGACTTCTTTCCTTGAGTGTTATACATGAAGTATGAAGGAAAAATCTTTGTTTTTATAACATCTGCTCATGTTCGGATACACTTTCCAATACTCTCCTGAGTCTCCATTTTCTTTTCCCCATGAATATAAAATTATGTCATTTCTCAATCTATAAAAATAAAACTCAAATTTTATTTTAAATATGTGAAAATAAAATAATAATTTTAATTAATTTATTGTAATGCATTATGAAATGCATCTAAAATAAAGACAGATACTACACAGAAAACTGTTAGGTTTAATTTGTAAATTTAGAAATATTACTGAATTCAGAGTCTTTGCACAAAAATAAATTACATTATAAAATGATCAATAAATAAAACAGAAGCTATGGCAGATGAGATAGGGTGATAAGCAAAATATTTGGAATAAGACTAACAAGACATGATTATGACTTCTATATCAAAGACCTAGAAGGCATGTAAATAAGCAGAGAATGACAGGACGTGCTCAGACATCAGAAGGCTCCTTCCCTATGTTAACCCTCCACACATGAGTCATGCATTCAAAACCACGGTCAATTCTTAGCCATGTTATTTTGGTTTTATTTTTTACAACAACAGCAAACATTTCTTCAGATATGTAAGAATCAAGATTACCCTCATCAATGTTCATGAATAAAATAAGAATTTGAAATCGTTACATTTTCATATATCAAAACTTAAAAGACCAGGAGACAGCTCAGCGAAAATGTTCGCCCTACAAGCCTGGGGACCTGAGTTCTGATCCTGAACTCATGTAAAAGTCAGATGTGAGGGTGCAGCTCTGTAGTCCAGGAGGCAGAGACAGGGAAATACTGGGAAGCTCTCGGTCCGCTGGCACGTGAAGAAGCAAGAGACAAGAAAGCCTGGCCTCGAAGCCACATGTGAGGTGAGAATCCACTTCCAACACATGTGAGGTGAGAATCCACTTCCAACACATGTGAGGTGAGAATCCACTTCCAACACATGTGAGGTGAGAATCCACTTCCAACACTATCCTCTGACTTCCCTCACACACCATGGCATGGTCCACTGAACTCACATGTGCGCCATATACACAAAACACTATATATACATACATATACACATACACATACACACACACACACACACACACACACACACACACACACACACATATATAATTAAAACTTCCTAAAAGGTTTGGTAACTAAGGCAACTATTTGACTATGTGTGTATACACATATTTTCTTATAGGGTCTAAACCCAAACATACAAACTAATTAAGTAATTAAGAAGGGTAATTTCAATGCCAAGTATCTGCTTGGGGCAAAAGAAGTACTGACTCTTACATGAGGACAGCTCAGCTGCACGGCTGGTAGGTCCAGTACATGGAAAATACGACAAGCAAATAACTTTAAAAGAAATTGTCAGTTTCATTGTTGTTGGGGCAGACAGTGATTTCTTAAGCATCATTTAACTGATCTGTAAGGAGTTTATTTGCATTGAAATAAACAGATTGTCTTCATCAAACGATGTCAAGTAGAGAATGAGGTGCCAAGCCACAAGAGTGCAAACATACTTCTACTACACATCAGAAAAATAGCTGGTTCTCCAAGGTAGAAAGTGGTTTTCACAAACAGAGAGGAAAAGGCAGAACACTTGATAAAAACAAGGCAAAAATAAATAGAATCTTCACCAAAGGAGGCACACAACTTTTCAACAAAGATATTACAAAATCCGCACATTTGTTAGTCCTGTGAAAGGCAAGATAAAATCAGGAGATGTGACTACATAAAGAAAAATATATAAAAAGAAAATTACTGGCAAGAATGAATGTGGATGTGGGAAGGTTGGTACAGCAGTATCCTGCTGGTGAGGCATGGATGGGTGGAGTTCTCAACAATTAGACCGGTAGAATCTACTTAAAAAATGGGCATTGTGTGACTTTTACCTGGGAAGATTCATGTTCAGGCTTCTAGCCATGACAAAGTATCTTGTGGTTGCCAAAAAATATATACAGACCTACTCATATGAACCCTAATTCTCTAGGGAGTATTAAATGTCCTAAATCCCTGTGAAAAGAACAGATAAATAACAAGAGGGTTTTTTTTGTACAATTACGTGGTACATATTAATGAGAAGTAACGACATCCACTTACATGAACACTGTGATGAATGTCACAGACAATGTGGAAGGAAAGAAGTCACATGCAAGGATGTTTGTGCCAGGCAGTCTTTCGTTAGCAGGCGCATGTGTCTGTCTTCTTAAAATTTAAATGGTGAAACTGACTACCAGAGTGATTATATTTAGAGACAAGGCTTCTAGGTAAGTATTTTGTTTAGACAAAATAATTTCAAATCACACTTATTTGTTTATTTGGTGGGAGGAGGGTTCATGTGGCATGGAATGTCCACGGAGGTCAGAGGACAACATATATGAGTTGACTCTTTTCCTCCAGCATGTAGTCATCATCCTGGGTGTCGCATGTTTTTCCTGCTGAGCCATCTCACCAGCCCCAATACTGATGGTCTAATCTATAACGAATCATTTTCTCCTAAGAAAAGACTCCAGAGGATGAAGGTTAACGGAGCTCGCAGACAGTGTTCTTGCACAGTTCAACTTTATGGTGCTTCAGAAGCACATGCCCTAGATAGGAACCTCACTTTGAGTTCTGTTCTTTGCGGGCATCTGTGGTTTGAAGGATGATACTTTTTGGTGGTGTTGGGTGAGCTTCGAGGTTACAGGGTTTGGGGTAGAGGATGGCCAATATTCTAGAATGCATTGCATGGTTAGGGTGTGCTCTCCAAAGGGAGGATGTATGAAAGGCACTTTCGACTTACAAAATGTTTAAGTAATGAAAGATTGGTTACAATGGAACCCTGAGTAGGTCAAGAACAGCCTATGGCTGCTTACACAGTGTGGGGAGACACCTAAGAGTGTGTGGAAACCACAAGAGAGCTTTCAGGATGCCGGAAATGTTTTATTTTGTTGACATGGCACTGAGGCCAAGTGAGCTCCCTTTAGAAGACAAATTACCAAGCTGGACACTTAAACTGTCTTTGCTTTTCCATATGCCTTCTACAGCATACAAGGGGGAAATTTAGACACACTGTCATCTTAGCTCTCAGTTTATAACCCACAGAATAAGTGGCACAAGTGGATGTTTTTTAATGATTCTTGATTTGAAAGAACATCAGGAGGAAATAAAAATGCAGAATTCATTACTATCTATAACTGTAGAACCAAGCCTTCAAGACAGCCCCAGAAACAGAACATTATTCTCTAGAACAAACTGTTTTCAGTGTAGCAAAGCATACACACCACTCAGTTTCTAAAACATATTTGCATAATACTGAACAGTGCACATGTTTGAGAGTTTTATATTTTTAATTTATACAACTTTAACAAAGAAGTGAATCAGATTGTCAGTGAGATAATCTCTGGAATTAATTGTTTTTGCAAATACTATGAAACACACCACCAATTGTATTGCCATGTAATTCCTCACGCTTATTAGTCTAGAAAATAATTAGCTCAGAAAAAAACAAGAAAACTAAACAGAGTCTTAGAATTATAGACTAAATTTAGAAACATTCTGAAAGGAAATGTAAATAGAAAAATTAGGAAATGAGATAAATAAATGTTTGTGCATACCTACAAGCAACCAGACAGAAAAACCTTTTGTTTCTGGGACCCATAATTAAAACCTAGATCAGGGATCACTAATGAGAAACTGCAAAGGAGATAATTAGGGCCCAGACCCTTAGGAAGGTCTGCTCAATCCATGTGAGAGACAGGCAGAAAGAAAACAACAACAGAGGCCAATCCCATGTTTAAAGCACAGAAAGAAGAAGGTTAGGGAAAACTCAATTATAATCTTGTATTCTATTTCTTTTAAAAAATACTTCTATGTGATTGACTTTAACACCTTTTCAAAGATACCCTATGATACAGTACTGGAGTTTCTTCCAGAATGACTAGGAATTCCCAAATTCTCATATGCTCAGGCCTCCTACACAAAATGGCATAATGTTTACATACAGCCTACTTACGGTCCTACACATTTATAATTCTGTCTAGGTTATTTACAATATCGAACAAAAGGTAAATGGGTGTAAGTTGATGCTATACCCTTGTCATTTAGTAAACAACAAGATAAAAGCCAGTGCATGTTTGACACAGCTTCAACCTCTCACCAGATAGATGCATATTCATCTCCAGTGGTTGGCTAAGTGGATGTGCGTGCAAAACATAACAAAGTATATTTAGTTTTGCTAGCAGTTTCAGTCCCTCAGTTATATTTCGCTCTTTGTTTTTTATTGAAAGAAAGAAATAGAAATAAGATAATATTTTTCATACATAACTTAGCAGGTTCAAGAGAACGCCTGTTTCCTGAGAATGTTTAAAATCTATGTCTGTGCCTGCAGTTGACTCTGAATGGACTCTCAATGGACTCTATTTGTGTGTTCATGTATGATTGTGTATTGTGAGAAAACATGCAAGAACAATGTGTTAAGAAGAGGAGGCTTGTGAATTTAAAGGGAGAAGGAGGCAAACATGGGAGGAATAAGAAGGAGAAGATAAGGGAAGAAGCTAAAAAAATTAAACTTTAATCAAAATTTAGAATACTCATTCATTTATATGTTGTGCATTAATTTGAAAGTGATGTCCTGCTCTTCTAGTAAAAAGAGATACATTTAGCCCTGTCAAACCCAAGCCAGTCATTGTGCTAAGTTACTTTTTGCTCATTAGTATCCATAACGACCTTTGCTCTTATGGCTGCACATTACAGGTGAAGAAGTCAAAGCACACTTTGGTTATTCTAAGTGCCTGAGTCCCAGGGCCAGCGAGCAAGGGTAGGAACTGTAGGCAGGTAGCTCTCAGCATTTTATCCAGAATTTTCAGTTGAGCCAACATACCTTTGCTCTTTCCATGAGCATAACAGTGCTATAAAATATATTCTGTTCTTATGGTTTATGAAAATAAATCATTTCAAGGCTGAAAAGATGGCCTCATGGTTGAAAGCACTGGCTGTTCGTACAGAGTTCAGTTCCCAGGACTCACATGGCAGCTCACAATTGTCTGAAACTCTACTCCAGAGGATCCAACACCCCCTTCTGACCTCCATAAGTGGTGTACATACATGGTATATATACAAACATACATACAGAATAAAAATAAAAATTTAAAAACCCCCACACCTTACCTCCTATTGTAAGCTAATGCAGTTTATATAAATCTACAACTGCAAACATATCCTATTCTGTGCACGTCTTTACAGTTTTCTATATTTTTCATGCATTCATTAAAGTTACAAACATGCTATGTCTTGGGTTTGCAGTGTGCAGTCTGTCCTAAGTAAGGCAGAATTCTCACTATCCACTTTCCCTTAAAGCACACTTGCACATCCAGCAGTATTCTTTTAATTGCTTTTGTACATATTTCATTATGGTTTTTGGCACCTTCTATTTTGCGCCAGTATCACAGTGAAATTGAAAGACTCTAGATCCATTATCTTCAGAGAAGTAGGAAACCCAGCAGCATCCCCACCCCTGACTGAACCCTCATTAGACACATCCCAGAGAAAAGTCCGATTCCTCGTTTCCTAAGTACCACAGGAGGTCTAAGTGCATACTAAAGTTCTTTAAGGCTGACTATAATAAATTATTCTAAACTAAATGAGTTCAAAATCTTTTCTTCAACTAATTTATTTTCCTAGGTTTGGTGAAAGAAAGCCTTATCAACTGTAGCACAAAGTGTATTAAAATTATTAGAGAGTGTTTCATTATCCCTATCTGTTTTTTCTGACATCAATATTACTAAATTTGAATGAACTCATTATCAAGGACTTAGGAAAGTTTCTCTTTAGCCATATTGAGTTTAAAGTGCAAAGGTGACTGTTTATATGCCTCTGTACCACCCACAGGGGACACAAGTGCCACCAACTACCAATCTGGAGAACTGACATGTCTGAGACCTACCATGAGCAAATATCTATGCATGTTCCTAAGTCAGGAGATCAACAAAAGAGCTACTGTTTGCTCAAAGTCATGGTGTAGTGAGGACCTCAGCCCCTCTGAGTCCTCCCCAGCATTCCTTAATTCTTTCATGTACATTTACAAGCTGCCCTGTAGATTCTTGCCTTTCCTATAAGTTGTCATAGGGGAGTTCCAGATGGATAAGTGATTTAGGGTACTCTCTTCTGCTTCTTGTGAGAAAATAACCACTATCAGCAATGAAGCACACTGAGTGTGTGTGTGTGTGTATGTGTGTGTGTGTGTGTGTGTGTGTGTGTGTGTGTGTGATCACTGAAAAACAAAATCAGCTTCAAAATCTGGAAATCAGTGCAAAAAAGTCAGTGTCATTTCACTTTTTAAACTGAGATAAAACTCTCTGTTTTGTTATTGCTTGTTTTGTTTACTGTTTAAATGAAATACCAATACCCAAACCTTTTTAATTGCTTCTTTTTGCCCTGTCGCATTTAATTGAGAATTGTCCCCATAGGCTCATATCTTTTAACATTTTTCCTGATTTTTTTTCACTACCAATTTATTGAGTTTCACTGTGACATCTACATACATATTTTTAAATTTTTCTTATCTTCCCCTCTATGCTCCTATTGCTCCAATCCATCCTTCTTTCTGGTTCCCACCTTCCTAGAAGGTAATTCCTTCTTCTGTTTCCATAGCATCACACTTTCTTACCTACTCATTTCTGTCCCTCCTCACATAGAACTCTCCAACCAGTCTCACCGTTACTCTCTTTATTGATATTCTACATACATGTTTACCTAAATGTATGTTTTACTGTTTTACCCAAGGAGACCTGTGTGGTTTTGAATATTTGATTCTCATTTGATTGAGTCCCAATTGAACTGTTTGGGAAGGATTAGAGGGTGTGGCCTTACAGAAAGAATGGACTTTGAGATTTCAATAGCCCAAACCTTTCCAAGTTAGCTCTCGTTCTGTTCCATGGTTGTGTCTCAATATGTAATCTCTTAGCTAATGCTCCAGCACCATGCCTGCCTGCCTGCCTGCCTGCTTGCCTGCCTGCCTGCCTGCCTGCCTGCCTGCCACAATCCTCCCCATTATGATGCCATGGTCTGATGGCCCTACAAACTCCTTTTATTTTTTTCAATAAGTTGCCTTGGTCATGGTGTCTTATCACAGCAATAGAAAAGAAACTAAGGCCCTTGTCTCTGATATTGGATATTGTTTTCCAATATATGAAATAGATACAATAAAGATTTTAATTTGCTTGAGAATATAGTGTCAAAGAAAATAATTATTTTATATTATTATCAATAAGAAAGTAAATAACATTCTTTTCTTTGTGTATGGAGTGGACATTATACAGGGAAAAAGTTCATTAATTCTTTTGTGTACAGAATCATATCACAGTTATATAAAATAAATATTTGTTTCTGGAATGTGAAAAATTGCTAACATACTATAACATACCACCAAGAATAAATATAAAATAAAATAAAATCATGAGCAACAAAAACAGAAAGGAAGAAAACTTTGGACATCTATAAAAGACTCCAATAATTGAGTAAATTTAGTATCAAGGAAAGAAGACCCAATTAGTTGTAAGTTTGTTGAATTAAAAGTAGTAACAACAAAGTATGCTTTTAGTTATAATGCCACAGCAGGACTAGAGAGGTAGCAAAGCAGTGAAGAACACTGAATGCTCTTTCAGAAGACCCAGCACCCAAAGGGGCAGCTCTCCAGTATCTGTAACTCCAGTTTGAGGAAATCTGATATATTCTTCTGGTCTCCTCAGGCAACAGGCATGTGTGTAGTACAAAGACATAAATGCAGGACAAATGCTCACACACACAAAATAAGAGAATTTTTAAATGTATTATAATGTAATTGAAATTTCAGGTTACCTTTGAAAATTGTCATGGACACAGTATTTTATTGACTCTTCTTCAAGCTAATCACATTGATCATTGTCTAAATATTTATGATGCTAGGAAAAATATTTTTTGAAAAATTCTTCATTTCTGAGACATTCTGGCTTGGTCCAGAGAAAGCAGTTTTCCCACTAGGTGCTTTCTTGCTTAACTCATTAAGAAATATATGGGCTGGACTAGACCCTGCACGCATATGTAGCAGATGTTTCCATGCCAGTCTCCCAACAACTGGAGTCAAGCAGGGGATTTCCCTAAATCTGTTGCCTGCCTATGGATTCCACTGCACTTTGGCTGCCTTGTCTGGCCTAAGTGACAGTAGATGAACCTAGCCCTGAAGTGACTTAATGTGCCAGGATGTGGTGATACCCAAGGAGGGTCTCCCCATTCTCAGAGGAGAAGGGAAGGGAGTTGAGGGAGGGGCCATGTGAGAGGGCACCAGGATGCGGTGCACTCCATAGGGATGTGAAGTGAATGAATAAATTAATGGAAAAGATATAATTTTAAAATAATTTCATTGTGTACAATAACTAACATTTTATTAAAATCACTCTAAAGTAATTTTAAGAAAATCTTTTGCTGCGCTGGGGAATAGAACCCAGGCTAAATTTACTCTTATCACATGACCACATGATTTTATAGACACCAGAAACTTTAGTAGAGAATATAAACAAATGAAAGAAACAATAGATAAAAACATAATGGCGAAAGTATATGCACACAGGAAAACAGAAATAATATCTAAATGCAAGGCCAATGAGCAATCTGGCAAACTATGAAATACAACTTGAGGCTCTAAACTCTATGTGCACAGAACGATTTACAGGTCACAGGGCCTAGGGCCCACCATATTACTATCCCTGTGCTAACTGGACATAGTATTACACCAACTTCCATACATTAATGTATCTTTCAACTTTATTATCAAAGAAGCTTCTCTTAGTGGGAGATTAGGATTAACAGAGACTCACAAGTACCCAATTTGCAGAGAATTGAGAAACTGCAGTGTGCTCAGCTTAAATGAAATGATTACATCAGAGTCCTTCTTCCCAAGGCTCAAGGGTCACTGGGAAAGAGCAGACAGAGAAATTGCACAAGCCAGGAGATCAGGGATTCTGTTCTAAGATCGCATCTCCTACTACCATCAGAAGTTGTACCTGTAAAGTCACATGACTGCCCAAGTGTGAGCTGCACGAAAATGACACCAACAAAAAAGTCAAACTAGGGGTTGGGGATTTAGCTCAGTGGTAGAGCGCTTGCCTAGCAAGTGCAAGGCCCTGGGTTCGGTCCTCAGCTCTGAAAAAAAAAATGTCAAACTAGATGGAGAAAAGACCATGAGGTCTCATCCTACACAAAGAACTACAAAAAATTGAGTGAAGCTGGTGGTGGAAGAGGTGATCTTCCCTGGGGAAGCACGCAAATTGCCTGTCCACTGTCAAATGTTCAGTCTAACGGCAATTGGCATTGTATGAACTCAAGAGGTTGTATTTATGAATGTGTGTGTATATATATAAATATATAAATATACATATATATTCAACTTCTTGGGGCTAGTGAGAGCATGAATCTCAGAGAACCTCACACCTCCTCTTCACTAAATTAGCATAATTTCTAACTACATTCTAAAAACTATTCTTTATATTCACACTGTAGTTCTGACTTCTCATCAAGACAGTTCACTTAGACAGAGATCATTCAGGAAACCACAACATGTCAGCTCTGCATTAAAAACTCAGGGGACATTGAGGAACAGTAGGAAAAGTGATCATATGAGTCAGAGAAATAGGAAATCTGCTATGCTATTCCCTAAAAATTACAGGGAAGCTTCACCATGAAACCTCAACACTATGGCTGCTTAAACAAGACCTGAACAGGTAAAACACCAATAGATGTGCTAACCCAGAAGGGGAAGAACTCATGGGTCTCCACCCCCAAGTCAAAGAACTAGATGGCAACCAAGAAATGTGAGCATGGGAGAAATAGCCATCCCGAGGGATGAGCCCCTTAATTGCTTATCCAATTCCAAGTGGTTAGCCCTGCAATCATATACAAGCAAATAGCACCATGGAGTTCATATCTCTATGCATATATATTTCCTTTTTGATAACTATGGCTGCTCTGGTATTTGCTATGTGTCAAGTGCTTAGAAATGTCTTAAATTCTCACCGAGCCAAGCTATTACGACTGAGCATGAGGTTACCAACAATAAAAACTGACTGTTGGCTGCCTGTGTTGGTAACTGTGTTGTGAAGCATTCTTCCTTAAACACACTGTAATCCACGTCTTTCTTGCTTCAGGTTTTGCCCATTCTTCTATTAATTTTGACTTTGTTTTCCTTTATTTTCTCAAAACCTTTTATCCATAAGAAAAACTTCTAATTGTTTAAAAGCTTACTGTTAAGAGATATAGCTCAGTTTCAGAGTACTTAGACAGCATTCATGAGGTCCTTCGTTTGAAAGCTGGTAGTGGCAAATAATTGATAATAATGATAATAAAAATAATAACAATAAACATTTTACCTATCCTGTTCTAATTTCAAATTGTAGCTTTCATTCTCTCCTTTCTTTTCTGCCTCTCTCCCACTCCCTTCCTCTCACAGTGTGACCATGAAGAAGATGTAACATGAGACAGAGACAGAGATAGAGACAGAGACAGAAAGAGACAGAGACAGAGACAGAGGGAGACAGAGACAAAGACAGAGAGGGAAACAGAGAGACAGAGACAGATAGAGACAGAGACAGAGAGACACACAGGGAGTGGGGGAGGGAGAAAGAGACTGAGGAAGGGAGGGACGGAGGGAGGGAAAAGGGAAGGAGGGAGGGAGGGAAAGAGATGCAGCAGCAGCAGTTTTTCATTACACAGCTTATGGGGCCACAAAAGATCATTATATCTGTCACTACCTATGAATTGAAGCTGTCCAAGTTCCTATTCAGATTTACAAGAAGGAAACTGATTCCACATGCAGTAAGAAGCATGTCAATCACCTGAAAAAAGTGGATGGATGGATGGATGGATGGATGGTGGATGGATGGTGGGTGGATGGATGGATGATAGATGAATGGATGAATGGATGCATGGTGGATGGATGGATGGATAGATGGACAGTGGATGGATGGATGGATGGATGGATGAATGGTGGATGGATAGATGGATGGTGGATGGATAGTGGATAGATGGTGGATGGATGGATGGATGGACGAAGAGATGGACGGATTAGCAGATAAGTAAATAAGCGTGATTTTTCTCAAACCTTGAACATAGGTTATAATCTTACAAATATACTAAATTAAGAGAGATGACTGATGCTTTCGAAAGTACACAGAAGGAAAGCTTTTGTCATCCTGGCAATAGAAAGGGACATAATGGTCAAGAGCTTCAGCTTTGGAGTCATAAACACACTCAAGAGGTTCAAATGAGTTACTCAGCATGGAGAATGAGACAGTAGTACAAACCTTACATGGCTACTGCAGAATGAAGTGAAAGAATGCCTTTAAAGAGCATAGCCCTGTGTGGCCACACTAAAAAGACTTGAGGCTACTATTATAACTACTCACTGTAACATTCTTTTTAGCAAGGAATATTTGGAAAAACACACAAGTCTAAAGAGAAGAAAATTAGTCACTTGTAATTGGACTAGTTCTGATTTGTGCTCAGCATAAATGAAATTCATTTTAGTGACCTTGACAGGGCAGACTAAGAGTCCCATGTTTTAAGGATCCAATTCAGTAGGAAGATGGGGGGAGAGAAGAAAATGACTGTATTTTATCACCTTGTGGTCCTTTCTGAATGGGCAAAGCTCCAGGAGCAAGTACAGAACCAGGGGGCCAGGAAAAGCTCAGGCACTGTGTGACAATGCAGAGAGTAAGGGACGATCTGGTGACAGCACAGGGCGATTTTACCAGGAAATAGAGAAACTGACACCAAAAGGCAGGCCAGCCGCAGACTACCTAGAAGCAATGAAAAGAGCCCAGAGAGCAGGTCGTGTCTGGCAGCAGAGACACACAGGGAAAGGGGGAGGGGTCTGCATAAGGCAGAAACCAGACTGATCAGACCAAAAGCAGATGCTGAGCAAAAATTAGGCCAGATGATGAGCTGCACTGGGTACCAATTCAAGGGAATCAGAGCTCACATCTGCATCAGGGCGTCTGGAAAGGGAAATTACCTTGTGGATAATTTGATGTGGTAAAACATAGAAGTGCTAGCATTAAATGCAGAAATATCAGATGCAATATTCTAGTAGGAAAACTTCTTTAATAACGGTGGGGTAACAAACAAAGCTTACAAATAACTGCAAAATATATGTGTGTGTCTGTGTGAGAGGGGGCAGGAAGAAGAAAGGGAACTGTCCAGCCATTTAACAAGCGATACAGTTGTAAAAATAATCCGACACTGAGAAATACCGAGGAAGGAATATGAGGGAGCAGGGTCAGTGTGTACTATACATACGGAACCGTAGGCAGCCACGGCATTTCTCACTGTTAAAAAGTAGGATATAAAATGTGGGCACAAGCACATGACTCAGCGGGTCACAGGACTCAGCAGATAACATGACTCAGCGGATCACAGCACTCGCTGTGCAAGTCGGACACCTGAGTTCAACCTGGGAATCTGTGCAATTTAAAAAAATAAAGCAGTCGGGCATGTCAGGAATCCCAGCAGCCACACTCTGAGATGGAGGTAGGAACAGGACATTTGCCTGGAAGTTTGGGCTTAGCTAGCCTGGGATAGACAGCACGGCAGAAACAGGACTCAACACTGCCCTCTCCAGGACGCAGGAGAGAACAGACTCTTGACTATTACCATTGATTCTCTCTCTCTCTCTCTCTCTCTCTCTCTCTCTCTCTCTCTCTCTCTCTCTCTCTCTCTCTCTCTCTCTCTCTGAATATAAAACATTACTGAAGTAATAGCTTACCCTGGTTTGCTTTCTGCTGCTGTGGTAAACACCATGAACAAACATAAGTTGGAAAATAAAGAGTTCGCTCCAGCTTTCATCGGGGTCCTGACATCATAGTGGAAATCGAGGGCAGGGACTCAAGGCAGGAAACTGGAGGCAGGGAGTGAAGCATGGGCCATGGGAGAGTAGAGAAACTCCACTCCCCAGCTTGCTGCCCAGGCTCTCCTGTGTGGTCTAATTCCTCCCACATCAAATCATCAATCAAGCAGACTCCAGGCTGACAGACATACCCACTGGCCTCTCTGAGAATCAGTTCCTCAAATGAGTCTCCCTCAAGTGACTCCAGTTTGTATGGAGGTGAGCCAGGGCACAGGTGTAAGGTCGACACTTACTCTGTTTTGACTCTGGGATTATTTAAACCACTAAGCAGCATCTTGCTATGAAAAAGAAAACGACAAACTGTCCCTGGGCCTGGATGATTTTGTGCATTGACCAAAAGAGACAATTAATGTGAAACTTAGGTTGCCTCATATTTTTAACTGGTTCTGACGACTGTATATTTTGTTTCCCACATTTCTAATGGTTTTCTGTGAGTTTTAAAATTATTCCACTGTTTCTGATGCATTCTTTATTCTGCATCCATCTACTTTCTCCAAAATGAGTTTCCATTTTTACCAATTTAGCACAACTTAGGATGCGGAACCTACCTTACTATATGTAAAGCCCACGCCAAACACTGTTAGCCAAGAGTCATTCAAGCTGACTATAAAAACCAGTGATTCTCAGCAGAGGCAGCTAAAATAGCAAATTAAAACCATGCCGTGCTGGAAAACAACTTTCCAAGCAAATGGTCGGAAGAAGCAAGCTGGAGTAGCCATTCTAATATCAAATAAAAGTCAATTTTCAACTAAAAAGTCATCAAAAAAGATAAGGAAGGACACTTCATATTCATCAAAGGAAAAATCCACCAAGATGAACTCTCAATCCTAAATATCTATGCCCCAAATACAAGGCACCTACATAAAAAAGAAACCTTACTAAAGCTCAAAACACACATTGCACCTCACACAATAATAGTAGGAGACTTCAACACCCCTACTCATCAATGGACAGATCATGGAAACAGAAATTAAACAGAGACGTGACAGACTAAGAGAAGTCATGAGCCAAATGGACTTAACGGATATTTATAGAACGTTCTACCCTAATGCAAAAAGGATATACCTTCTTCTCAGCTCCTCATGGTACTTTCTCCAAAATTGACCATATAATTGGTCAAAAACGGCCTCAACAGGTACAGAAAGATAGAAATAATCCCATGCGTGTATCGGACCACCACGGCCTAAAGCTGGTCTTCAATAACAATAAGGGAAGAATGCCCACATATACGTGGAAATTGAACAATGCTCTACTCAATGATAACCTGGTCAAGGAAGAAATAAAGAAAGAAATTAAAAACTTTTTAGAATTTAATGAAAATGAAGGTACAACATACCCAAACTTATGGGACACAATGAAAGCTGTGCTAAGAGGAAAACTCATAGCGCTGAGTGCCTGCAGAAAGAAACAGGAAAGAGCATATGTCAGCAGCTTGACAGCACACCTAAAAGCCCTAGAACAAAAAGAAGCAAATACACCCAGGAGGAGTAGAAGGCAGGAAATAATCAAACTCAGAGCTGAAATCAACCAAGTAGAAACAAAAAGAACCATAGAAAGAATCAACAGAACCAAAAGTTGGTTCTTTGAGAAAATCAACAAGATAGATAAACCCTTAGCCAGACTAACGAGAGGACACAGAGAGTGTGTCCAAATTAACAAAATCAGAAATGAAAAGGAGACATAACTACAGATTCAGGGAAATTCAAAAATCATCAGATCTTACTATAAAAAGCCTATATTCAACAAAACTTGAAAATCTGCAGGAAATGGACAATTTCTAGACAGATACCCAGGTACGAAGTTAAATCAGGAACAGATAAACCAGTTAAACAACCCCATAACTCCTAAGGAAATAGAAGCAGTCATTAAAGGTCTCCCAACCAAAAGAGCCCAGGTCCAGACAGGGTTTAGTGCAGAATTCTATCAGACCTTCATAGAAGACCTCGTACCAATATTATCCAAACTATTCCACAAAATTGAAAACAGATGGAGCACTACCAACTCCTTCTATGAAGCCACAATTACTCTTATACCTAAACCACACAAAGACCCAACAAAGAAAGAGAACTTCAGACCAATTTCCCTTATGAACATCGGCCTTTAAAAATACTCAACAAAATTCTGGCAAACCGAATCCAAGAGCACATCAAAACAATCATCCACCATGATCAAGTAGGCTTCATCCCAGGCATGCAGGGATGGTTTAATATACGGAAAACCATCAACGTGATCCATTATATAAACAAACTGAAAGAACAAAACCACATGATCATTTCATTAGATGCTGAGAAAGCATTTGACAAAATTCAACACCCCTTCATGATAAAAGTCCTGGAAAGAATAGGAATTCAAGGCCCATACCTAAACATAGTAAAAGCCATATACAGCAAACCAGTGGCTAACATTAAACTAAATGGAGAGAAACTTGAAGCAATCCCACTAAAATCAGGGACTAGACAAGGCTGCCCACTCTCTCCCTACTTATTCAATATAGTTCTTGAAGTTCTAGCCAGAGCAATCAGACAACAAAAGGAGGTCAAGGGGATACAGATCGGAAAAGAAGAAGTCAAATATCACTATTTGCAGATGATATGATAGTATATTTAAGTGATCCCAAAAGTTCCACTAGAGAGAACTACTAAAGCTGATAAACAACTTCAACAAAAGTGGCTGGGTATAAAATTAACTCAAATAAATCAGTAGCCTTCCTCTACAAAAAGAGAAACAAGCTGAGAAAGAAATTAGGGAAACGACACCCTTCATAATAGACCCAAATAATATAAAGTACCTCGGTGTGACTTTAACCAAGCAAGTAAAAGATCTGTACAACAAGAACTTCAAGACTCTGAAGAAAGAAATTGAAGAAGACCTCAGAAGATGGAAAGATCTCCCATGCTCATGGATTGACAGGATTAATATAGTAAAAATGACCATTTTACCAAAAGCGATCTACAGATTCAATGCAATCCCCATCAAAATACCAATCCAATTCTTCAAAGAGTTAGACAGAACAATTTGCAAATTCATCTGGAATAACAAAAAGCCCAGGATAGCTAAAACTATCCTCAACAATAAAAGGACTTCAGGGGGAATCACTATCCCTGAACTCAAGCAGTATTACAGAGCAATAGTGATAAAATCTGCATGGTATTGGTACAGAGACAGACAGATAGACCAATGGAATAGAATTGAAGACCCAGAAATGAACCCACACACCTATGGTCACTTGATTTTTGACAAAGGAGCCAAAACCATCCAATGGAAAAAAAAAAGATAGCATTTTCAGCAAATGGTGCTGGTTCAACTGGAGGTCAACATGTAGAAGAATGCAGATCGATCCATGCTTATCACCCTGTACAAAGCTTAAGTCCAAGTGGATAAAGGACCTCCACATCAAACCAGATACACTCAAACTAATAGAAGAAAAACTAGGGAAGCATCTGGAACACATGGGCACTGGAAAAAATTTCCTGAACAAAACACCAATGGCTTATGCTCTAAGACCAATAATCAACAAATGGGATCTCATAAAACTACAAAGCTTCTGTAAGGCAAAGGACACTGTGGTTAGGACAAAACAGCAACCAACATATTGGGAAAAGATCTTTACCAATCCTACAACAGATAGAGGCCTTATATCCAAAATATACAAAGAACTCAAAAAGTTAGACCGCAGGGAGACAAATAACCCTATTAAAAAATGGGGTTCAGAGCTAAACAAAGAATTCACAGCTGAGGAATGCCGAATGGCTGAGAAACACCTAAAGAAATGTTCAACATCTTTAGTCATCAGGGAAATGCAAATCAAAACAACCCTGAGATTTCACCTCACACCAGTGAGAATGGCTAAGATCAAAAACTCAGGTGACAGCAAATGCTGGCGAGGATGTGGAGAAAGAGGAACACTCCTCCATTGTTGGTGGGGTTGCAGACTGGTACAACCATTCTGGAAATCAGTCTGGAGGTTCCTCAGAAAATTGGACATTGAACTGCCTGAGGATCCAGCTATACCTCTCTTGGGCATATACCCAAAAGATGCCCAACATATAAAAAGACACGTGCACCACTATGTTCATGTGTTCCTTATTTATAATAGCCAGAAGCTGGAAAGAACCCAGATGCCCTTCAACAGAGGAATGGATACAGAAAATGTGGTACATCTACACAATGGAATATTACTCAGCTATCAAAACAACGACTTTATGAAATTAAGTGGGCAAATGGTTGAACTGGAAAATATCATCCTGAGTGAGCTAACCCAATCACAGAAAGACATACATGGTATGCACTCACTGATAAGTGGCTATTAGCCCAAATGCTTGAATTACCCTAGATGCCTAGAACAAATGAAACTCAAGACGGATGATCAAAATGTGAATGCTTCACTCCTTCTTTAAAAGGGGAACAAGAATACCCTTGGCAGGGAAGAGAGAGGCAAAGAGTAAAACAGAGACTGAAGGAACACCCATTCAGAGCCTGCCCCACATGTGGCCCATACATATACAGCTACCCAATTAGACAAGATGGATGAAGCAAAGAAGTGCAGACCGACAGGAGCCGGATGTAGATCGATCCTGAGAGACACAGCCAGAATACAGCAAATACAGAGGCGAATGCCAGCAGCAAACCACTGAACTGAGAACGGGACCCCGTTGAAGGAATCAGAGAAAAGAACTGGAAGAGCTTGAAGGGGCTTGAGACCCCATATGTACAACAATGCCAAGCAACCAGAGCTTCCAGGGACTAAGCCACTACCTAAAGACTATACATGGACTGACCCTTGACTCTGACTTCATAGGTAGCAATGAATATCCTAGTAAGAGCACCAGTGGAAGGGGAAGCCCTGGGTCCTGCTAAGACTGAACCCCCAGTGAACTAGACTGTCGGGGGAGGGCGGCAATGGGGGAGGGGTGAGAGGGGAACACCCATAAGGAAGGGGGGAGGGAAGGGATGTTTGTCTGGAAACCGGGAAAGGGAATAACACTCGAAATGTATATAAGAAATACTCAAGTTAATAAAAAAACAAAAAACAAAAAACAAAAAAACCATGCCGTGGAGGAAGCAGAGATACCGGAGGCCAAAGCTGCCTCCCAGACAGGGAAGTGTGAGGTCAGGAGGTGACATTTCATGTGTTCCTGAATATCAGTGTCCAACCTCACGTGTAGATCCCATGTGCCACACGTGTTCTCAGTTATCTATCTTCTGTCCCAGCCTCTATCCCAAATGCTTAGAAAGCTCTGCCTTTCCTGTGCCTGAATTGAACACCCTGCTGGTTGCCGTAGGAGAACAAGGAGGCTTTGCCCTTTCTTGGCTTTACTATTTGATGTTAAAGCAACCAGCTGGGGAAATTCTGGACTTAATGAGCCCTTCTTTGTCCTTGAAAGAGTCATAGACCAGAGCTGCCAAACAGCAAGAGCTGGAGTCTTACAGACTCTCTGTCATCCTTTAAGTATGATTATATTTTACGTGATCAGTTACCACGGCCTGAAAGCTAAGATTCTGCTTCTATAAATCTCTCAAAAAGGGAAAGATATGCTTTTCTTATCAACCACATTTTCCTGCACATCCTACGGGCTCTTCGAAGAAAGGCAAATTTTCGTTTTATGCTAGGGCCAAGGGAAGGAGCAGGATTGGCTAATAGGTAGTCACTTGTAATCCATGAAGGGCTTCCTATGTATCTCCTTTGAGAAAAATGTGAAGTTGGAATCTATAGCTCTTGCTCAGAGCAGTGCAAATATTTCCCGGCACACACTGTCGAGGACAAAGCACTATGGGTAGAGGAGAGGCCTCTGTCTTAGGACATGCAAAAGACCCTTTATTTCGACAACTCTATAGATATCTCACCCAAGGAACTTTAATTTTAAAATATCAGTCATTTTGTTGCAAGCTAATAGTTAAACGATGTTCTGAGCAATCGTTTTATAAGATTATACTTCAGTCTTAACATTATAGTGATCAGTTATATCTTGACCTAATGGACTAGCTAGTTTGACACAAGCAAGAATTATCTGAGAGGAGGTAATCTTGACTAATAACACGACTCCAAAATATCAGGCATTAGACAAGGCTGTAGGGCATTTTCTTAATTAGAGATCGATGGGAGAGGCTACAGTGCAATGTGGGGGGTGCCACTTCTGGGCTGAAAGTCCCAAGTGTTGTAAGAAAGCAGGCTAAGAAAGCCATGAGGATTAATCCAGTAAACAATACCCCTCCATGGCCTCTGCCTCAGCTCCTGCCTCCAGGTTCCTACCCTATTTAATTTCCCACCCTGACTGCCTTCAGTGACAAGCTGTGATAAGAAATAGTAAGAGAAATAACCCTTTCTTCTTCAAGACGCTTCTGGCCATGGTGTTTTATCATAGCAATAGTTATTCTAGCTAGGACACGTGATGAAGAGGCATAAATTTACTTCAAATCCTTCCATTTTGTCATTTGTACATTTGAGCATGTAACTGCCATGATTGGAGTGGCCAGCATTAACGATGAAATATACTCCTGTCATTCCCTCTCTCATAAGATATTTATGTGTATCCAACATGACCTGCTGGCCAGCTTGATTTGTTAGATTCTGTGTGGTTCCATACCTTCTTTACAATGTAACAACAATTGATTTGTTGTCAACATGCTAATTACCATCGCCTCATGAGCAGTCCAGCTGTTGTGGTGATGACAGGTCAGTACAAATGAACTCCTCAAAGTAAATTTGCATACCAAGTCCTTTCATTCCCCAATCTCTTTTTGGCCAGACTGAAACTTTTGTGAGTGAAGGCACTTGGGAGGATAACTTTCAATAAGAGAAAAGATCAATGCTTTCACAATTATTGAGAGAGAGAGAGAGAGAGAGAGAGAGAGAGAGAGTCTGTGTGTGTACATGTGCATTATGCATGTTCCTATGGATGCAGGTGAATCTGTGTTTGTGCAACTACACAAGTGAATGCATATCTGTGGAACCCCAAAGTTAACATTGGTCTCTTCCTCAACCACTCACCACCTTATTCATAAAGATAGAGTCCCTCCCCAAACCCAGAGCTCATGAATTCTTGCTAGTCTGCCTACCCAGCTCACCCTGGGATGCCTGGCTCTATCTCTTGAGTGCTGGGATTACAGGCAAGCATCCAGCCTTCCCAGCTTTTACATAGCTTCTGGAGATCCAACATCTAGGGTTCCTGTTTGAATGGCAAGTGTTTTATGCAGAGCTGTCCCTGAGTCTCACAAACTCATTTTCACCCAAGTTTACACTGTTGAAAATGCATGATGATATAATGTGCCCATCAAAGAGGAAATAAAAAGGATGGACTTTATGTCACCATGCTTATAACAACAACAACAAAAAAATACTGAAAAACTATCCTAGAATCTGTTTCTGTACAAATTGCTACCAAAAAACCCCAAACAAATAAACATGCAAAATGAAGTGCTTGCTTGTTTAGCATAATTTTATAGAAAAACTCTGAAGACAGCTCACAACTGGCTTCCTGAAAGGGCCAGTTTTACTCTCTATCTATCTCCTTTCAGTTCCCTCCTTTGCTCTCAGTTATTCAACCCAGGTCTTTCTGACTGAAGAAAACACAACTGAAGGCTGAAGGCTGTACTGTGATGACTGATTCTCACTTTCAGCAACTGAAAACTTAGAATGGCAGTAGAAAGGCCACTTCTAATGGCCTCCATGCCAATTGCCTTGTTTCCCAGACTACCAGAGCAGCAGTAGAAGGGAGTGTGAATTCTTCGTTCTCAAGCTCTCTTCGTACGTTTGATAACCCCTTTGCATCTCTTCTTGAATCAAAAATAAGTCCAAAATATTATTAGCTAGGGTTTTCTTTCACATTCCATTTTTCAAGTAAATGAGTCGTGCTGTTCTCCCAACATCTCTCTCTAATGAGCTGCTGTATTTGAGCTGAGGCAACAGTGACCCTGAATGTGACAAACAATGAAAATAATTGCTTGAAACTCAAACTGTGTGCAGACGTGAATCAGCTAAGTATACTATAGAGTGTACGCCTGCTTTTACTTTTTTTCTTTCCCATCCCAGCCTGTATCAATATTCACTATTATATGCTATCTTTTTCCTTGGTTGTGGTGTAAGAAACCTGAAGCATGTAGGGTTATGCTCTTCACAAAATGAACACTTTCTAAAATCAGAGATTTTTTAAGATAAAATTTAGGACTGACCACTTAGGGTTGAATAGTCTGTTGTGGGACTAAACCCTGAAGAAGTCAGTAGCCCTAAACACATATAGAAATGAGTAGTACTAAATAGAAAGCTCAGCTTGTGAGTTAGTCCTTCACTCATTTACAGTCACTCCTCCCACAGCCATCCCCACATTCATAAGACATCTCTGCTTGGTCCAGTCGTACACCTCAAGTACTAGCTTTGGCTCTTCTAGCTCTGGTCTTACAACTCCTGCACTGACACAATCTAAGGCAGGACAGACTCTCATATCAGATGCATAACCAAAGAAAGAAATGTACATGTATAGGTTACTTCACAAAATCATAAAAAAAAATCAATGACCAAGACAGCACGTATCTTGTTGAACCCACTAGTCCTGTAGAAATGTTCTACAATGAAAGCAACCTAGGTTAGCCTCACAACACAGAATTAAAAAGTCAAATTTCCAAAGAACTTTATCAAAGTTTGAGTTAAAACATGAACAAAAACTCCATTAAACCTCAAGAGGATAATAATAAGTACCTGAGTAATGCCTGAGAAAATACAGAGACACTGCTAAATGAAATGGTAAAGCCAATCCAGAATTATAAATCAGAATTCAGTAAAAAGAAAAATTAAAGAGATTCAAAGAGAAATAAAAATAGAATTGGAAAACTCAATAACTCAACTAGAATAAACTCAAGGGAATGATGTACAGATAGAATGGATCAAACAGAAGTCAGGATATCTATACTTGAAAATAACTTAGAGGAATTAGACAACAGAGTCAAAGGAAAAATATTGAGAATTGCAAGAGAAAAGACACAAGTCACATAAATGGACAGTCATCAGAATAACAGCCAAAACTCTGGAAGCCAGAATAGCCTGAGCAACGTATCCCAAGTTCTAAAGGACCATGACTGCCAACCTATACTTCTGTACCCAGCAAAACTATCCACCACAGTAGAAAGAAAATAAAAACTTTCCATGATACAAAGAACCTAAAAACAATCCATGTCCACTGAAACAACCATAAAGATACTACTAGAAGCAACAGTTAACTGAAAAGAAGAAAAAGCAAGAAACTCTAGGAAGAAAACAAATCAAGCTAAAATTAATGAAATGTAAAGTATGACTAAGAACTCAAGAACTTGGGGGTGGGGGGGAAGGAGAGAAGAGGGAGGGAGGGAGGGAGGGAAAGAGAGAGAGAGAGAGAGAGAGAGAGAGAGAGAGAGAGAGATCCCAACAACAACAACAAAATGACTTCAACCAATGCACACCATTTAATAATAACTTTAAATATTAGTGGCCTCTATTTTATAGTCAAAGGACATGGACTACCTAAATGGGATAAGGAACAGAATCCATGTTTCTGCTGTCTACTAGAGACTTACTTTGGCTTTAAGGATAGGCACCACTTTAAAGTGAAAAAAAATGGAAGAACTATTCTTGACAAGCGGTTTTAGAAAGAAAGCAGGCACTGTTATTCTAATATCTTGTAAAACAGACTTTAAACTAAAACTAACCAGAAGAGATAAAGACTTCATTCTAATCAAGGAAACAAATAATCAAACAAAAAATTACAAGGAGCTTGAAAGGTGAATCAGCATTAAGAGAACTTGTTGCTCTTCCAGAGAACCCAGGTTCAGTTCCAACACCTACATGGAAGCTTACAACTCTCTGTAACTCTAGTTCCAAGGGATCTGATGTTCTCCTCTAGCCACCATGGCAGAAGACGCAAACATGATGCACAGACACACATGCAGACAAAGCACCCATACATACAAAATCATGTCTGAAAAGAAGGGAAGAAAATATTACAATACTGAACAGATATTCCCTAAATACCCATGCAGTCAATTTTATTAAAGCATACTACTGGAATTAAAAACACAGATTAAGATCAATCCAAAAGTAGTAGGTGATTTCTCTAATTAAATTAAATTATTTAATTTAATAGACCAGCAAAAAGACTGAACAGGTATCTAATAAATATCCTACCCAAACACTGAAGGATATGCATTCTATTTGGAAGTCCACAAGAGCGTCTTTAAAAGAGAACACATACTGAGACCCAAAACAAATTTTAACAATTCCAGAAAAATTGGAATAATTACATGAATCCTATCTGACCATTGTGCAATAAAACATAAAATTGACCACAAACAAATTTCTAGTTATTGCATAAATTCATGGAGATTAACCCACTCATTGCTGAATGAAGACTGGGTCAAAGGAGAAATGAAGAGGGAAATAAAAATAATACCAAGAACTATATGAAAATAAAAACACAGTACAACAAAACTTCTGGAATCCATCAGAAGCAGTTCTTAGAGCAACCCTTATAGCCCTAGTTGCTGTCACTAAAAATCAGAAAGACACACAGACTTGGATGCAATAATTTGAAAAAAAACAAAACAAGAACAAAGCAAAAGCAAATCCAATAGATGGCAAGAAATCCCAAAAATTAAAGAATAATGATGGCATATAAAAAAAAACGAAAAAACAATACAGAAAATCAATAAGTCAAAGAGCCAGTTCTTTGTGAGGAAAAATAAGATAGATAGAAGCTTCACCTAAGTAACCAAAAGAAAGAAAAATATATTAGTTAACAGAATTAGGAAATAACCACGAAACATGACAACAGACACAAAAGAAATTCAAAATGTTGTAAGGGAATACAAACACACACTCACACACAGAGTGGGGAGGATGTAATAATCCTCTAAAATACTAGAGAACCAAGTTTAGACACAAATCAAGAATATCATACAACATGATTTTATGATAAAAGTCCTAGAAAGCTCAGGACTGAAAGGAACAGACTTCAAAATAATCAAGACCGTGTATGACAATCCCAAAGCCAACATTCTCCTCTATGGAGAAACACTTGAAGCAGTCTCATTAAAATCAGGGAGGCCAGTGTGCTGCCCACTGTCCTCACTCCTTTTCAACATAGTGTTCAAAGTCTGTGCTGGAACAATAAGGCAAAAGAAAGGAATTAAGAATACAAATGGGGAAGGGGAAGTCACATTATACCTGTTGCCATATGATATGATACAACACCTAAGAGGTGCCAAAAATTCTGCCATGTTTTCTAGAAACAATCAACCATTTCGGCAAAGTAGCAGGGTACAAAATCTACTCACTAATTTCTGTAGCCTGGCTATATGGCAACACCATGTTGAGAAAGAGATCATGGACATGCTGCCATTTATAATGGCCTCAAAGGCAAGAACAAATCTTGGAATAAACCTAATCACGGAACCCATTGGAAATTTTAAATCTCTGGAGAAAGAGATTGAGGCATAAAATCAAAGGCCTCTCATGCTCATGAGTCAATAGATTTAATATCCTTAAAAAATGACCATCCCACTAAGGGCAATTTACAGGTTCAATGCAAAATGCCCACAGCATTATTCACAGAAATAGGAAAATATCCTAAAATTCACATGGAACCAGAAACATAGCCGTAATAATTCTAAATAAAAAGAGCAATGGTGGAGAGATTATTGTTCCAGAATTCAAGATATATTATAGAGCTACAGTTATAAAAAGAATGCAGTACTAAAGTGAAACCAGACATGTAGACCGACCAGCAGGATAAAATAGAAGACCCAAACATGAGTACCTGTAACTACAGCCTTCTGACATTTGACTATATATACCAGATATTAATATATATTGACATATGTCCAAAGGATCCAACCTCCTTGTCCACAGATACTTACTCAGCCATGTTCAGTGGTGCTCTATATACAGTAGCTGGGAACTGGATACAGCTTAAATGTCTTTCCATAGATTAATGGATAATACCAATGTGGTGTATGAACATAATGGTACATGAGCAGTTATTTGGCTATGAGGGGGAAATGAAATAATGGAATTTGCAGGTAAACGAATAGGCCTAGAAAAGATTCTATTGAGTGAGAAGACCCAGACTTCGAGAGATACACACCACATATTCTCTCTTATCTGTGGCTCCTTGCTCAATTCTTCAGATATGAGTGAGTAACACGGAGGAACCACAGAAACCAGGTGGGGAGGGTGAAGGAGGTCAATACAGAAGGAGAATGAAGAAAGAGGAACAAATACCACCTCAAGAAATTATGTTACAGTATATTTACCAAAATTATTTATAATATTCATAATTGTGGGTACACACACACACACACACACACACACACACACACACACATATGAGATGAAGTTAACTTCAGTTAACAATATTCCTCACAAGAGCCCTGGGTAATCTAACAAAAAACCTGAGAACCAAGCATGAGAAACCTCTGGTTGAGTTGTTGGTCAGGCTAGCCCACAGTGGTCTCTTGGAGGTTGTCTCTATTGCTGAAAACATTACACGCTTAATACATAAGTCTTGGTTGATTCGAACCGGGTCTAACCTAAAATCCTATGGTCTGGCTTCCATAGTAGCACAGAATACTATGCAATCTGCCAGGAGGAAGAAACAATTAATAGTCCTGAGCTGCAGGGATGCTATGAACAACAATGACCAGCATGGGAAGATGCCACTGAGAGTGTAGCACTGTTATTCATGTATTGGTGGTAGTCAGTAGCTGTCTGATTGAACTTGATGCCCATTCAACTGAAGGAACGTCACTCCTAGTACTGAAAATCTAGCTAACTACTTGGGCTCCTGAGGTCTTGGATGTTAGAGGAGAAACCTTCTGCCAATTTACTAGACCAGCATAACTCCAAACTACACCTAAAATTTAACCTTACCCCCCACAGAAAATGTAGCTCTCACCCTTCATTAAGAAAGATCTTCTCTACAGCAGATTGAGACCATTTCAGAAAACTACAACTGGACATAATACAGAAACCAATGGATGGTGGACTCAGTCCAGTGAATAAATTTACAACAAAGTTTCATCTAAAGCTCCTGGAACATCGCAAAGGAAGAGAGCAGAAAGTTTGTAAGAACCCAGAACCAAGAAATCTGGTGTGAGACTGTGTCTCCTAGAAATGGCTTCCCAAAATGACCCAAACAGTGACAATATGAATAGACATGTTTATGTAGAAAGGGGGGAAAAACTCGCAGGATTCCATCCCTAGTCTAAGACCTACAAGCATGATGGCTGAGAGAGACAGAACCAGTCTCTCCTAGAGATAAATTTCCTTATGGTTACCTGATACCAATTGGTCATTCTTGAAATCACATACACACAAACTATAGGACAGACTCATCAAGTTTCTGTTGCATATTTGTACATGTGTACATACATGAATGTATATACATGTACCCGTGCATGTAGTGCATGTAACACTAATAATCAAAGAAAAACCAGGCAGAATATCAACTTGTTCTGTAGTGTAGTGGGGACTGATAGGATTTAAAGGGAGGGAAATTGGGAAGGGCTAGAAGAAGAAAAGTAAGTGGAAAAAGCATTGTAACTATATTTTAATTTTAAAATATACTTAACATGATAGAAATATTGCCCTGCAAACTGAAGTTATTATCTCATGCTATCAGCTTGGTGTCATACACACACACACACACACACACACACACACACACACACACACACACACACTAGCATGAAAAGATTCAGCCTGTGATTCTGATTTTGTAATTTGTGATTCCTTTGATAAAAGCACTAGATATGAGGATAGGTGTAAGAGATAAAATTACTAATGATTCTTCCTCAGCTAAACTCTGACCAGAGGTTCTTTTGTGCCTTGAAACTACCATTGAAGAAAAGCACTGTGCATAGGTACAAAGACGTGAACTAAAAATGCCTTGAATTAGTTCAACGCATTGTGATCTCTAATTACGTAAGTCTTCCTGATTACACTTGCCTCCAATGAAACTGCCTCAAGGGGAGGCTGAGTGAGAAGGCTCTCCACACATTATCGGGACAAATGGAACTCGTGTTTTGTTTACTTTCTCCATTTTCTTCTATGAGTGACATGCCCTTCTTCTCTATCATCTTAAACCTGTTAGTCTTTTCGGCAAGTTAACGTGAAACTTAAATATCAATCAGCACTCACCCAGCCAAGCTTCTCCTTTGGAAAGAGATTGAGCAAACCAAGTACGTGAACTCTTCAGACTACGTGTGTGTCAATACTGACTTTACTTAATTTCCTGACTCTGGCTGACCAGGCTCAATAACAATGAATTCTATGTTGAGATTGAATGGAGTTTTTCAAACAGAATTGTAATTTGTGCTTAATTATTCAATTTATTAAAAATATTTCTTCTTCCTGATGGTTTGTCAATCATCTTTTTTAATCATATTGTATGGGTCAGGAGAGTTCAAGAGACTCTTGTTTTAGGTCTTCCTTCAAAAAGTTATTGGAGACTGTCATATTATCATCATGAAAGAAGTTTTTAAAATATAAATGAGAGAGTCATAGTCACTGAGAGAGAGATGAAGGTTTGCCCTGCCGAGCAAGGAGTGTTTTATGTTGTTGCAACGATCTGTCTGTGACTAATCAGGAGCTAAGCACACATTTACCGCCTATGAAGACTTTCCTTAGACAACTGCAGACTGTAACCACACGGTCAACAGAATAACACACTAAGTTTAGCTCGTGGTTAGGCTGTCCTTTCTGTCAGCTCTGGACATGTATGTTTTAGCAATGCTAAGATTCAGTAGGTTATATGTATATGTGGCTTTAAGTGTGTGTGTGTGTGTGTGTGTGTGTGTGTGTGTGTGTGTGTGTGTGTGTGTGAAACAATAACAAAGAAGGGTCACCGGGGGTCTTTGGAAGTAGTGAGGGAGGGGCAGGAGTGATGTCAACGAAGGGTTCATGTGCGAAGTTCTCACAACAATGAAAATTTGTTTGCTCCTCAATAGTTAGCCACTCTGGTGGAGCACTACTTCCAAAAACATAGTAGCAATATACTCTGACTAAGGAAAATGGTTTGGGTTGCATTATTTAGGAATGTAGTAACTACTGCTATTTGCTCATTCAGAAATTATTTCTCATAAATCACTTTCATTTTTCACAAAATCCAAATTTTCCTCAGGATATTCTCATTATGCCCCCATTTTAAAAAGCTACAGAGGCTTCTATTAGCTCCTTGAGAAGCAGGCCCATCTCTGGATGCATCGACCACCTTAAACCCCAACAGTGAGCTATGTTTATTCAGAAAAGTGGTCGGTTTATACTGGACTGGGGAGTGTATTCAAGTGAGACTGCTAGGAGGGTAAATGCAATGAGAAAATTCGAAAACCCGAAGAAATATACTTCAAAGTGTTTGCCTTGCCTTCAGGCCACCATCAAACTACAGCTGCCACCTTGAGGTCATGGAGGAAGTCAGCCTGAAGGAAATGCTGAGGTGTGTGGAGTGGAGAGATGATATGGCAGGAAGGCAGGATTTTGACGACATCGAAAATGCTGAATTGACTCACCTTGGAATGGCCCTCCTCCAGGGTTCTTGCTGTGCAAGATAATGAATCCCTTCATTATTTAAGACATTTTAAATTGGGATTCCTGATACTCACGGCCAAAATCATCCTAACTAAACTACAGCAATACCATTTTATGAGACTATCAAGAGGAGTGAGACGCCTGACCTTACTACCAGGGAGGGAAGATTCTTCCCACACGGCCTGTTCCAGGGCTGTTCCCTGTCAGCTTCTGATTCTTTAAGCAAGTGTTGGAGCTTGGATAAGTTGTGGAAAGACAACACAAAGACAAACTAAAGACCAATCAAATATGAAGGAGTGAGAACAGCACAGAATACTCACCAGGGAAGGGCAGTGATAGACGGGGAACAAACCCGAAGCTACAGCCTTTGCTAAACCTATCCCTCTGGGATCTCTACCCAGGACAGTGACACCTTCAGGCACTCTGAGTGAGTCAGGTAAGCATGCATGAATGATAATCAGAAATGGCCACAGTGAATATAATCAGAACAGACCAAGTCCTAGGTTTACATCTTAGAAAATGTGCTGTATATTTTGGTAAAGCCCTAATGGTTGTAACTTCTCCTACATTTGAAGTAAACTAAAACATCTACCATGGTTGTCATAAATATTTTTTTCCTGTAGTAAATGTTTTTTTGTAGTTTGCAGACATGCCTACATACTAAATTTAAAGTGGAGGCTTTAAAACTTGAATGATTAAATTTTACTATTTTTTAGTAATTTTCTGTTCTCAGAAACTTAAATTAAAAGTACATAGAATTTTCATAGACCTCCTTGTCCCCCACAGAAAAGTTCTTTCCCCCATTATCAATCATCCACTGTGCATACTCCCAAGCCTATGCGGATGACACATTTGTTCTGCTAGATGTTTACATAGGCCCATCACTGTTACACAAATGTGGTAGTGTGCACTAATTCTGGTGTGTGTGTGTGTGTGTGTGTGTGTGTGTGCATATATGCACTTTCTTGTCTGATATTTATATAACAATTATCAATCATTACAGTGTTGTACAGAACTCTTTGTTCATTACCCTCAAAATCTCATGATTTCACTATTTATCCTTTCCTCCCTCTAAAGTCCCTGACAATCTTTCTACTGTCTAGATAGTTTTGTCTTTTCTAGAACAGATATTGAACCCTATTGCCTATAGACCTCCAAGATGGGCCAATTCACTTAGAGCTCTGGATCTGAGTTCCCTGTAAAGTTCCCTATCTTGATAGGCACATCTCTTCAGTGCTGAATCACAACCTGTAGTTGGGATCTACCACTGTGTATTTGCTTCTTACCTATTAATGTGACCAAGATGCTTCCAAGTTAGGAGAAATATGAATAAATCTGCTGTTAGCATCCCTGGATAGGTTTGCACGTGGATGTAAATTTTCAGTTACCTTAGATAAATTGAAAGGTCCTATAGTGACACCTGACATAATATCTTCCAACATGTTTTATTTCTTATAGCAGTGAATAATATCTATCCCCATTTCTGTAGGCATCTAATAATATCAAGATCTACCCCATAATCTAGACAAAGTGCATCAAAAGAACAAAGACTTAGGCCTGGCTTTATAAACTTTGTAAAATTCCATGGTGAAATAGACACTTGTCTAGAATCTAGAGCCAACAAAATCTCCTGAATTTGCCTCTGAACAGATCTCAGCCGTGTGGCGTCACTTAGTTCTGGAAGCCCCAGTTCTGAAACCTAAAGTCAGATTGCAGCCAGAGAAATTGGGATGTGAGGAGCTGTGCGATTGTGTCAGAGGACAAGAGGGAAACACTCAGTCTAGAACGAAAAGGACTGAGAGGGAACCCGAGGGAGAAATCGCATCTTCTCGTTGGAGTAAGGTCTGACGTGCCATTTGATGCTCTGGAAGAAAGGCAGAGAGAACTAATCTGTGAGCTGACAGGACGACCCAGAGCAATGCATAAAACACTTTTCAAGCCATTAAATGCTCAGCCATGGAAACCTCTGTTCCTGGAAAAAATGGTAAATTTTCTCATAACTGCCATTCCCCCGGAGGCTAGATGATAAAAAGAAATAAAACCAAGGGCTAGGAAGGGAACACTTGCTTGCAACAGAGGATGGACCAGAACACCTTGAAGGCTGCTTTAATTCTGAGATCAAGCAAACCGGAAACGAAGCATCCGCTGGAGTCGTCTATTTATGTCTCCAGGTTATGCAGCCACTGCGTGGTGAGCAGCAGCAGTGCCAGACGCTCCTTGCTTCATATTCCCAATCCTAAGAGCAACCCAGAATAAACATACTGCTTTTTCACAGGGTTTGTGGATCAAGAAATTGAGCATCTTGGCCTCTGGCTAAACTGCCCTTAAGTTCCTTAAATGGACCAGACCTGGCGTCATAGGCCTGAAATCCCAGCTACACAGGAAGCTAAAGCAACAGGAAATGCCAAGGCCTGAGAAGCTACAGTGTCAGTTCAAGGCCCGGTGGATCAACTTACAGAGAGCTTGTCTTATAATAAAGAAATCTGGAACACGGTATGCTTTCACTGTAAAGCACTTGACTAGCATGTGTGAGGGCCTAATATGAAGGTACAGGGAATGTGGGGAGGAAGGGAGGGAAGGAGGAGAGGATGGAGTGAGACAGACAGACATGCAGACACACAGACACACAGAGACAGAGAGAGGGGGAAGAGGGAGAGATACTGCTTAAAACCACGTTTTTTCAAAGCTACAAATTTAGCGAGTTCTCAGTGTACAAAGCAGAAGGCTCTATTTTGTACTTGGGTCTTTTATAATCCGTCACCATCTAAAATTCCCACTATGTCTCACGGCAGCCCTCAATTCACTTAAGCTGTCGTTGCTTACTCTCCAGGCCACAGCCTCCTGCCAACGACGCTTCCACAGAAGGTTTTTCCCCTACTTCCAACACTGTTTCTTCTTGTCTCCTCCTCTTTCTAAACATACGCATGTTCCAGGACCGTCAGAATCTCTTTAACCTTTTGATGACCCTAAGGCAAATCAAATTCTCCATCTTGAGGCATCTCGTAGCATTGATATTCACTCTCTTCCTGTTAGATGTGTGCAAAATGATTTGAAAAAAACAAGTTTATTCAGCAGGTTGCAGGTGACAACAGTCTGGGCAGTAAGAATAGTGCTTCCTACAGTTTGCCTAAGAGTAATTTTTAATGTGTCTTGTTTCTCCCACCAAATTCTAAAAGTTCCTCCTTAAACACCCATGCAGAATTGAATGTAGACTCACACATTGAAGATGGAAACATTTTGACTACATACAACACTTGATGGCAATGAAGAGCTTAAACGATTTCTTCAGGGCCACAAAGGCCCTTTTTGCATCTCAGCTAGACTTGCCTCATATTCTTTATTGAGATACACACAGACACACACACACACACACACACACACACACACACACACAGACATACACACACACACACACACACACACACACACACACACACACACACGACTTTGATTATAAGGACTTGGGATGTAGTTCAGTGAAAATCTGACTACCCTGTGCAAAGCCAGGAGTTCAGTCTCCAATGTAGAAAAAAATGTTTTTGATAACAAATACCATAAAAAAAATCTGCTAGAAACAAACAAACCAATGGGAAAGTGCTGAGATAGAATTAGCTCACCCAGGAGCACGAGGCAGATAGAGTATTAGTAAAACAGTCCTCTAATTAGGGCTAGAAATATAGTTCAAATACTGGAATGGTTGTCTAGCCTGCACGAAGCTGAAAATATCCAGTACCACATGGACTTTTACCCAGTGATGCATGTTGATAATTCCAACACTCACCAAGTACAGACCAGAAATCCAAGGCCAACTTTGGCTACACAGTGAGTTTGAAGCTAGCTGGTGTTACCTGGGATGCCACCTTGAAATAAAATAATAAAATTCTTTTGTCTGCTCTGGGAAGAGCAAATCAGGAACTCTGAATATTTTTATATTTTTAATGATATTTTGCCACAGATAAGTAAAACCAAATTCCATAAACCAAAATCTGTCAGAATAGTTACTAAATGCATGGGTGCAAAAGCTCACGAATACACAGAAACCCATATTTCTAATGAAGTAGATAGCTCTGGGGTGTTGAAAACACTCTCTCTGAACAAATAAATCTGGGAAATGCTATTTTCATGTCAACATATTTAAAAAAGTAATGTATCATCTTCACAGCAAGCCTTCCATGTCACAAGGGGAGAAAAATAAAATGTCTTTTACCAAACTGAAGGGATGCAGAGAGAGCTTTGAAATTGGAGAACTTGGTAGAAAACACATCAGAACTATATAAATTATTTCGAGATGAAACTGTTTTTATCAAACTTCACGTTCGCAGGAATGACCAGCAGTACGCTTGAAGTTACCATACACTTCTATGAAGGCCGTCACAGCCAATTTCAGAGAGCACATCAATTCTGAAGAGGAGGAAAATCTTAAAGAGTAATAAAATATGCTGAGAAAATGTTCGATGACTGGCCCCTACACACACCAAAATAGATAGACTCAGTATATAAAATGACTAATAGCAAAATTTTTAAAAATGCGAATTTAATCGGTTTAATGATTCCAAATGTTTTACTGGAAATTTCAAACACAACATCTAAAAGGGGGCTAGAAAAATGTCTTGGTGGTAAAGCGTGCCCACAACTCTTGCAGAGGACTGACTCCAGTTCCAAACACCAAAGTCAGGTTGCTCACAACCACCAGGGCTCTAAGGCCCTCTCCTACCATCCACAGGTACCTGTGCTCATGCGTGTAAGCCACACCCAGGCGTACACATCCATGTAATTGAAAATTAAGATAAATCTTTAAAGAAAACCACTGAATGGCAAATGGTTGCTATGTTCCCTGAATACACAATGCTCTGGCTTTTTATGTCAAGCGATCAATGATGTCACCACCTCTAGAAACCTCATACACAGTTTCTTCTCATTCCAAATTATTTCCCTCAGCTTCAACTTCAATCCCTCTTTAGCTGCCAGGTGAGTACTTTCCCTTAGGTTAGGGGAAGCCCGCAAATTGAATCCAGCCCCAGGACCCATTTCTTTCTCTAGTCACAAATTCATTATTACTTTTTATTTGTCTCACCTTTTAGCATGCACACACACACACACACACACACACACACACATGTACACACACACATGTACACACATGCACACATACACGTACACCCACACACATGTACACACGCACACACACGCACACACATATACTACCACCACCATCACACAAACATACAAAATCCTTCTAGGAACACAATATATGATGTCTCACAGACTTTGCCTCTGAAGTACATTAAAATAAGAAGAAGCCTTCCTGCAGTTCTGGATTTTTGTTTGTTTGTTTTTTGTTTTGCTTTTTGGCTTTTTTTCTGCTGACTAAACAGTATCAGTATCTTTAAAGAACTATGTCTAATAATCCTCTGGAGCATCACTCACTACAGCTCCTGGCTCTGAAAACATAAGTCCTCAGTTATTCGGTAAGTTAGGAAACTGAGGCAAGGTCTTGACAATTTTCCGGATTGACTTGTAGCCTTACAACAGATAACATCTCTATCATACTATAAATTCAAAGAACTGCTGTGATTGTTCACACAAAACCCAGGATGCTGTGTATCCAAGTATGAAAAAGGTATCTATTTTAGTATTCACAGGGATATGAGTCAGATTCCTGCTTTGTATTCCATAGTAGGCATTACTATAGTTTTTTGGTGTACTTATCTTTAAAACCTACTAAATTTTGGAACTTTTCATCTAAATATCATTGTCCAGCTGACTGAAAATGAGCTTTCATTTCACTGTTTCACTGGCTAATAGGAGTAGGTATTATACCAGGCATTTTTTGCCTAATATCACACAAAGTGTTGCATTAGGGATTGTCTTTAAACAGGTAAATTTGGAACTGTTTAAATTCTCAAAATGTAAAATCGCCAGCTGCATAGACATCAAGACTAGCCTGGTGTGAGTTACTAGTCAAAAATGTTCATTTCTAATTTGGTCCAACTAGAAATCTTAACACAATTTCATTAAAAAGAAAAGTGGCTTTGTGTAACTTGAACCCATGACTCAAAGGTAGAGTTCACTCTCTCAGTCAGAGGGTGTCCCTGTCCTTATATCTTCTGTTTCAAGAGACCCACAAATACAAATCGCCTTGGAAGTAGACAGCAGTCCTCTTTAGATACCAATCTGTCCAAAGCTTGACCTTGGATTTCCCAGCCTTTATATATATAAGAAGTAAATTTCTGTTGTTTACTAATTACCCAGGCTGTGGGATTTTGTTATCGCAGCAAGAATTTACTGTGATGGTTATCTTGAGAAAACAACACACATTCTCATCCCTCCATTTGTTGTCGCTCCACCTGTCTGTTATGCCCCGACTCTCATGTGCATCCCTTAGAATTCTGGAATCACTTCAGATATTGCAGAGTTCTAGGGAACACTGGTTGAAACTGGAGTGAAGAAATCTAAACTCATGACCATAGCCACGCTATTTCCCCAAGTAGATCTCCTGTTTCCTTCATACAAATGCAAACATATACATGAAGTTTCCTAAAGTCAAGAAGAAAATCCTTGGGAAAATAAGTCATGTTAGTGATAATAATGTTTCAGTATAGCAATACCTAGATATCACCATTTTCTTGTGAGGTAAGTTTATTCAATAGTGAAAAATTTTAAAGCCACTACTTTGGTTAAAACAGGTTGGTAACATACCATAATTACGTAATCCCAAGAAACATTTTTCAATAAGCTACACCATTTTCCATGAATTTCTCTGCCTTACTTGCATGTATGTACTGTAGGGAAATTTTAACCCAATAACACAGCTGCTCTGGCAAGGAATCACACATCTGAAGAACTTCTAGGTCTGTGTGATCCAGCAGGAATGACACATGTTTAATCACTCTGGCTAGTATACACACATATCCTTAGGACAGACCTTTAATCCCAAACAAGGTAACATTAGTTTGTAGAATGAAGCAGCCATTTTGAAAGTGACATCTAATTGAGGGGCAGACAACTGATGAACCAGAGAAAGATTTGACAGGATGAAGCAGAGATAGGATGTGCCCAAATCTTCTCAGGGGAAGAGCCAAGAAGGAGAGGCTATGGGAGAGCAGCACAGTGGGTGAGCGAGTTTTACCAGGACAGTTCTACAGAGATGGGTTGTAATTGAAGACAGAATGAGCCAGAGGATTCGACAGAGCCAGATGATTGGAACGGATTGCCAGTTAGTTTGAAGCTAAGCAGAGCAATTCAGTCAGAAGCCACGAAAAGCCAGTTTGAAACAGCCTGACAGAATTTAGAGTTCAACTATCCAGACAGAGTTTAGAAAGATCTAGAAAGGATAAGCTACTCAGCAGTAAGCCTCCAAGAAGAGAATTACGTCTGGTGAATAAAAGATATTTTTACAATCTGCCTCATTGTTGGATACTATTCTAATACACACAGAATAGCGAGGATCTTTTATCGCCACAGTGAAATGCAAAATGCACGTGCCATGGAATCTGTGTCATACCTCTGAGAAAGTTGTGTAAGACAGAAAAGAAAGCGACGGCAAGAATGGAATGTTGCTGTGGCCTGAATGTGTTCCACTTCCCAAATCATATGTTAAAAATTAATTGTCAATGTGACAGTATTAAGTAGTATGACCTTTAAGAGGTGATTAAGACACGAGGGCAGAGCTGCCATGAATGAGATTAATGGTTTTCTGAAAGAATTGAAAAGGTACCTTTCGTCCTTATACCTTCGGCTGCATGAGCCCCAGCTACAGAGGTCCATCACTTGTAACAGACAGCAGTTCTCACTAAACATCAAATCTGCTTCTGACCTTAGACTCCTAGCTTCCTTAATCATGAGAAGTAAACCTCTCTTACTTATTAATTACTCAGTTTAAGGAATTCTGCTACTAGTAGTAGCAGTGAACAAAAGCATCTAAGAGAAACCATTACAAATCTATAAACATCCATTCTTAAACATTGAATAATATTCTGAAAATTGCATAATACCTATGGTTAAAGAAATGCTTTTCAAAATAAATCGATTTGTTGGTGCAAACAAAAAGTTTTTCATAATTCTGTAAGACCACTAGCACATTTGACTTACAGAATAAAAATAGCTTAAAAGAAATATCAAATATATGTTGTGTACATTTCTCTCTCTAGCACAAAACTGCCAACATATTGTCCTGTGGCAGACAAATGGAAGAGTTTTACCAGGGAAACTAATGCAAGATTAAGAGGGGAAACCGAGCTTAAAAGTTATAATATCCTAAGAATTTAGAAGCCATGACAATGTCAATGTCTCACTTGTTCCCTTTGTAAGGAAGAAGAAGAGACACTAAGGTAAAGGGTAGGACAATGGTAACTGCACCAACAAGTAAAAAGGGATCCTATCATCCAAATTCCAACTGTTCGGTTTAAACTGTGCTGAAGGATTTTTCCAAAGACAAGAGCATATGTTTTGTTTAGTAAAGAGACGTTTTGAACATAAAGGAGAAAATCAACAAAGGAACAATGTAAGCACTCAAGACAAATGAAATTATTTAAGGTTTTATGAAAAGGGAATACAAAGTTCTGCCAGAAATTAATAATTAAGCATAGTCACAATGTCCTAAGTGCTCTTTTTACTGTTTGAAATTCCTTGAGCTTATTCATTTTTAAGATCCTTTATTTTCAGTTCAAAAGTAGTGACAAAATGCTAATTTTATGACTTAATTCATGAGAGCATAATTTTATTTTAAGAACATTCCAACATGTTTTCAAGGTATTCTAAAGCTCTCTTTTTAGTACCAAACAAAATTGCATATGTAAAAATACATGGGGTTGGGGATTTAGCTCAGTGGTAGAGCACTTGCCTAGGAAGCGCAAGGCCCTGGATTCGGTCCCCAGCTCAAAAAAAAAAAAAAAAATACATAATTTACACCCAAAGTATAAACTATTTAATCAGCACTGTTTAAAGGCACACATACACACGTGAGAACCCGCGCAAGCAGTAAAGGCTCTTTTCTCCCAGAAGTCATTAGGTTCACTTCTTGACCCTTTCAAAGTGATTCCTTAAAACTATATGAATGAACATATACATCAAACAGATACTGAAATTCTCAAAGGTCATTTTTTGCTTTGTATGGTAATAAGACACTCAAGGCAACCGTCAGAAAGTAACTGGCACAGCACCATGCTGGGCTGGCATCAAAGAAGTTGCTGATGCTAAAATTTCTTTCAAACCAAAAAAGCTAGTAATAACTTAGTTCGAGCTCAGATGATTCAGATGATCCTGAGTTCCCACCCTGTGAACTGAATCAAGTTATTTTAACAAAACACAAAAAAAGCAGCTCTGGCATAGGAATATGTCAGAATTCAGACTAGTCATCACTCCTTAGAAAATGCTCCAGAGAGAGAATAGTGTACCAGATCCCTAAGGATGTCTTCACCATAAAACATGTATCCATCATTCCCCCTCCCCCATCTCTCACCATTAATGATAGTAAGCATCTTCCCTAAGGAACGTAAAGAAGCAAGAGACCCCCACAACATACCGGCTGGCACATGGGGATGTGGGTAGAGCATAGAGGTGCGGTCAAAGAGTAGGCCCAGATCTTAGTTCCAATGAGAGGCCAATCACTTAGACATGGTCAACGTGGCCAGAGAAATCCACAAGAAGCATAACACCCACTAGATCAAGAAACAGTATGCAGTCCAGTATATAGTCTAGAAGTAGGTGGATACTCAAGTCTTTTGATGTGACACAACTGCTTTCAGAAATCATCCAGACAGCCAATAAGAAATTATAAACAAAGCCACAGTGAGGACATAGCTCACTAGGAAGAGCATTATACACAGTCTCATAGATGTTAGCGACAAAACTTGGTTTCTTAGTGGTGAAGGCAGCTTGTAGTAGAGGGAGACTTGATTAAAATTAACAGAGGAACCAAGTAGTAAAGTTCATGTAGTTATCTATGAGGCTGGAGAAGCCAGTGAGGCAAGTGGGGGTCTATTGGGACTTATGATTGTAAACAAGGGTAGATGGATGAAGCTGAAGACCTAAGTCACTGGTGTAATAAAACAATGTTCAAAGGCATGGACCCTGGAGACCCTCCTGAGTCTTAAGTACAGATCTTAACACAGTCTCCTGGACTAAAATGTCAGACCGGACCAAGCTCTTTTGTAATATTTGAAAGACAGTTATGATGAAGAATCAATATATACATAGAAAATGACCCTTGAAATGAGAATAGATTAATTTGAACTAAGATATAGTTGTATTGGTAGACAGCCTGCCTAGCATGCCCAGGGCCCAAAGTTCCATCCCCAGCACCACAAAAAAAAGTTGGAATATGGAATATGACTGTAATCCATGTAATCCAAGCATTCAGGAAGTGGAGGCAGGAGAATAATATAGTCACGGCCATCCTCAGCTGCATAGAGTTTGAGGTCTGCCTCAGCCACTTGGGATCCTATCCTAAACCAAGCTAGAAGAGTCCCATCCCTCCCCTCCAGTTGCAGGAGATCAAAATTCGCTTGAGAGAAAACTGATTAAAATAAAATAAGTTACTCCCCGTAGATGTTTTCTATCAATCCTAAGAGAAGCATCTGCTGAAACTGCACATTTATTCAGCACGCCATAGTCTTTCTTCATCCTAACATAGGTTAAAATTGAGCTCTGTTTCTCTCATTATCAATTCTCTCTCTTATAAGCCAAAAATTCAGCTCATAAAATTTTTACAGGAAACTGTCATCAAAAAGCTACTGGTCTTTATCAAAATTCATCACAAAGTAAATCAAACCCACTGTTCTTTTCCAGTCAACAAGCTGCTACATTTCTCTCAGTAAGCACATTAGTTCATCTGAAGTTGGTATGTTGTTTTTTTTCCAGCCCATTAGACTCCCATTTAACATTGTTCCTCTTGCCAAACAGAATAGAAATATTGAATAACATAGTATCCAATCAGAAGTCCAGAGTACTATAACATTTGCCCTAACACATTAATTATAAACTATACAATCAGCGATAGACATATATGGGAATTCTTACTCATTTAAACTATCATTGTATAATTAATTTTCATTTCATTTATATTATATGACAAAAATTATTTTTAGGGCATAACCCCAACTCCTCTATATGCATCTCTTACCACCATGGCTTAAAGTAATTAAACATAGAATACTGCCAGAATCAGATGCGAGTAGATAAAAATGTTGTCCAAAATGTTTGTTTAAAAATCACAGGGATGTTTATCAAATAATGGACACAGAGTGACTCTGGCAGTTAGCATTAAGAACGGACATTTTACACAGATAAGTCTTTCTCATAATGAGTTTGGTACATATGCATTTACCTAAGACTATCGAAGGCTGGGGCTGAAATGGAGCCTGGAGGGATGTCCATAGGGACCAGAGAGGACAAACAACCCTGAAATTACACAAGGTGCACAGTTTTCCATGTGTGCACTTCAAGTGAAAAAAGAGAGATCAGAGCAGAGAGCATAGAGTTCAGTGGGCTCGAAGCTCTCAAACAAGTACAAGCGTCTACTTTAACTCAAACTCTTCATCTTACATATAAGAAAAAAGCGACCTGGTTTACATTCTGGGGTTGTTCAGAGTCATAAAATCTTATCGGGTCCTATTTCTCATGACAGTGGTATGTAGAATGTTACTGAAATGCTCAGCCTCCATCCACATTCCCAACAACCATCTACCCTGAGAACAACAGATCCGTGAGGAATCGGAGGAAACTATGATGCCCGCAGCAGACTGGGAAGCCTTACAATGGAGCCTTTAGAATGAGAAAGTATAGCACTTCAATGTGTGCTTGTTAATCTAGACTGAGCTTCTGCTGGGAAGGACAGAGAGACTTGAAATGTGAGGATGTAGAAAGTAATACAGCCTTGCTCCCAAATGTCCCAAATGCACAGCATTTCAATTTTCCATCAAGACAAGTTGTAAACACAAAATTGCAGGAAGCTTTGTGGCCGGAAATTAGAGTTTCCTAAGTCGTTTACTGTCATCAGGTTGGCAGCGTGACCATGGACATGGCTCTGCAGCCAGGCTCTTTGAATTTGAGTGTAGCCTGGTTCACTGTCCAGGAAAAGAAGCTTACACAAGTTCTTAGTACCCTGTGCCTTTTTCTAACACAATAGGGACAATGGCAGTCCCTAATTCGAGTTTCTCCAAAATAAAATGGGACATATCTTCAAGTTTATTTGATAGAGCCTCTGAGGGCAAAAATGAAAAGTCACACAAGTGAGACAGCTATATAAACCTAAATTGCAAATATCAATTTTACAAGCATTGGAAGCTTGAGTCAGCCAAAGTATCTGAGATGACCTTGTAGAACTGTCTATCCAAAGGGTGAAGTGTGGAGAATGTTCTTACCCACTCTCTTTAACCGATGCTTGAAGATTGACCAGAGATACTAAGTCCTCTTCAATCTGTACTAAGCTGACAACAGATCTAGTGACTTTCTGATTTTTTGGAGAAAGCCTGGGAGAGAAAGCAAACTGACGTACAGTTCAGTTGAAGAAAGTTACTCGGCTTGAGACTGACCTATCAGAAAACTGTCTTCCAGGGCAATGACTGCAATCAAAGTCAAGTAAAAGGACTGTGACACAGACCACTGGAAGCATTGGCCACTAGCTATGTTATCTACCTCACAGCATGGCAGAGACTGAATAAATGGATTCCTGGGATTGGAACAAACCTGAAAAAGACTAAGAGATCAGTGTAGGCTACGACTATTATTCTTTTAATATTTACTATCCATAAGACATCAAGTACTGTAGCATGAGATTCCAATTTAAATAATTAATTAAATGATAAAATAATTAAGAAGATTGCTCTGAATAACTTTTCAGATTTCAACCGGCAATAAAGAAGCATTTGTCAACCAAGTCTAAAGGTTATGAGAAAGGTGGGCATTAGGTTGAAATGCTACAGAAAGGAAAGAGCAACCTAGTCTACACAAAGAACATGGACATTAGGTTTCTAAGCAGATATGGTGTCTGCATGGACCCTTGACAAATGTACAGGAATAGTTTTGGATAGTGAAGTAGTCAGAGAAAGAAACATGGGGCTTGAGACAACAACAAGGGGTTCCAGGGTCTGATGGGAACAGTCAGTAAATAGAGCTCTGTCATGAAGAGATGTAGGCATAGTCATAAAAGGGACAGAGACATGTTTGCCTTAATTTGGACTGAATTCTAGAAACAATAGATACAATGGGAAGAATAATGTTTCATGAATTTGGTGGAAGTTTGGAGGATAGCTTGGTAGAGAACTGTAGAAGCTCTTATGTTTGAACATAAAATATCCTGAACAGGCCTGTATATTCAACACTTTGGTTCTCAGGTGGTATTGTTATTTCAGAATATTCAGGAAACTTTAGAAAGAGTAACTTACTGGAGGAAATGTATACATTCTTAGTATAGATCCATCTCACTTGGATCTCTTTTTCTTTTTCACTCTCTTTGCTTCCAGACTATCACAAAGTGAAGAAAGTCCTCCTTCTGCCCACTCCCACCATGCATCCTTTGTGATGTTTTTTACACAGCTACATGGTATGAAGCATCCTTGGAATGAAACATCAGAGACCATGGAACAGAAGTAACCTTCTCTCCTTGAGATTTTTCTGAACACTTTCTCGGTGATAATAAAACTAACAGAGAGGCTACTACCAGAGCTTAGCTCCTTCGTGAGCACAGAAAAGTCTGAGAAGTAGGAAGTAAATGGTGACTTTGTTTTGAGTCTGTTGACTTGGAGGGATTTACCAAGCTTACAACAGCTGTGGTTTGTTTCCATTGTAAACTCAGAGAAATGGTTCAGACTAGGGGAAAGAAGATTCAGAGAGGCACCATGATGTTCTCAAAGGCACTGCCCCTATTGGATTTTAAACTGGAAGTTGACTTTAATAAATACTCTTGTAGTGTCTTAAAAATTTTCCAAACTTGTTTGAATTGCTTTTGAACTCTACTAATTTATTACATCAACATCATGGCAGACACCGGGGCCATGGCACTTGGGTGTTTTATAATATGATGTGGATTGATGTTATGTCTGCAATTCAACCATTCATGATTTATTACTTTTGAAGTATTGTTCTCTCCAGGAAATTTTATTTTAAAAGTGCAAATACCACTGGATCCAACGCTGAAGTGTTATTACTCCTTGACAAACTTCTGGTTTTCTTCATTAATCTAGTTAGCAGGAAGGCACTAAGGAAATGGGTGTGTGGAGGGCAGAGGAAGGAGGTTGTTTGAAGTGCTATGGGCAAGGTCAAGACAGAAAGGGCGATTTCTCCTTGGGAATCAAAAGTCATCGACGGTGAGTCCAGCACCACACAAAGGGAAGGATGGGCAGCAGGGAGGGTAGGGTCAAAGGAAATGACAAATCATTAAAGGTGATTACTCCTTGGGACCAAAAGTCATCATTGGTGAGTACAGCATTGCACAAAGGGAAGGATGGACAGCAGGGAGGGTAGGGTAACAGGAAATGACAAATCGTTAAGAATGAACTCTGCTAATTTAGCTCTTTGAACTAGGTCCTTAAAATACAGTGTGAAGTATGCCCTAGATTTTTAAATCTACGGGTCATGACCCCCTATGGAAATCACATTAGTGAAATGTGGGGCTTGTGAAAAACTTGGCAACACTGAAAGGCTTCTGAATATGTGATGGCCAAAGTGAATTAAAAAGCAAACATGTTATGATGGACGTATTCAGGTGGTACTGACCTGAGATATATCACACAAAGCAATCACAGCCTTTGCTCTGAGCATGCAGTGTACATGCTTAGCCTGGCACTTGCTCTAATTCCATGCTACATGGTGTGAGCAAACTTTGCCTGAAACACTGCAGCTCAGATTTGACACTGTTGTAAGCTATGGATTTCAGTGTCTTTACTGTGCATACAAAGTTTTCTGCTCTTGCAGAAATGAAATGGCTTAATTCCAGAGAACAAATGTTCGAGTTATGGTTTCTGAGAAGGTTTTATTTTAAAAATTGATTTTTGAGTTGCCAACTTGAGTTTTATGACAAACTGTTCAATGAATTCTGGCCTAGGATTAGAACAGAATTTCAAGCCATTTCTGAGATGACCCTAAACATACATTTGCTATTTTGTACCACATGCTTATGCAAAATGGTGTTCTCAGCACTGACAATTACAAAATCAAAATATTAGTCAAAGGCTTGGGAGTGGGGCCTGGGTTTGGATTTTCAGAAGAAGACATAAATGCCTGGGAGGCATGTTGAATCTGCCTGTAACCCCATCCTCAAAAGACAGAGACAGATGATCCCAGAGCAAGCTGGTAAGAAAATTAGCCCTGTCAGCAAGCTCTAGGTGTGACTGAGAGACCAAGACTCGGTGCATAAGGTCAAGAAGAGACCAAGGAGGAGGCTGAACCTCAACCTCTGGCCTCTGCATGCATACAGACAGGCATATGCAATCACACTCAGCATGCATATCTCCAAACACGTGCAAAGAAAAGTATATCACATGTATATCACACATACACGTAAAACCAGAAAAACTAAAATATATGGATTAGCTGTTGGAGAGGTTCCGTGCCTCACAGGATGAAATTTTCCTCCAATATTTAGTTTTCTACAAACTAAATGGACAAATCTGATTGGTATGCAAACTTGTTTCCAGCTTTGAAAAATGCACAAAGTACATGTATAGCAGAGAATTGTTTTATGACAACTTTACTTTTACAAATACATGTTCAAATTGCATACCTAGTTTATACGCCTATCTAGAGTCCTGTAAAAATTTCTCTGTCTGCCCCAAGTCGTGTAAAACTTTCTCAGACAAAATGTAATAACACTGGAAACAAGTTAAAAAGCCCTGATGTGCAGTAAAAAAAAAAATAAAAAAAACTTTGAAAACAGACTAGATCATGTCATTTTGCTCAATGTGTATTAAACACACACACACACACACACACACACACACATACATACACACACACAAACACACACATACACACACACACACACACACACACACACACACACACACACAGGATTTCAGTATGCTAGTTCAAAACCTTTGTGTGAAATGCAAACATCACCGTGGCCTCCCTTTTCCACCTTCCCAATCCAGTGATCATTGTTTCACAGTCCACATCGTTGTCACTAGAGTTTGCCAAGAAACCTGGATCATCCTCTTGGTTAGGGATAATATTGAGTCTCTAATACTGCTATCTAATCTAAAATTTTATAATAAAGATAAATCTTGACTTAATAATGTTAATAAAGGAAAGGGGCCTATAATTTATTAAAATGCTCGTGCCCATCCCATAGCTGGGACAGAAGATGAGTGTCTCTGACAGATCATTTTTTCAGTGAATTAATAGCTGGATTCCCTGCCTAATAAACTGGCTCCCTGGGCATCAAATCTTCATCTCCTCTATTAACAGAAACTATTCCCACCGCCCTCCTACCACATTCTTTCATTAGGCAAGCACCTTAGGTCAGAGTTTCTTTTACCAATTATAGGCCTCATCAATTCCCCAACCTCAGTTTTAAAAGCTCTAATAGGAATTTAAGTTCCCTGCAACTAACAAGCAATTCCATCTGAGAAAAAAGATGGAGGGAAGAAAGAGGGAGTCATGAGTTAAAGGGAAAACACGCTGTGCTTACCTGCCCAGTGCTCAGTGCTAAGCTCTCTGAAAGGCAGTGGGACACAAGATGGTATCTTCGTGTAAGGGACTCCTAGTCAAGCCAAGGAGCAGCCAAGAGACAGGCAAAGAGATAGTGACCCTGAGAAGTGAGGCCAAGAGCCAACGAGACAGCACCAGGGGATCTGATAGTCATGCAAATATTAAGGCAGATGATGTGTCCAAGACCCAATCTATCCCTTTAACAGAAAGGGGGAAGTGGAAACATCATAAACTCAGCAAAAGCCATAAAAAAGATGAAATTATAGGATGCTTTCACACATCTTCATTGACTACCTGAATTCATGATCACTATGGAAACACATTTCTGTATGTGTGTTTATAACAGTGTCTCCAATAGGAAGGAAGATGTGGGCCACGATATCCCCATGGGCTTATGGATTGAGTTAAACACAGAAAAGAGCTAAGCATCTGCATTTTCCTTTTCTTGCTTCCTTGCTGTGAGTCAAAGTAAATCCTTCTTTCCTTTTTGATAAGGTTCTTCAGTTGGACATTGGTAATAATGTTTTGAATCTGCATGTCCAGACAACGAAGGTCCTTGTCCCCAGTTGGTTTTTGATCTGTCAATAAAGATGTCAGTGGCCAATGGCTGTGCACAGGGAGGGACAGAGAGAGAAAAAGGGAATTGCGATGACTGGGGGAAGAAGAATGGGACACAGTAGTGGCAGGAGATAAACCAACCAGCAATGTGAGCAATGTGGTGAGTGGTCACTGACCACTTGCCCAACTGGTCCTAGGGTAGCAGGGGAAGGTTTAGGAATGCCCAGTTATTGCGTTAGCCAAGGCAATTTAAAATCAATTCGTGTGTGTGTGTGTGTGTGTGTGTGTGTGTGTGTGTGTGTGTTTTCCATTTGGGGACCCAAAATAGCTCCTGAGTGGGTGCACGTGTGCAATCCAGCTAGGAGCACAAAGTAGTGCAGCCAAAAATTCACAACAACATTCTTCTGTTGGGTATTAGTTACCATGATAAAAAAAAAAAGTCACTAATGTTCACAAGCAAGGTGTTGTGGAAAGCTCATCTGAGCACTTGATAGCCACATGCTCTCAAAGAATATATCTCCAACCTCAAGGCGGAGCAAGGTAACAATTCCCAGAAAAGAAGAAATGAGCCTGACATGTTTGAGAAACAGAAATTGGACCAGGGTCACTGTGGCATGTGGAAGGAGGGGGGAGGGGAGGGAGAGGAGGGGGAAGAAGGCAACAGGTGTAGTTAACAATTCCCATTTTGTTGTGAATAGAAACCATTGAGAGACTTTCTTCTCTTCTACTCTGAGAACAGATTTTAGAAGATCAATGAAAGAGGAAAATGTCGTCAATTTGGAGGTCCTAGTTATGGTTTTGGAAGAATGCAGTAACATGATCCAGGTGAGTTAGGATGGGAATTTGAACCAGCAATGTAGAGATGGTAGAAATACATAAGACTGCAGCTGCATGTTGGCAGTGAACTGACCAGGACTTATTAAGAATTTTATGTCTAATATAAAGAAAAGAGAAATAAAGATTTTCAGTGCTAGCCTCTGTATTACTATAAATGACACCAACTTTCACCAAGATAAAAAGGCTTAATGAGAGGGAAATGCCAGAGTTTTCTGGATGTGTTAAGTTTGATCCTAATTACAAACTCCACTATATATATATAATGGATCTATGGCTACAAAGATAAAGATGAGTCACAATTGCACATAACTCTGTGGGTCACAGAGAAGAGATAGTTTTGAAGCTATTTTGGGGAGCCTCCTCCAGTTATACTTCTAAGGCATCTGCACTGTGCAAAAGCAGATACTGGTCCTTCACTGGGATGAACAGGATGCCTGTCCTGCTCACAACAGGATGTGTAGATTCGTGTAAAGAAGTCGGGAGCATGGAAGGAGGAAGGAAGAGCTGCAAGGACGGAGGAGGGGAAGTGTGAGACTTGATTCACTCCAACTGAGCAGTCTATTTCTTACAAGACACTCCAGGTAGTTCTTAAGGAACGTATGGATACTAGTAAGTGGTTGAGGGCAGAATGAAGGTCCAGTGGTCAACAGCAGAGGAAGGAACAGAAGTGAAGGAGTCAATAAGCTACAGGTCCCAAAAGTAAATGAACTTACAATCTATGTAAAGACACACACACACACACACACACACACGCACACACACACATATAAATCATTTTTAAAAAATGACATCATAAGCTGAGTTGGCAGTATATACTCAACTCTTCAACGTGCTGATGTGGGAAGATAACTTGAGCCCTGGCGTTCAGGGCTAACCATGGGCAACACACACACACACACACACACACACACACACCCACACACACACACACCCACACACACCCCACCCACACACACCACCCACCACACACCCCACACACACACACCACACACCCCCCCACCCACCCACCCCACACACACACACACCCACACACACACACACACACACACACACCACACACACACACACACACACACACACACCACACACACACCACACACACCACACACACACACACACACACACACACACACACACACACACACAGACACACCACACACACACACCCACACACACACACACCACACACACACACACCACACACACACCACACACACACACACACACACACACACACACACACACACACCACACACACACACACACACACACACACACACACACACACACACACACACACACACACACACACCACACACACACACACACACACACCCACACACACACACACACACACACACACACACCACACACACACTCACACACACACCCACACACACACACCACACACACACACACACACACACACACACACACACACACACCACACACACACACACACACACACACACACACACACACACACACACACACACACACACACACACACACACACACACACACACACACACACACACACACACACATGACTATCTAACCCCAGGAGTAGCACTCCTGGAGAATTGGGATCATGACAATTGACACCATAAAGATGGAATCCAGCATTTTACCTATACTCGGTGGCTGAATTGTTCATCTTTGTTACTTTTCTGACAAGAGCAAAGATTTTGGGGGGCTTGTAGCTCGAGACTGCATGATCCATTGTTGGTCGGCCCCATGCACTTGAACAGAACGTATGGCAGCACAGAGGCACCTTTCCCTTTTGTGATGGACAGGAAGCTGGGAAACAAGAAGGGGTCAATGACGAGATTCTTCTGAGGACTTGCCTCTAGGGCGCTACTTCCTCAAAGTAGTCTCCCTCCACCTTCTAAAGTTTCTAGGACCTCAAAATATAGTGTCACTACATTTTGGGGGAAGGGGATCAAGTAATGAGTATATGAGCATGTGAAGAAAATGTCGCTCATAAACTATAATATTGATGACTTTAGAGACTGATACTGGACAGTAAAAATTAAGTCTCCTTTTCCAGCAGAGGAAAGCTAAGCTGATGCACCTGTTGCTTCTCAAGGTAAAATAGGAAAAAGAACCTTTCTTGCCTATAATACTTTTCATATTCCATAATATTTGTTGGACCCAATTTAATATCAGCAAAGAAATCCAAAGCTACTGTGGCTTTAGAATAGACAGATTTTAGGTCTCCTAAAATATTAACTGATTGTGGAGTCACATGGCACACTTACTGGGTGGTAATCCCAGGATTTGGGCTATAAAGGCAAAAGGATCAGAACTCAAAGTCTTAGCCACCAAGGAACTACAAGGCCAACATTGCTAAAAAAACAAAAAATAACTTAATTAACCTTTACTAGTGCATGAAAACCATTTCCAAGCAATATACAGGGCCAACGAATGACAGATTTTCTACAGACCAAATGCTTGTTTATATGAATACAGCAACATAGTTCTAACTTGATGCACAGTTTATTATTTTTGAAGTATATTCACATGCATCTATGCAGATATGCACACACTTTATATTCCAAGACTGCTAGGCTATTTCTTGAACTGAGACCTATTTCACAAACCATTCTCTACTGAAAGAACTTCAGTGTGAAAATATTCGGAGCTTCAATGTAATATGCTTGTTAGAGACCTGTTTGACTTTCTAATTATATCTATTTTTGAGGCTCCCCTTTTTAAAGGACACATCACCAAGTAAAGATACGTAGTGAAGAAATACAAGAGTCTAAATTCCCATAAGCAGGGACCTACTCCATTACCAGTAGTACCAGGAAGGAAGGGACCCAAATCCCCCCTGTTTCTGTTTCCCCAGAAGAGATGGAATGGGTTTGGATTTCTGGAGGGCGGAAGCCATCTGGTACTGGAGATAATGACTGTGCTACCCTCCGAGAACTGCTTCTGCTCACTGGAGCTGGCCTCGAGCATTATGATACCAGACAGCGTTTGAAACCAAGATGATAATATCCAATATTAAAGCCACCATGGGGGGCTACTTTATGCCTAGGTTTCAGAGCCCCCTTCCTTGCAGTTAATTCTCTTATGAGATAAGAATGTGTATGGGCAGATATATTGTCTGAAGCTTCTTCTCTTGAGTTCACCCCTCACCATGCACCACAATTATTTTCGCTTTCTATTCAGACTGTGTAATTTCAAGACGATCAGAGAGAAACACACCATCTGGATGTCATAAGGAAATAACTAGCTGCTAAGGCTGCCTCAAGCCCCCTGAACCAACGTAGCCATGGCAGAATTGGCTGCCACATAGACACTCACAGCAGCTGAGAAGACGCCTTCAGGCTCACCCTCATCATAATCTCTGTGACATTTCTTTAGCCTCTACCAGAGGATCCAAAAGGAGTGCTCCACAGTCCTCAAAGGCCGGTTACTCCAAGCTGGACAAGTCTAATGACTGAGACATCCATTTTTAATCTGTGTTGACCCGCTTCCCCGTGATTGTGCCAGTCTGCCTTGGTCCCACCACTCAAAGCTGTTCTGAAGCCTGATCCCTTCACACTTCCCGTCTGAGGTGGAAAGCAGCAGAACTTCGATTGCATCTGTTTTGCATTAATTACTTCACAAACAAACCATCACTTGTTTTCTAAGGCACTTTCCTTTTTTTCAAAGCTTCTCAGCACCTCGTCCGCCATTTCGAAGTAATGAAACAATTTACTTTGGAAAAGTAGACTTTAAAATTTTTCAAATATTGGGCAAAATTCGCTCATGCCTGCACATGACGTCCTCTAGTATCAACATATAATGTTAGCGTAGTATTATTCTCACAGTTAGTGAGACTGCTGACATGTTATTATTATTAACTAAACTTCATCCTTTATCCAGCCGCACTTAATTTTCACCTGATATCCAGGACCCCATCTAGATAGCACACCGAGCTTCTCATATTAAAGGATTTATTTTATGGTTTATTTAAGTGTATCAGAGTTTCTCTAGGGGACGCTCATACTCATACGTGTGGAGGCTACACGGGTACCCAGTGTCATCTTCCATGACTCTCTGCCTATGGTTCAGGCAGGGCTCCTCCCTGAATGTGGAACTCACGTTTGCTTGGCTATGCTGGAAACCAGTGAATCAATGGCTCTTCCTGTCTGTCTCCCTCAGAGGGGGGATGACAAGCATCTGCAAGAAATCTTGGCTTGTTCTTTGGTTGCTGAAATTCAGACTCCGGTCTTCAATATGGCATAGCAAGAACTCTTGATCACCGAGCCATTTATCCAGCCCCACATAATTCAGACAGCTTTGATACTTAGGGCAAGACTTGTCAAACAATTTGTAAAATACATCTCAGTATACATTTTTATGATCAGACCAGGGCAGGTGAAGGAAAACCACAGAGGGAGAGTGTCACTGACACCACACATGAGTTGTAAATGCCATGACCTCCCTCTGCTTGATTTCTTCACGACAAAATGTCTGTCAAGTGCCCTCCCTGTAAACAGACTTTCTCTCCATCCCGTTCCAGTCTCTCATTGACAAGATACAGTTTTTGCACGGCCCATGTTTTAAAACTGGCTGTCTAAGCTCTGTGTCCATGAGAATGGAGGATCCATATATATTCTTCAAATTTCACCTTCCTGAACTACATGTAGATACTTGCTTTTATTCTCATGAATTTACATACTAAATCATATAGAAAATCTGTGAACATCACTTTACACTTGGGGTGATAGCCCCATTAAAACTTTATTTTGTAAGTGAAATCATTTCATATCAGGCTATGGGAAAGTCTTTTTAGGCACTTATATCTCTCAAAAATAACCATACATGGAGAGGATTTTTATTGTTTTTATTAACTTATTTATTTATCCAAATATTACTTCACTCCCAGGTTAGACGAGGTGCTTGGTCTAATTTTATTGTGTATATTGCTCCTTCATATCTAAAATTAACCATTTCTACTAAATGTAGTGTGTGTGTGTGTGTGTGTGTGTGTATGTGTGTGTGTGTGTGTGTGTGTGTGTTTGCAGGTGTGTTTGCCTATGCACACATGTGTAGAGTCTAGGTTAGTAGTTCTCAGTGTGTAAGTTGTGAGTTCTTTGGGGATCAAACGACCCTTTCACAGGGGTCACCTTAGACCGAGATTTACATTACACTTATAGCAGTAGTAAAATTATAGTTATGGAGTAGCAACCAAATGAATTTTATGGTGGGGAGTCTTGACAACATGAGGAACTGTGTTAAAAGTTCATTGCATTAGGAAGGCCGAGAACCACTGGTCTAGAAGTTGACATGTGTCGTTTTTTTTTCTGTTGCTCTCTGTCACATTATTTAAGGAAGAGTCTCTCCCTGAACCTAGAGCTCACCACTTTGAATATGCTGGCTCCCTAGCAAACCCTTGATAAGCATCTGTCTCTCATCTCCAGCTCTGTCCCAGGGCTACAGACACGCACTGTTAAGCCTACATTTTATATGAGAGCTTGAAATCTGAACTCCGTTACTCCTGCCTGTGCGGCAACCGTTTTACACCATTGTGCTCTCTCCAGACCCTTAACTGTGTCTTTCGGTTGTCTGGTATTTAATTTCTTTTTACTGATGAAAATATGCCACTGAATTGCATAAATGTATACGTTTATTTGCCCCTTGTCCTATCGAAGGAATGATGATTCCTGCTAATGTCGTGAACATTATGAAACAGCTGCTGTCATCCTCATAAGACAAGGAGCACAGCTATCACATCACTACACTGTCGCTGTGTTTCTCTACTTAAGACACAGCCCAACTGTCTTCTAGCATGTCTAGACCATGTTTGCTTTTCTACTAACAAACCATGAGACCCTGTTGCTCTGTGTCCTCTCCATCAATTGGTATGTTATGTTTTTAGAGTTTAGACATGTTGGTAAGAACCATAAAGCTATTTCATTATATTTGAACTTGAAATTCCCTGATTAGAATTATATGTTAACCACCTTCTGGGTTTATTTTCCATCTTTCTATCTTCTTTAACAAGATGTTTCCTCATAGTTAGCTCATTCTTTTTTTAAAAAAATCAGATTGTTTTTATTGTTTGAATATTAAGAGCTCTTTCTATAAGTGTTTCCCAGACTAGAGTTTTATCAGTTACACTTCCCATGAGATTGGTTGATGGTAATGATAGGGGTGTTTGGTGTAGTTGTTCATTGTCAAGCTGACAGAATGACTCTGCATTACCCGTTTGATGAGAATATTTATCATAAATGGCTACCGAATGGTGTCTGAATGCTTTTTGCTAATACAGTCCTCACACGGTACTTTTCCCTTGGCTTGTTGACACAATGATTCTTTTTCTCTTAAAATATGCTATCCTTATCTTTATACAGCATGGTATGCATATTATTTCCCTTGTTTCTACTATGTAAGTAAAATACGCATTAATTTTCCAATAACTAAATTTTCACTTTGTGCTTGCGCCTCACAAAAACCCAAATCTATTTTCCCTCATGAATTATTCTTCATTTACATAGCCTCCATTCTCTACTTAGAGAGTTGATATTTTACCACTCAATAAATGGCGTTACTCTTGTAACTCATTAAATTTAGTTACATATCAACCAATAAATATTTATAGCATGTCATCTCCGCACTGGTCTATTCTAACTGCTGTGGGCTGAGGAATGAATGACAGAGGCAATGACCTTATTCACCTTGCATTCTGATCAGGGTGGAACAACATGAAGAAATCAAAGACTTGGAAAGAATAAAATATAATAAATGCTATGAAAATATACGAAAGGTGATATGAAGACGTTAGAAACGGGGAAACTGATTCATTGAATGTGGGGAACGGGAGCTTTCTCAGCTACAGGGACGGTTGAAGAGTGAGAAGCCAGTTTACTGGCTTTTTCCTTTGAATCCTAAACCCAGCATGCTTGTCCTTCAGCGCTTTGCATTATTAACTGGTCAGGCAAGTAAGGCCGAGGACAAAGTTCTATTGCTGGGTGACTTTTGAACTGTGTACAGCTCGACTAAGCAGGAAATGTATTTCCCATAACTCCTTTCCATTGTGGTTGTGGGATAAGGCTGACCATCAAAGAAATGTTTGTAAATTGGAAGCCAAGACTAGAGCTGCAGTCCTGTTTCGCCACCTACATATCAATCCTGAATCTGCCAGTCAGCCTCGTTGGCATGCACCAGTTGTCCGGATACAGCTCTCTCAGCTTCTCCTTTGTTCTGGCAGATGTGTGTAGCATCGGAATTAGAAGGTTAGCAAGTCAGCGGGATCCAAACTAAGTTCCCTACCTCCCGGTTTGTCTTTACTCCCCATCACTTCGTGTTCGTCTTCTTTCTTCCTGGCTTCCTCTCATGTTATCCGTCTCTATAGTTCTCTAAGATCAAATCACCATTCAAATCTTGTCTTCTCTTCACTCCTAGGATTTCCAGCCTCTATAATAGACCCCTGACTGGTACACGGACCCAATTCAGTCTTCAACTTCTATCAAACTCCTTTCTTCCAAATATTTCTGACTTACCCTGGAGGAGACAATAATTTAGCCCACTATGAATTCATTTGAAATTATGATTTGCACCACATGTCTGCACATGAGCTGTGTGTATGCCATTAGGAGCTTTGTAAATACCTACCTGGAAAATCAAAACTATTGCATCTACTGCCTTCCTTGGGTCTGGCAGTCTTGGAAATGCATTATAAGAAAAACAAATGAGGTTAATTTGGCGTGATTCCTAGTGATTACCCTCCCTATTTCTAGGAGCTGACAAGTTACCTGTTTAATAATTCCTCCCAGAATTTTGTAGAAATTACTGTCAGGCTCACTACCCAGTAATTTTCAGAATTCATCCTTTTCCTTCTTTGAAAAAGAAATGGCACCTCGCTGGCTCCCTGCGATTCTTCAGATTACTGCCAGCATCTCTCTAATCACAGCTATAAATTCTATCTGTACCCCAAGGATGTAATTTGTCTGACCCAGGAGAGTTATATTAATTCAAAGCAGTTTGATGTGCTCTTACTGTTTCTTGTCAAGCCCGTTACCAGCTGTGAGCTAAGGTCGAGCACCCACTCACTCTGAACAAGAGAAAGACACAAGTGGGGTGCAGCCCCCCAGGAAGCAGAGTTATTTAATGTGTGATATTACGTGATGCTTTCCCAGTGCCAGCACGCATATGCACAGAATCGCCCAAGGTCTTCCCAGAACTCGTCTTCTCCAGGAGGTGTAGATGGGTCAAAGATTCTGCATTTCTAAGAAGTTCCCACAAGTTGCAGTGCAGCTGTACTTAAGCCACTTGGAGAGTGAAGAGGAAAACCTGGGGAGCAGGGGCATGCTCCCGGGGAGTGTGACAAGATCTCAAGGCCCATTCCTTGCACTGTGTCTTTTGGGAACTGAGAGATTCCACAAGCTAGGAACAGTCTACATGAATGCAAGGAACCCAGGCTGCGATCAGGAACCACATCTGACAAGGTGCTTAGAGACGCCACAGATGGAGATCCGAATCATCGTATGTTGCACGATCCACTGTGATTTTTCCCTCTTTCCAAATATTTAACCTGGATCTGTTACTGTCAGTTGGTTAACGTTTTCTACAATTATGAACTTTCTCACGTGGCAAGCAGACCTCATTCGATGACGTCACATACGCCTCACTCCCTGGGAATTCTTGTCAACTCCTTTCCGTACTTACACTTGCTTTCAATCAGTAGAATGCAGGACAAATCAGTCCTTGTGATTAAATTAGAAGGGCTAGAGGAGAGTGAGGAGAGACCTGGAGGGATGGCAGGTGGACTCTCCTGCTGCAGTGTGAACTTCCTGTGGAGACAGCCACATATATGGGAACTATGGATAACCTGTAGAGCCAAAGGTTTTAGTTTTAGAATACCAAGATTCTGGATTCTGTCAGCAAGCCTGCAAGGCCCAGTTCATACACAGAGGACTCTAAGCTCCAACTGGTCCCTAGAGGCAGTCTTAATGCCTCCCTGATCAGAGGATCTAGCAAGGTGTGTCCAGACTGCTGCCCAGAGAAAATGCATCCCACTTGTATTTTTCTTGGTCAGAGTGAGCGGGTGATCAGCCTTAGCTCACAGCTGATAACGGGCTTGACCGAAAACAGTAAGAGCAGCTTGGTCTTCCTGTGTGTCTCCCCAACAACTGGAGCAGAGGCTGTCTCTGACTCGGACTCTGTTGCCTGTCTTTGTACTCCTTTCCCCCAGCCAGACTGCCTTGTCTGGCCTCCATGGGAGAGGATTGTACTTAGTCCTGATGAGACTTGATGGGCCATGTGGGTTGGTACCTATTGGGGGAGGCCTCCCTTTCTCTGAGGAAGCAGGTGGGAGGGTGGGACTGGGAGAAGAGGAGGGAACAGGGGCTATGATCAGGATATAAAGTGAATAAATTAATTAATTTAAAAAGGAATAAAAGATAATGTGAAACAATGGACATAAGTTTTTTTTAACCTATCCAGGTAATGGAACTTTGTCATAGACAATAGAAAATTATATAACTCCACAAGCCATGTGGATATCCAGAAACTACCACAAAAGCTAACACAGGACATAAGGGTGCCACACCCCCGAAGACTAATACCTTGCTTACAGAGCACAAAGTTCTTTCTCCAGGAGCCTTTGAGTTCTTTCTCTTCCTCATAGTCTGCCTTAGAGAGCTTAAGGATCCTCAACACATGTCTCTAGGGGAAAGACTTTGGCAAAGCCTATTAGCAGAACTGGTTCTGTGTATGTGATACGAGAGTGTCAGTCACCTATTAGGTACTGCAACAAAATACCCAAGGTAACTAATTTCAAAACAAGAAAGGTTTATTTGTGAGATTCAGAGTTTCAGCCCATGATTCCCCCTGTTGCTTGTGCAAAGAGGGCGTCGTCTCACGGCAGGAGGAGGTGGAAGACAAAACCCTCACAACAGGCAGAAAGGGGACAAGGAAAAGGCCCTAAGATTCCCCGAAAGGCACACCCCTAATGATCAGAAGACTGCCTGGTAGGCTCCCACTTCTCCACAGTCTCTCCCAGCTTTCAATGGTGCCAAGCTGAGGTCCAGCTTCAAACCACAACTTATAGCACCGAGCAAGGAGCTCATATCAGTGCACAGCCCAGTGTGACTATACTTGTCTCCTACACAGGCCTGAAGCCAGAGCTCACTGCCTACTGGAAATGCTTCAAGCAGAATAAGGAAACTCAATGTCAGTGTTCTTGTTTGTGGAAAAGGTAATTTTCCATAGTGATGTGTACTGGCTTACTGTGGAATGTTAAGGGGACAACAAATGACTAACTCCCTAGTTCAGGTGCTCAAAATATACCTTCATTTGCTCCATGTTCCTTTTAAAATCTTTGCTTATTATTGAATTATCAGCCTCAAGGACATATAAACTTCTTAATCCATCTTCTTTTGCTTCTCTCAACACAGTACAACTCCAGTTGTAACAAATGTCACAATGGTCACAATTAGAAATAAAATCGATCATTTCTTTTGAGACACGCTGCTTGTCCTTAGGTACCTTTTGGCTTTATTGTTTTTTTTTTTAAACAAGCAACTCACACCAAAGGTTATAGCACAGGTTAAAACATCTCAAAGCTGTCCAACAGCAATAGAACTCTGCCACCTGATTACCATATTTTTATAAACATATGGCCATACCAACCATTACTGAGCAGGGAGACAGACTGTCAATTACAGCAGTGACTCCCTGGGACAGATTCCCCATCGAGGATGTCTTAGAGGTTGAAAGGAAGAGGCTAAGAATTAAAGGTTGGCAGACTGAAACGGAGCCTCTCTGTCTCACCATCACTGCTTCATGGGGGTATTGGTGAGAACAGATCCCACAGGGCTTACTATCCAGGACTGGATGAAGTTTGTGTCTATTTTCCTTGGGTCTATTGCTTTTTGTGCATTTCTACTTCCTGACTTCTTTATTGTGTACATTTTTATGCAGGCAGTGCACAATTTTATGTTGGGACTGAGGCTGGCTCATGTGGAAAGATATCAAAGAATATAAATTCATAGACTCACGCTTGATTAGCCCATGAGAATAAGGGCCAATTCTGTGGCTAAGGAGGAGACTGAAACACTAGCTTTCATATTTTATGTAAAGAGAAAAAGTAACTTTCATGTGCACAGGTGGAATGAGTGGGGAACCTGGCATTGGGTGAAACTACTCTAAGCCCTTTAAATTCAGTCACTAATAGAATCGCAGTCCAAATTTCCTTGCATTGTGAAAGAATTCAAGGGGTTTGTTTTCCTAAGACAATTTTATAAATGCCAGTTAATGTTTAAATTCATTATAAATGAGTTGAATGGTATTTTGTGGGCCACCCTGGACTCTAAATATTAATAATGACATTTTAATTGGATAAGACACCCAAGGTAGCTATTTAAAAACAAACTTTTGGAATACAGACTGTACATGATTTGGGGTCCACACAGAATCTGTGACATTTAGAACCATCGAGAATACAAGGAGTCTGGTAACATGGTTCAGAGGCTGGAAGCTCTTGCTGCCAAACCTGGTCACCTAGATTCTGGGTCTGGGACTAGCATGGTATAAAGACAAAGTGAGTTCCAAAATTTATCTTTTAACCATGACACGTGTGCGCGCGTGCACACATAAACAACACACACACACACACACACACACACACAACCTTAAAGAAATATTTTAAAGTATTAGCAAAGAAAGCCGTGAGGAAAGCATTCACACAATCCTGGCATATGTTTACTGTCCTGTCAGAAAAGCAGGTCCCCACATTCACTGTGTGCCTTTAAGCCATGACCATTCTTCATTTATCTGAATCAACACTGAGTTGATCAATAGATCTACACCACTTTCCAGCTGTTTTTCTACATTCCATGTTCACAGAAAAAAATAGATGCCATGAGATGATAGTGCATTTCCCCACCTAGGAGACCAGAAGTCTGTATATATCCTTTGAAGAACAGCAAGCAATAGGTTGGAGAGGTAGTTAAGTGGGTAAAGTGCTTGCTAGGAGAACCTGAGTTCAAATCCCAAGAACCCATGTATACCTGAGTGTGGTAGTGCATGCCTGTAATACACGGTTTCTATGGTGAAATGGAAGACAGAGCTAGAAGAATCCATGGAAGTGCACTGTCCAGCTTAGGCAGTGGAAAGAGAGAGGCCCTGCCTCAAACATGGTGGTAGGCAATGGTTGCAGCACAGAAAGCTATCTCTTACATCTATGCCCTTATGGTAATATGTGTGTGCTGATACCAGCATGTATATACACAGACATATCCACCATATGCATATGAAAGAAAAAAGAAAGGAAAGGGAGAAAAACAGCAAGTAGGGCTTTGATTTGTAGTGAAGAACAAATAAAGAAGGAGAGAGAAAAAAGAAAATCAGGAAGGTTGAAAAGAAACCAAAAGAAAGCAGTGAAGAACAAAACAGCCAAGGAGCACACCAGAAAGCCCAGAGGAATCAAAATCCAACCTTCAAGCAAGTGAAAGCAGAGAAAACACCCACAGCAGATCTGAGACAGGATGTCTAATATCCACAGTGCTCTTTAGAGGAAAGAACACTTATTTATTAAATAAATATTGTTGTCTTTTATATTCATAGCCACAAGAGAATAGGGCACATTCTGGCAACTCTGTGACAGCTTGGAGAAGTTCAGCTTCAATTTAGAAAGGACTACACCTTTTTTTCTGAAAGGAAACATTATTTTCACAGTTTATTAATGTCACTTCCACAGAGCTAAGTAGCTATGCGTTCACATATGATAAAAATCAAGTAACGTTCCTCATCTCTGACCTTCAAGGAAATACCACGTGAGCATTCATGAATATCAGAGGAAATCAAGGGAAAAGATGGACTCCTGTGACATTTCAAGGGAAGAATCAACAAGACTTCATCAAAGTGGAAGACAGAGGAGCATCAGAGAAAACACAGTCACACCTTCATACAAGCCAAGAGCACACACATTTGGCACATAAGAATGTATTAATAAACTCTAGGAAAGGAATTTTCAATTTAACCCCAAATTTGATTCTGTCTAGACTAAACCTGCTCTTAATGGACTTCTTGCAAAGCTGTCAGAAGTCACATGATTGTTTCTTTGGGGTTATGAATATGAAACTATGGAGAATATAGAGGATTATCTATGAGCTCATTTGTCCTAGGACATCAGAGGTTTGGAGAAATCAATCTCTTCATACTGAACCTGTGAGCTGCAGAGCGCTGTGTCAATGCACAGTACAGCTGCTCTCACTCTTGGCATGCAAGTGAAGTAATTGTAAAACTCGGTGGATTTTCAACAAGACAGTGGTGAGTTAAATGTCAGGATAAGAGAAGTTGTTGGGAAAGCAGAGTGGGATGTGTACTCTTCACCCCACAGAGAAAGCAAGGGAAGATTCTCCTTCCAGATCAAAAGGAAACAAGATTTTTCCTCTCTCCCCTTCTTGAGTTCCCTCTGCTGCTGAGTATCCTCCAGGTTGACACCATTCCCAAGGGCAGAGTACAACATCCCTGCCTTCCCCAGTGGTTGACCTCCTGGAACCAGACCTTAATTCCTTATAGGCAGAACCTGGATTTGGGAAGAAGGGGGTACAGTTTTCAGTCTCTCTAGGAAAGAACCTCATAATGGCAGGGCTGATAAATATGGGATGGGTCTATCTTTGGAAGTTGTGACTTCCTTACCATTGAAAGTATTCAGAACATTCATGGGCCCAAATAAAATACAAATACAAGGTGTGTTGTTGTGATTTTATTTTTAAGTGACAAAAGGTGATTGCACAAATTTTTATGCCACAATGTGTTTTTGAAACAGCAAAACGAAAGTGGCCTCACGTGTGTGTAATTCCAAGAAAGCAGAAGTCAAGAACAAACTATTAGCCCTACTATATTTGCAAGGAGAGAGAACTACAGAAAATTACAACTGAATAAGATTTACATGAACCAAATGCTTCTGGAACTACACACTGGAAAAGGACTTAAATGGTGAAAGTAGGTGATTGAGAGCACTGTCAGAAGCTGAGTGAAGGCCTGCTTTAGTGAGAGGATAGGCTTTTGAGGCTAATTCTCAGGGGCCTAAACTCTGATGACCATTACTACAGTATCCCTGTTGAAGCCTCTCAGCAAAAATCCAATATAATCTCTCACATTTCAAGAAGGTTGAAGGACAATATCTTTAAATGCACCTAGAGCAGTCTTCCTGACAACCAGCCTTCAGGGAGACTTACCAAGAGCCTTATCCAACCTAGAAAAGCAATCATTCAACCTTAGCCTATTTGCATTCCTTGTCCTTCCAAAGCAAAGGAAAAGAAACAGAGTGGTGATCCTAGCTCAGGGTCACTGCCCACCAAAAGATGGAGATTTAGTAAAAAAACAATTATAGAGCATGTACTTAACACCACCTCACCAGACATGATAGTGAAATATATCTGAGAGAGAAGACACAGCCAAAGCAAGGAAAACTCAAGAAAAGGCATGGAAAAGATACTTAAACCCATGGCATCACAACTGTCACAAACATTAATACAACCTTGTTCTTCATTAAAGGAAACAGAAATTCTCTCACTAAAGGTTTTTTACATAATTTACCCTTGTCCAGTACAGCATGTCTTCAAATTGAAATTTTAAAAATGGTTATAATTAACATATCAAGGACTTTAATGGAAAAGTTAGGCAACATGTAAAAATAGAGGAATAATATAAACAGACAGATGGGATAACTCTGAGGAAGGAAAAGGTGCTAGAAGTCAAAAGCACTATAAAAGAAATAAAAAGTATTGTTGATGGGTTCCCAATACATAGACTATAACCTTGAATATAAGAACAGATTATTCAAGAACTGTGAAACAAGAGCAAAAGGCATAAAAATATACATGACTAGAATAAGAAAAGGGAAAGTTTAAGAGAAATACACAAAGTAATAAGAGTCATCAAATTTCTAAATTTAATGATATGTCATCAAAGCTGTCAGCAAACATATCAAGCAGATTTGGGAAGCTTAGGAAACACTAAACCTTGGTATATCTTATTAAAGGAAAAGAAATCCATAGATGTCAGAGGGAAGAAAACACTTTATACCTTAAAAATTAATATTAAGAACTATATCAATTTTCTAATCAGCAATCATGTAAACAGAAAGGAAATGAAGTATTCCAAATGTTAGAAGAAAAATAAAATGACAAACCTAGAATTCTATACCCAACAAAACTACCACCCAAGAAAATGAAAATAGTGATGAAGAATTTCTCGAACAAAGTTCAAAGAATTTATTGTAAATGTATTTGTTTGTTTAAAGAGAAAAGAAAATTTATGTAGATGAAGTTAATCTACAAAGTAAAATCTAGAATATCAGAATATGAATAAAATCTTTTATTCTTATGTTAAATTAATAGCTGGTTATCAAAAAGACAATTATCCTGTGTTAGCACTATTAAAAGAAATGAGAGGTACTATCTACAGTTAATAGCTTCTATCTGTAGAAAATTTTATAAGAGTGTGGCCTCTAGTCAGTCAATCATGCTCCAATAGAATAATCCCACACCCATGGGTACATGGGCAGCACAAGCTGTATTCTGGGTAATAAAATTGGGGATTGATTATGTGAAGTGGAGAATGAGCATAAGAATACATCATATGTATATATGTATGTGTCTGTATGTATAAAATTCTCAAATAATTAATAAAATATTATATTTTAAAGGGATGGTATAAATTGGTAATATTGTGTTAAAATACTACAATATCTATGATAAATATTTATTACAATAATAGTATTAATTGAATAATAGTATTAATTAATGATAATAGCATTAATTGGAACTCAACTAAGATTAATTATAATGAGCTGATCATGATGCCTCATATTGAAATTCTAGTCTTTGGATGCTGAGGTTGGACTACCACAACTACCACGACTTTGTGATCCACTTTGTTATACCTTGTTCCACATCCTCTCCATCATGTGCTCTCACTTGAGTTTTTGATCTTAGCCATTAGGAAGGGTATAAGACAGACTCTCAGAGTCGTTTTGATTTGCACTATCCTGATGACTAAGGATTTTGAACATATTTTAAGTGTCTCAGTCATTTAAGAGTCCTCTGTTGGGAATTCTGTTGAGCTCTGTGTTCCATTTTTTTCATTGGGTTATTTGGGGCTGTTGGTGTCTAATTTCTTGAGTTGTTTACAGTTTTTGTATATTAGCCCTTGTCAGATGTAGGGCTGGTGAAGATCCTTTCCTAATCTATAGGCTACCATTTTGTCCTAATAATATGCACTCACTGATAAGTAGATATTAGCCCAAAAGCTCAAATTACCCAAGATACAATCCACAGACCACATGAAGCTAAAGAAAAAGGATGACCAAAGTGTGGATGCTTCAGTCCTTCTTAGAAGGGGGAACAAATATATTCATAGGAGGAAATATGCACACAAAGTTTGGAACAGAGAGGGTAGGAAAGGTCATCCAGAGACTGCCCCATCTGGGGATCCAGCCCATATATATACAGGCACAAAACCCAGACAATATTGCTGATGTCAAGAAGTGCATGCTGATAGGAGCCTGATATTGATGATTCCTGAGAGGCTCTGCCAGTACAGAAGTGGACACTCACAGCCAAACATTGAACTGAGAACAGGGTCCCCTGTTAGAGGAGTTAGAGAAGAATTGAAGGACTTGGAGGAGTTTGCAACTACATAAGAACAACAATACCAACCAACCAGAGCTCTCATGGACTAAACCACCATCTAAAGAGTACACATGGACAGGCCCATGACTCCAGCTGCATATGTAGCAGAGGATGGCTTTGTTGGAAATCAATGGGAGGAGAAGCCCTTGGTTCTGTCAAGGCTTGATGCCCAGTGTAGGGAAATGTCAGGGCAGGGAGGCAGGAAGGGGTGGGTGGATGGGTGGGGGAACACCCTCATAAAAGAAGGGGGATGGGGATGGGACAGGAAACCAGGAAAGGGGATAACATTTGAAATGTAAATTAAAAAAAGAAGTATACGTGTGCATGCTCCAAGGCAAGTGTCTACACACAATTCTTTGTGAACTGAACACTGATAGTTCAATAAAAACAAACATCTCACACTTATTCCTAGACCCTTCTGCATGAGAAGGAACCTGGACTCTGAAGGAATGGCCAGTCCTAGGAATGCAACAAGGAAGCTACAAGACTACTCTAGTCTAGAACATCTATGAGGAGCAGAATATAAGAAAATTCTTAGAAATAAAACCAAAACCCTAGGCAATAAGGTTGATCTGAATGTACCGGAAGGGCATGGGAATCAAGTGAAATAGCCTCTTTTGGTCAAAGCTAGGATAACTTAAATGACCAAGTAGTATTGATCTAAAACACGGAGTTAAATTCTTGAGTCCGTACTGATGAGAATTGATGTTGAATAACAAACCAGGGAGAGGAGAGCTATTCCAAGTAAACACAGCATGAAGGATGTGGATGCGAGGCAGTTCTGCAGTGAAGACTTCTAGCACGTAGAACTAGATGTAGGTGACCCAAAGACTACTAGTCAATGACAAACCATTTTCATAATGTCTGCTTCCTAGTAGGATAAATTCTGGCAGGATAAAAGTGAATCTCACTTCACCTGTTTTATTTCTCTTTGCCCTGAAAACACAAAACTCCTACGCAATCCTATAAGCATCTCAGTCAAACCAAGAGATAGTCTGCAAAACGTCAAAGCTGCCATCATCAAAACAACCGAGGTCACCAAAAATAAGAGGGAGGAAATGCCACGGCGGAGAGACACTGGAGAAAGGGTGGTAAGTAAACATCATGCGATATCCTAAGAGGGATTCGCAGAGAGAGGAATGGCATCAAGTCAAATCTCAGGAAATAAGAATACTTTATAAGCTTTAGTCAGTGATGTGCTAACATTACATCCTAAATTATGAGCAATGTTCTGAGAGATGTGAAATTCTCCATCCTCTTTTCTCGATTTTGTTTCAGATATGAACCTAATTCTAAACCTGAAGTCTAAAAATAAGAACTATTCAAATAAATGCCAGGTTTAAATGCCAAAAAGTTGTCTTGCTGTGGCTTGAATGTACCTCCCTTCCGCCACCAAATCATGTTAGAAATTTAATTCTTACAAAGGAGATGGTTTCTTCCATTAGTGTAGCATCCTCCACTACGTGATACTGGATATGTATTAAAAGCTAGAGAAGCAGAATGTGGTGGTTCATGTCTACAACCCCTGACCTCAAGGGGTTAAGGTGGGATGATCAGTCTTGGATGCTTGGATGCACAGTAAGCTGGATGCCAGCCTTGTCTGTGTAAGGAAACCCTGAGAAAGAAAGGAAGGAGGGAGGGAAGGAAGGAGAGAGGGAACAAGATTGGAAAAGCTCAGGAAGTTTCAATAAATGTATTTTCAAAACCAACAGGTTTATACAGGAAAAAGAAATTCTACTTGGAGGAAATGGCATAATAACTTTGACTGGGTATTAAATTATTGTATTCATATTATTGTATTCATATAATTATTGAATTCTATGCGGTGCCAAACAGAATGCTGTTTTAGGTTCAGATACATTTCCTCCTTTATGTTAAGAACAAACCGTGTTCTCAGTTAAAATCCTGAAAGGATGAAGTGGGAGTCTGGCATCCTAAATGGGAGTCAGTTAATGGTCCACACTTCATCCCACTCAACTTCAGCACTGAACACAAACTCCATCACCATGTTTTAGAACGCTGCCCACATGTGAGATCTCTCCACACTAAAGAAAAGCAGTGAGGACAGCCCACGTTTCTGTAGAATTCTCAAGTTGCTTTCTCCAACTGATTCCTTTTACTTTGGGCTTCATACCTGGGATCTAATGCAACCTGAAGCTGGACAAAGAAAATGGGGACTCAGAATATTGAAATGATCTGATCGATACCAGAGGCCTGAGAAAAGGACTGCGCTTGCTAGCTTTGTCACAAAAGCCTAATTTCAAAGCATTAAAGATTTCATTTCAGAAATTTACCATTGCATATTTTTAAAAGCCTGTTAAATCATATTGTCTCTAAGGCTTTGGTTTTGTGTCATTTGATTTCAGCTTTTTAGCAAATATCCTTCCCCATGGGCAATTTGCCAAGAAAAAAAATGGCTTTCATGCTGCAGTGTCAGAAATGAAAAGAGCAGCAGTTAAAATGGCTTCTGCTATGGCATCCATACTGTCTACTACCTAGGATTCAGGGAGAATTTTTCAAAAACATGTACGGTGGGCAGTTATCAAGAGCAGCTAAGTTGAGGCGAGGTCCAAGTTGGAAAAGCTTACGATTTAGTCATCAGCTTCAAGGATTTAAATCAGCTTGTGGTAACCATGCTGTGGTAACTCTCAATTTTTCCAGGTCTTGTTTATTTGTGTGTGTGTGTGTGTGTGTGTGTGTGTGTGTGTGTGTGTATGTGTGTGTGTGTGTCTGACTATCTTGCCTATATGGGAGTCAGAGGGCAACTACAGAAGTCGATTCTTTCTTTCCACGTTGTGGGATCCTAGAATGTCTCACAATCCCATTTATTTTATTTAATTGTATGTGTAAAGCTTCCTTTTTTAAATCCAGTCATAGAATGCAGAAAAATCAAGCTGCTACTGACATAGAAATTTCATTCCTGCTGGGTACTTCTCATGGTTCTAGAAGGTACGATGGGAGCTGCAGGGCAAGAAAATTAATCATCCATTGCACTCAGCTGTGCATCCTGTGAGCTATAATCACAATTATTCTGGCAAGATATGCCTACTGGTGCAGCAGTGGCACAAATGTTATAGGGGTGACCAAGCAGTCTCTGGTTAAGTTTAAGACTGGTCTATAAGATGAACTTATTCGCAGAACTGCAAGCAGGCCATAGAACCCTGGAGAGAGCCTGCTGCTATTATCCTGTTACATGCACATAGCAGTAAACTGACTTCTAAGGATTTATTATTATAGCCATAGATAATCATATCTCTCAACTCTCATCAAAGAATCAGCTTCTTACAACAGGTGATGCAATAGAGAGAAATTGACACACAGCTGGCCAGTAAACAATGACAGAGACTCCAGTGTGCTCATCCCTAAATGACACATATATATCATACTGCCTCCTCCCAAGGCTCAGAAACCATCAGGGACGATGGAATAGAAAGACTGTAAGAAGCAGAGGTCATGCATGACTTCAGAGAAAGTCACTGGTGGACACTGCAGGACAATCAAACATGTGAACTGACAACAGCTGTAACTGCATGCCCAAGGTCAAGCCAGACCAAACCCCTCTGTGAAGAGGGGAGAAGGTCAGGACATCCCACTTCTGCGGGAGTGGGAGCATCCTCATAGACGCAGGGGAGGGGGAGGGGGAGGGGGAGGGAGGAAAGGGAATAATATTTGAAATGTGAACACATAAAATATCCAAGAAAAATAAAATTTTAAATTGATTCATTAATTAATTAATTTTAAAAAAGAAGCTCCTATCTGCTGGGAGAAAATCAGTTTTCTTTGAGGGTGCAACCCTGGAGTAAATACCCTGATCCCCTATATATACTAGCAGCACTAAGTGGATTCCACAGGCTTAAAACCAACAACAACAAAAATGTAAGAGAACACATGAAATTGTAAAAAAAAAAAAAAAAAAAAAAAAAAAGATGGCGGTGGGATTATAGGAAGAGTTGGAAGTGGGAGGAAATAGGGGTAGATTTCCTCAAAACACACAAAATATTCAGTAATTAAATTAAAAATGTATTCACTTACTTACTTATTAGAAAATCTACCTCCAAATAGAAAAAAATAATAATACATGTGAATTTAGGGGACTTCAAAGAGAAAAATAAAAATATATACAACACATATTTCTCAATGTCTCAGTAAATATTAGCAGTAGGATGCTTGCTGTAACCATTTGTTTTGCTGATTCATTTAATATTTTGTTGTGAAAGTTTTCTCTGGACATTAATATTTTGTTGAAAATATTCTCAAGTGCTGCATGGTTCTTCATCCTAGGAATGCTTAATCACTGTCCTGAGAGCTTTTCCTCTTAGCTTGTAGAAACTGCTTCAGGATGAGGTCAGACAGGGACATTGCTTCTGAGATGAAAAATATCCTCATGGACTCCAAAAGTCCAAAATATCTGTTCACATTTCCACTAGCATGAAGATGGCATGTACTCTTAGATCTATGCATGCGCTCTGAGATCTGTTCACATTTTCAATAACATGAGGATGCCATGCGCTCTGAGATCTGTTGCAGAAGAAAAACTCTGTACCCTTAAACATGACAAGCCTTGTAAACAAGTACAGAAAAGATTCTGCTGTGCATTAAAGGTTGGTGGGGAAACAACACCAAACCAAATCCACAAAAGCTCTGAGCTCACTGACAACGAAAGTCTGTGACAGGATAGACACGGTTACTGAGTGTCAGCCTGGAAATGTACTCATCTATTCGGCTTCCTCTACTTCCTGTCTCCAACTTCATTCCATGACCACAAAATATCTATAACCATTTCAAGATGCCCTGAAGTAAAGAGTGAACAGCAATCTGTCACAGACTCTGGGGTGTACCAGTAACACCATGTTTATTTATTTATTCCCAAAGATTAGAAATAGAAAAACAAGCCAAGTGGCCCAAGTTCAATTCTGGGGCCCACATAGTGAACAGTGAGAACTGACTCTTGGAAGTTGTCCTCTGATCTCCACATACCTACACAAAACACACAAAGACAATAAATAGACAATACATGAAGAAATAATGAGTAAATACATGTGAAATAAAACCACAGAACCCATCTGGGTTATTTTGTTTCCAGTAACTGTCCATCAGATACGGAATGCACCCACACACACACAAAAGAAAATTACCCTTAGCAACATAGAGTAATTAAGCAGCCACATACCAGTCAAAAGCCCATGAGGCTCCAAATTGCTAGAAGACCAAGAATGTTCTTAAATCTCTAACACCCAGCCCACAATGTGGAGCAATACCCAACCACAGTAGAGGTCAGTAGATGCTAGTCTGGACCACATTTTAATGCAGTAATCAAGGCAGCAGAAGAAATCATGGAAAAATTAAACTAATGGCAAACTGGTTCCAGTAGTCAGGGTTTAGACTCTGCCAGAAAGGAAGTATTTCTGTGAGGATTTTCCTAAGAACGATGGATGGGGGAATTGGGGGATACCACCTGTGCATATCAAACTACGGTTACAAAGACAAAGCAGAGGAGAAAGGTCAAGAAAGAAGATACAAGGATAAGTCCAGTATGTTCGCTGGGAGGTCAATGCAAACAATGATAAAGTATAAAAACCAATTGCGTTTCTAAACGCCAGCAATGAGGAACCACAGAAAGTGATAAGGATGTACTCAAGGCAATAAATGCATAGAAAGAAATTTAATAAAGCAGAAGTGCATATTGATGAAAAACTGTTAAAGTATTATTCAACACATTTTAAAAGTCAAACATATAGAATATTCTACAGAACAGTGAACCGAGAGATTGATTACCTTACAGTGGTGAGTTCTCCCCAGTTTGGTTTGTCAAATCAGTATAACGAAAGACAAAGAAGCAACGGGCTGCTTTTGGTTGTGGTGTTGACAGTTAATGTCTATATACTTGTGCACTTATCTATGTAGCTACCTATTTTAATGTCTATATTGTTATAATAAACACTATGAACAAAAGCCACTTGGGGAGAAAATGGTTCATCTTGACTTACAACTCTCATCACAATTCAACACTGAAGGAATAAGACAAGTCAGAGCAGAGAGAGAGAGAAAAGGGGTCAGTGTGGGAGGAGACAGGGGATATGCACAGAGGCTCTGGACACTGAACAGAGATCTGTAGCATTGGGGGATGGGAAACTGGGGGTAGCCACTAGAAAGTTCCAGATGCCAGGAAAGCAAGAGGTTTCCAGAACCCATCAGGGATGACATTAACTGAAATACCCAACAAAGGGGAGAAAGAACCTGTAGAGACCATACACAGAGGTTAGGCACAGCCCCTGGTTGAGGGATGGGGCCACCCACACAACTCAAAATTATTAACCCAGAATTGCTCCTGTCTAAAGGAAATACAGGGACGAAGAGTGGAGCAGAGACTGAAGAAAAGGCCATTCAGAGACTGCACCACCTGGGGATCCATCCATATGCAGACACATAACCCAGACACCGTTGCTTATGCCAAGAAGTGCTTGCTGACAGAAGCCTGATACAGCTGTCCCCTGAGAGCTACAAGAGCCAGACTAATACAGATGCGGATGCTCACAGCCAACCATCGGACTGAGCACGGGGACCCCAATGGAAAAGTTAAGGGAAGGACTGAAGAAACTAATGAGGTCTGCAACCCCATAAGAAGAACAATATCAACCAACCAGATCCTCCAGAGCTCCCAGGGACTAAACCACCAACCAAAGAGTACACATGGAAGGACCAAGGGATGTAGCTGCATATGTAGCAGAGGATGGCCTTATCTGGCATCAGTGGGAGGGGAGGCCCTTGGTCCTGTGAAGGCTTGGTGCCCAAGTGTAGAGAAATGCTAAGCTGGTGAGGTGGAAATAGGCATTGGGGGGTAGCACCCTCATAGAAACCATAGGAGAGGAAGATAGAATAGGGGAATTTGGGAGGGGAAACTGGGAAGGGGGATAACATTTGAAATAATAAACAATTAAATAATAAATAATAATAATAAATAAAATAATAATAATAATAATATAATAATAATAAATAAATAAATAAAATAAACAATTTTTAAAAATCTGAAGGCAGGAATGACGCAGAAGCTATAAAAGAATGCTGCTTACTGCCTTGCTCTCTATGGCCTGTTTAGGACCAAGTAAGCTGGTCCTCTGACATCAATAATTAATAAAGAAAATTGCTACGGCCTTGCTATCACTCTATTTTCTCAACTGGGGTTGTTTGATTCTACTATATGTAGCTGACAACCATTAATGTACTTGACACAACCCAAATGTATCTATTAGAAGAACACATGACCCAAATAGCTGTGATGCCCTGAAGTCAACCAAAGACCAATGGAGACACAGCACAACTGACGACAAGTAACCTGAGATAGGCCTTGCCAGATAACAAGGGTAATTTGAGTAAATTTTTTAAGTTACAAAAACTAAGAATATCAAGTTCTGGCTAAGGATGGTGCTGAGTGGGGATGAACAGGGCAAACAGGAACAATATATTGTACCAAGAATCAAATCACAAATCAAATAAAATCCACAAGAGTTTGATTTGTTCAGACTTGAACTGAAGGTCAGTAGAATTAGAATAGACTTCTCAGGAAAAGGTACTGAAGCAAAATTGGGAAAAATGTCATGATAAATACCTACTGATCATACACACACACACACACACACACACACACACACACACACACACATGCACACACACACACCTACACACACACACATACATAGACACACACACACCTATATACGCACACACACCTACACACGCACACACACACATACATAGACACACACACACACCCCTACACATGCACACACACGCACACACACACACACACACACACACACACACCCCACAATCCTATGTAAGATAAATAGCTATGTCTGAAAGATAAAAACATAAAATTTAAAAATATATTCTAGAAAAAAAACCCTAAGGAAGAGAATAAGTTCTTAAATATATTAAAAAAAAACAAATCATAAAAGAAAATGTTGGCATTCTTGATTATATCAAAAGTGTAAACCCCTATTAAAATATAATATAAAAAGTAAAATATCAAATGACAAACTAGAAGATAAGAGTTGCTCTGTTTTAAAAGATTATCATAAAAATATGTAAAGCATCCAAGCAATTAATAAAAGTATGGAAATTGTTCTCATAAGATAAATAGCTCCTCTTCACATAGAAAAGGGCTCGGGATTTGAGAGGCTGCAATCTGGGAAACAGTTGGCATTATGTAGCTAGGTGTGAGTATGTATGTTAGATATAAGCAAACAATTCAACTCATACACATCAAAGGAGCATTTACAAATGTCGTTCATCAGTCTTAGTAATAGTGACATCTTATCCAAAAATAAGTGGAGAGGTCAATTATGTCGATTTTATTCTGTAGCATTAATATCCCAGTGGGGGTGAATAGTCAACAATTACGTTCAACACAGATGAATCTGAGACTAGAACAAGAAAGGAAACCTCAGGTTCCAGAAGGATGCAAGCGTAATGAAACCACTGCACATGGAACAAACAGAAGAGCACAGCTGGCTGAGGTTGGGAAATACAGGTGCAACTGTGAAGGAAGGGCGAGGCAAGTGTGACCACGAGATCCAAAGAGCCTTTCCATCTACGGAAGCGCAGAGATGGCCAGGCGCTGTGCACTGTGGAGAATCCAGGTCCAGCTTCTCAGTCTTCTCTGTGTGCTAGCTGTGCAAGATGCAGCCACCTTTTAACCTGATCCCTTACCAATTTACATGGTGTTTTGTCGTTAATTTGTCTGCATTAGGTAAAGGAAGGAAGGAAAACAAACAAACAAACAAAAAGGAAACAAAGAAAGAAACAAAGAAAGTTGTCTACTCTTACTACTCTCATCCTTGACCTGATAACCTTTTAAGTCTGTATCTTCAATTTATAAAATAAGTATTAACAATCTCTACAGGACTGGTGGAAAATATGGCAGGGCTTAGAATAGGATATCGGCATATTAGTTTCCTCGGGGCAGTTAACGATATCATCTTCAACATTAATTTCACGTCTATTGTTGCAACTATAACCATCAACATAGCTGAAGAATCTAAGGAACACCCTCCCACCCCAGTCTCTTACTTTTCTTCACAAACAATAAAATCTAAATCAATTTGGTGAAATCTCACTTCACTTGACTACTTAACCTTACATAACTGATGTTCTCATCACAAGTTTTTTTTATGATTTATTTATTATATATAAGTACACTGTAGCTATCCTCAAACACACCAGAAGAGGGCATCAGATCTCATCACAGATGGTTGTGAGCCACCATGTGGTTGCTGGGATTTGAACTCAGGACCTCTGGAAGAGCAGTCAGTGTTCTTAACCACTGAGCCATCTCTCCAGCCCTCGTCACACGTTTTTCTGTCTAAAATTTCTACAGTTTCTGACTCTATTTAGTGTGCTCTGGTAAGTTGCCTGTCAGCATAAGAATATTATCTGAGGTACTAAAGAGATGCAGTGCTACAAGAGCTGTTCTCGCAAATGACCAGTTTCAACTCCCATCACCCACATGATAGCTCACAGTCATTTTTAACTCCAGTTCAAGACACACGTGTGGTGCACAAGTACAAACATCCAGGCAAAACACTCACACGGAGAAGATGAAAACAAATAATTCTTTTTTAAAAGAAAAGTATAAGGGCACTTGATGCTGTACCAGAGACCTGGGATTCGGTTCACAGCACCCATACCGTAGATAACAACCCTCTGGAACTCCAGTTCCAGGAGATCAGACACCTTCTTTTGGTACCACAGTACTGCATGTATATGGTGCACAGACATACACTCGGGCAAAACACCCCTACACTTAAAATAAAGTGAAATCTTCTTTTAAAAAGAAAATATTATCTGAGGGATATACAATGCTTCTGTTTTTAATACCATCCCTCCTAAGACAAAGTCTTTCTTCACCGAGCTTGGTTATGACAAGTAGTCAGGTTAGGAGTGCAGTTCAGAGGCAGAGCAAGTGCTTACCACACGCAAGGCTCTGGGGGACTAAGTCAATAACTCCTTGGTGGCATTAGTCTGCTATGACTACAGGCTCAGAGAAGCAGGTCACTGCTTAGTGCTCTACTCCAGCATCTTACCCTGAGTGACAATGCTATTCGCATTTGTTTATGGGCTTCTTGTAACTGTGAAGTAAATGAATTAGCACCGGGAAGGCACAATCAAAGAGCTCTTGTTTGAGTTAAGTAAAAGCAGCACACCACCCGCCTTTCCTTTGTTTGAAGACAGCAGTGGCGTGGAAATGTCAAAACTCAATGCAGAAAGGGAGCTCTCTGTAAGGAGGAGCTGCGGGTTCTGCTGTCAGATTGTTGGAATCCTGAGACGAGGAAGGTGTCTCGCAGATGTGCAAACACAAGAGACTGCAGACCAGGAAGGAAAGCTGAGTGGAGTCTGCAAAACTGCTGATGGCAAAGGAAGGAGGCTAAGCAGGAAGGTCAAGAGACGGCTGCCTTCAGGAAGACCTGCCTCGAGGAGCCTCTCGCTGACTCAGAGACACGCGGGCAGTCAGCAGCAGCTGCTTGTATTCAGCCAGAAAAGATATCTAAGGGATCTCATTCTGAGAGCCTGGATTCTTGCAGACACAGGTGACGACGGTAGCACCTGTCTGTTATGGCCTTCTGAGTTCCCAATCTGCCTTTGACTTGTTTCAAAATACTAATGGGAAATTCTGTCACTTCCTCATTTGAGGATTTTCTTCTGGTGATCCAGTGTCTTTCTGTTTTACACAAAGCCAGTTGCTTTCTGGGTCTGCTGTGCGACTAAGATTTCCTTTCCACTATTTATTTATTTGCCTCTGATATTCCTCGTAGGTCTTCTTTTCTTGGTTTCTGTTCTCATTTGAATGGAGATATCTCCCAAGTGACTTCCTTGAGAGTACATCAGGGATCCATCTTACTGACCCTTCAATATATGGAAATAAGTCCGTTTGGGGCTGAGGTGACGGCTCAATGGAAAAAGTGTTTGTTGTGCAAATATGAAACCTAGGGTTTGGATGCGGGAGTCTCCATGGAGAGCCAGGTTGGTTAGACAGCATGCTAGCTCACTGGTAACCCTAGCACTCAGAAGTCAGAAAATGTGAAATGACAGAGGAGATATCTTCTGCAATCTGAAGATATCAAGCTTTAATATATGTCGCATGTTCTTTCTGTAGCTCCCTTGTTTGTGTGCACTGTGTTTTCAGTAACTGCCCCATGGCACGTACAAATTCCATGACAGTACATTTAAAGTAAATGTTGCCACAAAAGTATTCCTCATCTCCTGGTCAATATCCTCTGCATGCCTTATTTATTCAATTCATTGGCTCTTGGTTTGCCAGCAAGAACATTGCAGACTTAGTAGTTTTCTTATCCTAATGGTGAGTCGCGGTGCAATGAAAATATCTGTGCGTAAATCTGCGCCTCTTACTATTTTCAAGGCTCAGATTTTCTAAACTAAAATACTGAATTGTAGAGCCTTCCAATAAATTCAAACTGTAGCAAAGGCATCCCGAATGCAGTCATTGGGAAGAGTTATAATTCAAGTCAAAGGACTGCAAGTCTATGGCGTATGGAAAGACTTGAGGAATCAGGGTTTTAAAAGGCTGGGTGACCGCTCCTTTCCACTGCCTTATAAATCAGTAAGAAGATGTGACACCTTTAGGCTGAATGAACATGACCTTAGAAACAGCAGCCTCTCTTCTACCAAAACTGAGTCATAATGTGCACCAGGTAAAAACAGCCATAGGTTTTGTGGACAGTATATTTACAGAGGCAAGAGTTCAGGCAGAGTCTCCGTCCGTTGGGATGATCCGGGATGTGCATTCAAGGATCTTCAAAGGATCATCTCCTGAATTATGTCATCCTAATGACTCCAGTGTAACATCAATGTAAAGCAGTGGGGTAATGGTATATACCTGATCAAATTGAGACCAAATGAATAGAAATAAAACAAAATCAGATTTTTCAAGAATATTGAAGAATTAGAATTCTCTCATGATTTACTGGGTTTTTCTTTTCAGGTTTCTGGAAGAAAAAAGCAGCAACCTAATGGTTTCTAAGTATTTACATTCTAAAAGCAAAGCACCAAATGCCGTATTGGTTACTTTTTAAGCCTGGAAACACCAAAGGGCACTGGTAATGTGACACTAACCAAAAGAGATTTCTGCTAAATGGTTGACCATTAACTCTGGGTGGCAATCCTTATCTGCCTTTCCCACCATAGGTCACGTGGGAAAATATCACCCATGCCTTATTCCATGTTCAGCCATGAATCTTGTTCCTTAAAGCAGAAAACATAATAGATTTGAGGATTCCTTTCAAGGTGCTGGCCTACCAAAACGGTACAGGAGTGAGATGTGCACGGGCTGTGACGTTGCAGAGCCTGCCAAGGCTGGCAGCCCACAGCTTTGGAGCACTTCCTCCTTCTTTATCGGTTATAATTTAAAACCAGTTCTGACAGTCCTCCGCGAGCACAAGAATAAAACCGGATAAAACCGGATAAAGCTGTGGACAGGATGTAAGATCAGAAGCAAAGAACCAAGTGCTTTCATGTATGTGATACCTTAACCCAGGAAGACAAAAGTCATGCATTTCCACTCTCATCAGGACCTTAGCCCGTGATGGCTGTCTGGTCCATCTTTCCCACCAGAGGCCACGTGATGGAAATGTTGATTGTGTAGCTCAAGTCTTAGAAAGTAGACAAATGACCTAGAGGGCATAGAGAGCTACCTAGTGCAGAGAGGCAGATGATTGACAGATGCCAAACGTTAACGGTTACTTGAGAAGAGCAGAGAGTGGGAATGATAGATGGAAGGAGGGGGGATTCACCAGAACAAATTTGACTGAAAATGCTGTAAGGATCTTTACTACGTGGTATGCTAATTAAAATAAAGTGGTTTATAGAATCAGACAGGGTTTTGAGATGGCTATCAGCTAATTAGCAGTTCGTTCTAACTTCAAGAATATATTCATGCAAGAATCAAATGGCAGACGCCCAGTAAATAATTTTAACCAACTGAATTTGGGTAGATTGTCAGTAAAATCATTTTAGCTTTTTATGTTCTTATTGGGTGAGAATAAGATTTCCGCGAAGGCTCTATTTGCATTCCAGAAAAGAGCAAAACACAACTAATTTTTTTATTCAGTTCTACATTTGAATTTTACTACGCAGGATCCTACACAGTGAGTTTCCCTCTGCAGTCTAATGCAAAAATAGAGGTAAGAGATGTGTCTGAGGTTTCTTAGTGGATTCCAGCAAAACTTGAGAAAAATAAAAGTATAGAAAAAAAAGCAGATTATTGCCAATTCTTGTTAAATACTGTAAAACGGAAATGACGGGAAATCTCAGCTCTCTGTATGTATGAACTAAACCATTAACACTCAATGGAGACATCGTATTAAACATCTGGACTTCCCACACCACTCTCACTGACCTCCAGGGTCCGTATAACCACGCGGATGTTGCTTTCCTTTGTTCTTCCTCCTGTCTTGGGCTCTTTTACTCTCTACCCCTGGTCTGGAATATTTCCCCACACAGCTACAGAGTTCAAACTTTCACTTTCTTAAAGATTTAGCTTAAATGCCATCTTCACAATAAGACACATGCTGACCATTCCACCAAAGTGCCACGCTCCCACCTATGTTACCTCTGGCTCCCTTACTCTGCTCTGGGATTTCCTTTTTCTGAAGCATTTCGGTATCATCTTCTCAAACTTACTCAACTATATATCATGATTCTTTTCTCCCATTCTATAATATAGACACTAAAAATCTAAGGCATTGTGTTTATTCATCAGGTGCCCATACAGGGATTATATTTACCATAAAATTGTTAAAAGAACCTGGACATTCCTACTCCCCCACTTTTGGGTACTCATCCCAAGAAGGAGTCCAGGGAGGCACTGAACACAGCACAGGGCACACGTGACTTCATCTACAGCCTGCACTCAGTCAAGAGGAGCTGCTTGCTCAAAGAACTGCACCGCATTGAGTCAATTGCCATCGCACAAGAAGAACTGGAAGCTCTGCCACCCCCTCCAGGACGCTGAGATATGTGTTCTTCTACGATGTGATACCTTTCGTAGGGTTTGGCTTTTTGGATAATGCAATTATGATTGTTGCAGGAACCCAAACTGAATTGTCTATTGGAATTATTTTGTGAATGTCAACAAGGGCAGTCAACAGGTTATCTTTTCCTTCTATGTATCAACATATTATTTAACTTTCAGTTATTGATACTGTACTGTACTGAGTTGGGGTCTGCTTATTTATGACATAACATGCATGGGATATCTATGTATGCTTTTTTTTCCTGATGGTTATAATTCAATGTTGAGGTTTCTCCAAATTATTTAAGATGTTTAATATCAGTTAAAATTGTAATTCTCTGCCTGGTGGCATCTTTTCTGTGATATTTCATGAAATTCTGATTTGTGAGAGAAACTCAGTGCTTAGATATTTCCTATGTCTTGGAATATGGTTAAAGAGAGCATAAAAAAAGTCAGAGATAGCTGAGAAAAGAGAAAATGAGGAAGAGAAAAAGCTAAGAGCTGATATCAAAACTGGTTCTCCACATCCCCTTGGTTGTTCACCCTGCTTCCCTCTCCCCTAGTAGGCCTTCTTTTGCTTATATCTTTTGGCCCTTGGACATTTAATCTTTTAACCAGCTTTATTAAACAACAGGTAGATAATATAACAGCAAAACATATTCAGGTATATTATTATAGGTAGCTATGGAGGATGCTTTGATGATGGCCAAGCTCACCTACACATCTCTTCCCAGCCCAGGCAAGGACATTTTTGTCCTTCAGCCAAATGAGGCCAACATTCTTTTCTGCCTGCTGTCCTGATGTCTTTGCTGAAAAATCAAGAAATTGTCACCCCTGCCTGCTGAGCTAGACAGTCAATGACGGGTAAGAGAGTGATATATTCACGAATCAAGGGCCTAAGACAGGAGGACTGCCATTAGCTGATGCCTTATTCCATGATAGACCCTGGCCACAAGATTCTCTTGGCCATGTGACAAATATCATTCCAACCTAAGACAGACAACAGTTCCCGAGGGGCTCATTCCAGGACAGCACGGCCATTTGGACACCTTTTCATTTGACTATAAGGGAGGCGGAGATGTTGGGAGCGATGCCCTTGAAGCCCTCCATTGTTGATGTTATTATTATGGTTAGAATTAAGTATGACTGAGTTCATGGAAAATCCCCAGCCAGCTGCAGAAGACTAATACAAATCTGGTGGTCAAGAAAAATAATAATATGATAAAGATACCCAATGTGATGACCTGTAACCTTTCTGAAAAACCAACATCCTACTGATTAATAGATATGACAAACCTGTAACCTTTCTGACATCCTGTCAACATCAGCCGATTCCCTGACCACACGAATACTGTGTCCTTGGCCTGTGTAAATGTTTCACACTTCCCCCCTCCCTCTGTTACCCATGTTATGGTATAAATTCAGCCTTGGAGAAAAATAAAATTGTCGCCTTGATCAGACTCTTGTCTTGGCGTCCTTCTTCGTGTTCCTTGTCCCCCATTCTCTTCCAGGTACCCTCCAACATCCCTCACTTACAAGGAGACAGCTATATTCTTTCACAGAAACATCAAGAGACCCCTCTCAAATGAAGCCCACCCTTCATCAATGTGAAACCACAAACAGCATTTCCTCAAGCCCTGACAGTACATTCACAGTCACCCAAAGGCTCCTGTCCATCTCAATGGAAGCCGCACTCAACTCACCGCCAAGATTCCTTATCGTCTTAACCTCACTCCCTGTTCTAAAGTTCAAAAAGCACAAAGGATGCCCTGAGACTCAAGGCTCTATGATACAATGGCAAAAAATAGACACTCAGATTCCACAATTGAGAAGTAAAACACAAGCAGGGACAGATCTAACCAAAGTAAGAGAAAGACTAGCCGAGTAAGCATTGCTTCCGTAGCTCCATGCCCAGCGTCTTGTTCATACTCTGACACAGGTAAAGTCTATAAAGGGATTGCACAGACAGCCATACCCCCACATCTTTGCTCAGTACATTCTGCATGCTTGCATTGCCGGCTCTGTCAACCATTGAGAGCTTCCTCAGTGAACTGTCTGCTCTTGCCATCGATAGCTTCATGGAGTTTCTGAGGTATCTTCAGCTTCACACTCATGACTTTAAACATCACCCTTTGCATGGTCGCCTGCAAGGACGCTGATTATGCCACATATAACCCACATCCACAGATGGGTTTTCCTTTGAAGTCTGAGTGGAAACATTCATCACTGCATAACTGTTACATCCCGTATGTCTTCAGACTGAGTATCACATGTATGTCAAGGACTTCTGCTAGTGGCAGTAGTAGCCAAGGCTCCGTGAATCATGGCTGTCATGGCTTCTAAATGCCTGGGTGGCCAAACAAACAAACATACATACATACATACATACACACACACACACACACACACACACACACACACACACACACATATATATATATATATATATATATATATATATATATAACAATCTTGAGAATTTATCATTAACTTACACAATGATGTGGCTATACCCATTACCAATGAACTACATAACCAAAGTGGTCAAAATTGAAAAATTCACATTATACATTTACTTGACCACAAAGAAGAAATGAATTCACCATCAAAACTTTTATCAGTGAGGCTGTCAATCCTCATTTCATTATGGAATGAAGTATTTCACATGAGTTGGCTGTGTGTCGGAACAGTTCAGAATGTGCCTTTGTCCCTGTGGTGTCTGATTTGATAGTGCATAAACCCAAGCTACACTTTGATCCATCCATACTTTTTATTCATAGATTCTGGATATAAATATTTCATTGTCATAAAGAAGAAAAGTCCACTGAGATTAGCATTTCAGTTGTGGAATCACAACTAATGCAGACAATAAATCCAGTTCTATACATCCCAGCTTACTCATGCTGAATCCCCGGGGAAGCACACAGCGTTCTCCAGGATGCCTGTATTTTTGTCTCACCAGTCAACTGACTAACCAACAGACTAGTCATGTGTAAAGCTGCCCCCAATCCACTGCAATACCAAATCCACCAATCCACTGCAATACCAAATCCACCAATCCACTGCAATACCAAAGCCAGTAAAGAACTTTTCCCAAACCCAGATATTTTATATCTGACCTCTAACTTACTATAAATAAAAATTCCTTAAGCATAACGTACCATCGACAATGATACATTGGCTTGCCAGTTTTTTCCCTTGGTTTGACTAGTGTTTCCTACCCAGAAAAGCTGGCTCTTTGCTGGACTGTGTGTTTCAGTCTTTCTTCTTGTTTTCTCCTTGTATTACCTACCATCTTTGTGCTGAAGCTAATAAACTCATCATATGTCCTCTGAAGTTCATCAGCTTACCTGTTGGGTGGCTTCTTTTGTGAGTATGACTAGATCCTAAAGTGACTCTCCTTGGGTGTCTAAATTTCAGCCTTTGGTATCAGATTGATATGTGTTCTCTGTTATGGGGGCTGGGTTGCAGATGTAGGTTAAGTCCTCTCTGGGTCTCAAGTCTCCTAGAATATTGAAACTGGGGTTGGCGTTAGCAAAGAATCCAGTTGTGTGAGCAATGGGCAGACACTACTTTCCACCTTCTTTGCAGGGGACCTGAGTCTGGGATGAAGACAGACGCCTCCGTCAGTTACAGGAACTGTGCTCTGCTTCTTCTGTAACTCGAGCCTCAGATAAAGGCAAGGGCATTTGACAGTGAGGTGCTATGGCTTTGTTTCAGTTGCTTTACTGCATTTCACAGAGACTGAAGTTGCTTCTCTCTTTGTTCTTTGTGATGTAAATCTGCCTTTGACTGTGACCAACACTTCCGAGTCTGACCTCAATAAAAACATATGAGAGCCAATTTCTTCTTCAAAGAAAAGCAAAGAGCTGTTGATGCTCCTAGCCTGAAAGGATGCTTTAGACAAACACAACCCTAAAGAGAAAATATCAGGACTGTCTAGATGCGCAGTGGTCTCGCAGGTGTACAGAAAAAAGAACTCCCCTTTCAGAAACATGCATTCAGCCAGAGGTGCGCAAAAATGCCAGTTACCTGGCACCTCAGCCACCCACTGGCTCTAAGATATTTGGGTTTACGAAGCAGAGAAAGGAGTAAAACTGACTCGGAGGAGATACTTTGATGGGAAAGCTTATAAATAACATACTTGACCAAGATGAGGCCCTGCCTCAGGCAGCCCTGCCTCAGTCACATTAAAATTAAAGAAAATTATTCATTTAAGCCCAAGCCATCCTTGAAAAACCCCAGCTGACTTTGTGCATAAGGCTGTAGTTCCTCATCTTTCTAGTACCTAGAAAACCATGTTCTCTCATGGCAATCTTAAGCTTCAAGTGGCCAAAACAGAAAACAGTGAAATTCGATTTTTTGTAGATTTATTTATTTATTACTTGTATGTGTATAAATGTTTGCCTAAGTCTATGTATATGCGCCACATGTGTGCAGTGCCTGCAGGGGCCTGAAGAGGGCAATGGATTCCCCTGGAACTAGAATCACCTATGCTTGAAAGCCACTAGTGGGTGCTAAGGACTTAACATGGTCCTCTGCAAAAGCAGCAAGTGCTTGTAACTACTGATCCATTTCTCTAGGCCCTGAAATTCTAAAATTGTAATAATTTGTATGTTCAATTGGAAGACTGTTTTTAAAAAAAACTGGAAGGTTGTTCTCATCGGTGCTTCAAAGATCTGCTTCCTACAAATAGTTCAGTAAAACTTAACTGAGATGTTCTCTGTCTAATAAAGTCTCATTTGATGCTATCTTGTGACCCTCCCTTCCCTTTTGCCTTCAACCTACTCCCCCCAAACCCCACACCCACCTCCCACATCCTAACCCCATATCTCACCTTCTTGATTCTTTTTTCTACTGAAGAAAAGACCCATTCCCCAAATTTTAGCCAAATACCTGTAGGAAAGCCAGTGCTCTGTGGCATTGCTCTAAGGGAAGGAAAATATAACAAAGCCTTCACCCAGTACCCTCTTTTCTGTTCCCACTTTCCCTCACACACAGAGCACTTTATGTCCTAAAATTTTCTGGATAGAGATTTGAAGAACATAGCCTCTGTCCTCTTTAGGGCTGACATTGAAGAAACTTGTTTCTCAGCCTCGCCTTCCAGTAACATCTGGACTAAACATCTGTCAGGGCTGCTTCTGCACCCACCTGTGCTGCTGAAGCTCCCTGCTCTCCAAGGATTGTGAATCCATTGCACCACCACTGTAGCCTGGCTTTGGCTTTTGGTCAAGAAAGCATGATGTTCTCTGGGGAACTTTCTAGCTGGGAAGCTGTGGCCTCCCTCCTAGACCCACCATTGTTGTTTGTTTGTTGTTTGTTTGTTTGTTTGTTTGTTTAGTTTCTTCAGCCTCATCAACACAATCCCTACATCTTACACAGGGTGTTCCTTAAACACCTAGGAAGTCTCTTCTTCCCCTCTTACCAATCCCTTAGGAAAAACTGAACTATCCATTAATGAGAACAAACCATGTTCTTTCCAATCTCAATTCTGTCGTGTGTGTTTGTCCTCTCCTAAGTACTGAAACCACTCAGATGACAGCATGGACTTTGAGAAGTCTCTGCCATTTCTGTCACAAATTGAGTTACTTCTGGGCTCTCTTCAGCTCGTCCATCTACAGCATTACTCCTTTTTGATGGAAATTTCCACTCATTACACACCTTCACTTCTCACAGGAGAGAACACTTTTAAACCAGAAGTGAAGACAGCACTTAGAACATTAGAACGACCAGCATGAGGCTTCCCTTCCATGGATAAGGTGGGATAGGAAGACAGAGGTGCAGGAAAGGAAGGGACTTGTCCCTCTCCTCGGAATCTGACTTGTTACTAGCTAAGAGTCATGGGATTTTATCAAAGCTGAACTATAAATAGCTATACCCTCTTTACTGAGAAAGCCTCACAAATGAGATTATAAACCATGTTTGGTCAAGACACATGTCTTATCCTCTTTTTGGTCAAAAGGAGGCACAGTCAGGTCAGAAAGAAGCACAATGAACACAGGAAAAGTCCTCTGACCTTTTTGGCCTATGCTTTTATCCTTTTCTTCTCGGTTGACTTGTACAATACAACTTACAACCTCACTGATGGAAGGAATTTTATTAAGATAAAAATAATACCTAAGCATTTGACTTTAATAACGGATGCTCCCAGAAAAGGGCAGGCACAACTAGACTGAAGAGTCTACAGGAATATTTGATTGGCTAGAATTCCTGGTTGAAAAGAATAAGAATGTTACAGATACACAGGCATATTTGCCTGAGGCTACTCTAGGATTTTTCGTATCTCTCCATTGCTCACTTTCTTCTGTACTCACCTCACAACCTTTTAACTGTGAGGTCAAACATCTGGAATGTATTCTTTGCAGGGTACTGGCTTCTACCAACCAAGAAGCTAAAGCTGCCATTAAGACAACATGTAAGACTATGACAGATTCCCTGCCTTGCTGGAACCCACCTACCTCTTTCCCCCACCACTGCATTTGATAAATCTTTGATTTATGATTTTCTTTTTTTCTCCTGAGACTATTAAATATCCAATACCTTCAGTGTTGGAACATGTTGTTCAAGGCAACCTGTACCTATGTCTCTGTCCATGGTCTTGCATATTTGGCTCAGAATAAACTGCTTTATGACTTTGAAGGGAAAGCTGTGCTTTATGTGGACAACTTAATCTTTTTAACTTAGATACGGATTATATTTAGCTTAGATACAGATATACAGCTTTAGAACCATGAATTCACATGCATGCAGGTGCTATTAAGGCACATCTGTGTGTGTATCTTAAATCTATCTATTGGTGTATACATTGTGATACTCAACGAACTCCAACTTGCTTCACTCTCCTGAAATTTCTTTTCTGTGACATAAGTGAAGCCTCTCCAGCTGCACTGGAGCAAAGTCCCAGGGAACACCTCAGGCTGCTTGACTCTTCCATTTGATTTGATAGTCTGTGGACTTGAAAAATGTCTTTCTACAACATTCCCTCCTAAGATGACTAAAACAGGGTATAAATTAAAACCAAAAGACTTCTAAATATCCCCAAACTATACAGTTAGACAGGCTCAGTTAATGCACTTTGTCCTACTTGCCCTGAAGTCAGGGACTAATTAATTAACAAATTCCAACAGAATGCCTTAACTATGACCATCTAATAGTTTTATGTGACTATTATAAAGTTATTATAAAATGTTTGCATTTTAAACTAAAAATGCCTGTCTCAGAGCTCTTATAGTAAGAGAAGACTGAGTTAAACCTGACAGCAAGCCTCATCCTTGACAACTTTATCTCATGTTTTCTTTACCTCTGCAAATACTAGTATCTAGGTCTAACCTCATCAAAAAGTCATCCCTTAAAAATGCAAAATTAGAGTTTCTAAGCTCTCTATATCAATTGGTGAAATAAAATAAGTAATAAAAATCTCAAGGCTCTAATGAAAAGAGCTTGGAAGATAGCAAATGAAAACAATGAACGGAAAGTACCATGTGTTGTGTGTGTGTGTGTGTGTGTGTGTGTGTGTGTGTGTGTGTGTGTATGCATGTGCATGTGTATTCAAGTGCATGTGTACTGTGTGTGTACTGTGAAGCATGCAGGAATGATTATGGCTACACATATATTTGTATGTTGTTGTCTTAGGGTTTCATTGCTGTGAAAAGACACCATGACCAAAGCAACTCATATGTTAAAAAAACAAAAAACAAAAAATAAAAAAATTTAATTGGGGAATTGGGTGGTATGGCTTACAGGTTCAGAGGTTTAGTCCATTATCATCTTGTCAGGAAGTATGGCAGAATGCAGGCAGATATGATTCTGGAGGAGTCAAAAGTTCTACATCTTGATCAGAAGGTAACAGGAAAGGACTGCCTTCCAAGACATCCAGAAGGAGGCTCTCTTCCACACTGGGAAGAGCCTCAGCATAGGAGGCCTTAAAGCCCACCCCCACTGTAACACACTTCCTCTAACACTTCCTCTTCCACACCTCTTCCAATAAGGCCACACCTCCAAATAGTGCCGCTTCCTATGGCCAAGCACTCAAACTCGTGAATCGGTCGGGGCCAAACCTATTGGAAACACCACAGTTGTCTTCATGATATTAAGCTGATGAACAGGTGAACAGTCATAAATTAAGTAAAATGAATCCAAAAGCATCTCAAAGTTCACATGATTTGGGAAATCTTTAAGGTTCTGCTGAACTAAATAAAGCGGTGCTAATTAGATATGTGTATCATTTCTAAACAATTTATACTTTTAAAATAATTACTGTACATATCTAAGCTGTATAAATGTGGCCAGGAGAGATGGCTCAGTGGTTGGGAGCACTGGCTGCTCTTACATAGGACCTAGAGGGTTCTCATAACCCACACTGCAGCTCACAGTGAACCCCAGCTCCATGGCACCCAATGCCCTTTTCTGGCCTCTGCAAGCACCAATCATGCACACAATGCACATACATACACGTAGGCAGAGCATCCATGCATATAAAAATAAATAAATCCTAAAATGTATAAATCCCTGAATGTATTATTTGATATTATTTAAAGGCGAAGAATATTTGAGTATATTCTACATCTAAGAATTGTATTATTGAAAATGTGTATTCTGAGGCAGAAGTTACTTGCTGGGACTCGGAAGCTTGGGCTTGTGCATCTGCCTAGGGTTAGCTCAGTGGGGTGAGCAATAAGACAGGCACTTTGAGACTTTGAAGAAGACAAGTTTGACTGTGATCTTTTGGAGAGAGTCTGAGGCTTAGCTCAGATTGCCCTGGACCTCACCGTGGCATCCAGGTCATTTTCGAACCCCTGTCAGTCTTCTGCAGGCCACACCAGCGTGCCTGGTCTTTCCCTTGTGAGAACAGAGGATCTCACTGTTGGCTCCAGCTGGCTTAGCAATCCTTGAGCTTCCAGGATGCTTAGAATTTGGATGGAAAAATCATATTAATAAAGGAAGGCAACTCTCCTCTTTGGGATGTTGTTTAAAACTTTTTTTAAAAAATGTTCATTTCTGTAAATTATACATGCGTGCACTTCTTTGGGGAGCTATTTCACAGCTGCTGTACATAATATACAATAAGCAACGTAAAACGTCAGGTAGGTGAAGAAAGTCAGACATTTTCATAAGGAAAGTTACAAGTGTGAATTCACTTTTGGGTTTTGGTGAATTTAAAGAAAAAGTACTGGTTGAGAGAGAAATATCTATTGACAATATGTATATGTAAAACCCAACAAAACTACAGGCCCAAACAGAAGATTTTAACAAGGTGCAGAATGTCTGAGCAGGTTGCAGTTACAAAAGGTTTAGAAAATAGAATGTAAAATTTTGTTTAAAAGCAATTTTCTGTCTGAGCAAGTTGGGTATAATTAGAAGAGAATTGTCTGTAGATGAAGCCTTTTATGTCAAAAACACACACTCCAAGCTAAAGTACAGTGTTAAAACAATACTTTTCTTTGGAATGTTGATCTGCTCTTTATACAAGACGGGGAAAGGTATTACTGTTCAGACTGCTGGCCTGCGAAACAGAGGTCCCAGGCTTTAGCAAGGTAATTTCTAGCAGTTTGTACTGTCAGTTACTAGGTCTTCACTACATAAGGAAGCCCAGTCTTTGGAACTTTGGAAGTGCGAAGTTTTAGGAATACTGTTTACAGAATGAAAAACAATTGTTTCTTATACCACTGAGATTCATGTGGCTTAAATACATTTGGCTTAAATGTATTTAAATGCGTTTGCAACATTTGCTTTCAATAGTTTATCTCATGCAGGATGGAAGGTGCCAGCTTTTAGTGGTCTCCACATGACGAGAAGCATGCAGGTGCCTCTCATCATTCTCCATCGATATTTTTTCATAATTATAATCGTTCCAATTTGCATTCTTTTTAAAATCATTATGTTCAACCTAGGTTTGTCTTAATTTTTTGTTGCTTTGTTATGTTTTATTTTGTTTTTGAGACAGAGTTTCTCTGTGTAACAGCCCTGGCTTTCCCCGGAACTCAGCAGGACAGCTTCGAACTCACAAAGAGTCTCGTGCCTCTGCCTCCAAGTGCTGGGATCAAAGACATCCACCCAACCACCATCCAGTTTCTTTAGCCTTGACTGTCCTGGAAGTCATTCTATAGACTAGGCTGGTCTTGAACTCATAGAGATCCTCCTGCCTCTGCCTCCCTTATGCTGAGATTAAAGGCATGTGCTACCACCATCCCAGAATTTGTCTTCATTTTAATTTTGAATGTAAAAGAATGGAATTCAGTATTAAAAGGTGCGTTAAATAACATGGCCTTCTACATTTGACGTTACAATCCATTTTCATCTTCAGGTGGGTGACCAGGTTCGTGATATAGCATGTATTTCAAACCTTTGCATCTTTTTCAGATTATAATACAATTACATCTCTCCCCTTTCTTCCCTTCAAACACTCCCACACACCCATCCCACTCCCCTTCAAATTCATGGTCTTTTTAAAATTAATTGTTCTTACATTCATTTAAACCTAGGTATTTTAAATAAAGATTTGAAAATTAGATTTTAAAATTAAGGGTTTTTTTTTCAATCTATAATTAACCTTGATAGTTTTGCAGAACCCAGGACGTTTAAGAGATACATCTTAGACATGTTTTATAAATGAGTTGTTTATGCTTCGTGTTCATACGAGACTACTTATATTCTCTCAGTATATTAGTCCTCATTTGAATTCTGTAGTCATTATTGGATGAAACTATTATATTCCATAAAAATAACCAAATTCTCTTTCAGTAGGGAATAATCATCAGTAAGTTCTTCAGCCGTGGCTGTTTAGTGTCCTATTCACAGTTAGGCAGCCTTAGTCTTGAGACAGTCTAGAAACTTCCGCAAACAGTGAGAACACCGTCTTCAAGAAGGTCCACAAAGGGGCTGGGGATTTAGCTCAGTGGTAGAGCGCTTACCTAGGGAAGCGCAAGGCCCTGGATTCGATCCCCAGCTCCAAAAAAAGAACCAAAAAAAAAAAAAAAAAAAAAAAAGGTCCACGAAAGAATGAAAACAGCTGTGATAAGTGCTAACTTCTGTGAACCCAAGGCCACACCTCTGGATTCTGTTAGGACCTAGAGAGCACTAAAAAGAGGCTGGTCCATTTATAAAATTTCTAACCAAGAGTGGCAGAGCTTGCTTAAGTCACGTAACATGAATGGGTGGGGCGGATTGTTTGTTTGTTTGTTTTGAGGAGTTATGGGTTTCTATCAAGTTTTGTTGCAAACCCATCTTTGAATTTTGATGTGACTCTAACAATAGAGGGCTTTCCTCCTTTGTATGTTCCCTGAGAGAGACACTTATGCAAAATAGACTTAACTTGTACATGGTCCTTCATGGCTGTCTGTTCTGTTTTGAACACTCTGCCAAACACTCTTGTAACCCATGGAGAGTTTCTCAACGCCAATGCAATATTCAGTTTGCTATCTTCAAGAGGAAAAGGTTGGGATTTTCAGATTGTTCTTTTGCTGGTCACCATTCTTTATTCTATTTTTGCTTTGATTATGTAACTGTCAATCCTAATGTGTATACCTTAATGCTTCAAAACTGTAAGTAAAATTAAAAATTGTGGTAGCCTAATCATTAGATGTACTACAGGACTCTACGAAAGTCACATGACTGAGGCCTCTGATGAGAACTTTTGTGGCTGCCTGTGGCACAACCTAGCTTCTCCCTTACGAAGTGGGACATGGCCAAATAGGAAAGAACTTGCCTATCAACACCAGACTTTAGTTCTTTAGTTCTTGGCAACCATTCATCAAGAAACAATGCCTGTCCCACAAAGATTATTGTCAAGGCTGGAAAAAAAATGAGAGCATACTTTAAATGTCGTAAAAATGAGGTCACAAAATTGAAGAGAATGAGACTGCAGTCACCTGAGTCATTCTGACCTAACACATATTTCTGCGGACCCCCTGACATTATAAAGATAAGGAATTATAACCCCACTAAGTGGGGGATATTAGCAATACTCTAAATGTATAAAACAGATTCATTCTGCACCTGATTAACTATCAAATTTCTTTCCATCCAGTCATGGCATTGCACACACATTGCCTTACGGGAGTCATTAGCGATATTGCTGTAGCAGAAGGATCTGAGAAGGCAACTCAGTGTTGCCGAAGGTGTTTGCCCGCCTCCACTCATATGCATTTCTGGGGAGCCAAGGAGGAGTCATGCTGTAGTGGCATGGGCAGTGGCAGTCACTGTTTCAGACCAACATGACACAGGAAGGGAAGGATGGTGACGGCAAGCAGGCAGCACTGGCATCTACCACAGCAGCAGAGAGCTGAGTCAGCAATTCTCTGGAGCCTACCTGGAAGGAAAGCATTGATAGGTGCCTGTCTGTCCCTGCAGAGGAAGCACCATGTCTCCACCCTCCCACTACATGACCAAGCCAACTAGGGGGGACTTAGGAGGAAAGCATTGTGAAATTAATGGGATTAACAACCCTGGAATCCAGAGAAGAATGCCACGGTTACTATCATCTCCCCCAAATTATCACAGTAACACTGACTAAAAATCAACCACTGAACTAGGACTCATGTAAAAGATCTGACAAGTTATTTAGATAATTCATAGCACCCGTAGTCTTATGTCACTCAGATCATAAAATCAATTGTATAGCTATTGTCTTAAATCTTAATAGTTTATATACAAATTCATCTCGCCATCTATACTAATATTTTGAATGTTATTTTTCCAGTTAACTTTAATCGGCCTCTATTTCATGTAAATTACAGCCTATATCTGTCCTTGGTCACTAAGTGACCCCTGAAGAAAAATTCAGAACCAGCACATAGTAGCCCAAAGTATTATCTACAAAATAGTTAAATAACTGAATAAATGTATACTCAGAAGTCACTTCCCAGTCCCAATGCCTAGGTCAATAATTCAATTACACACACGTACAAAGGTTTGAAAGAACCTATTAAGCATAAGGCACTATAGGAAATCTATGGAGGTGGGACAAAAACATTCCTCTAATCCCTCTTCTCAAACAGAAGAAACCCTAATGAGAGATAGATGTCTGACACACACTGCCACTCTGAACTCTATGTCCCAGCAGCAGCAGACCCTTCGGGAAGTCTGGTACCTATCGCCATGCACAGGACTCATGTCTGGTACGTTAGGGACAGTGAACAGCCAGTGTGTGGTGTTAGGCATGGACAACAGCTACACTGTGCTAGAAGCCATGTTCCACTCAAGGTTGTGGCTCTCAAATGGAGACAGCCCTTGTCTCTGCTCTGGATGGCACCACAGTGGGTGCCGTGACTGAATTTCTTGGTTTTGTTTTCCCTCTTTGGAAGTTAGGAGTTACTGCTATGCACTTATTATCAACATGGGTGTTTCAGCCATTCTGTTAAGTTCTGTTCACTTTCACCTTTATAAACTCTATGGTCATGTTGCTCTCCTAATGCACGAACGTATCCTGCTCATTTTCAGAGGCAAATGGGCCTCACATGGAGAGAAACCTAGAAACAACCCTGTTATTTTATTGGTGCCGTTTCTATGATAATTTTTAACAAAATAGAATAAAAAGATACAGCTTGGAACGACTTCTAGAATCCATGGAATCAGGGCTAAAAATTACTTCCTTGTTCTGATACATGGATTTAGCAAACCATAGCTACAAAAACATGTAGATTCCATCTGAATTTTAGAAGGACATGCTTCTGGAACATCACTTCAGACAGTAACGGGGGATTCTCAAGCATCACTTCAGACAGTAACAAGGGATTCTCAACTCCTCCTCACATGCCAAACATAAAAACAGAAAGTTTCTTTTGTACTTTGTATCTGATGCACTCGTGGATCGAGTGATGATCCGGGTGTTCATGGCGAATGTGCAGCCTCCCCTTCTCCCTCCATGCTTGTGAGCGCTGCATTAAAAATGCTGAGAGTTCCAGGGACTAAGCCACTACCCAAAGGCTATACATGGACTGACCCTGGACTCTGACCTCATAGGTAGCAATGAATATCCTAGTAAGAGCACCAGTGGAAGGGGAAGCCCTGGGTCCTGCCAAGACTGGACCCCCAGTGAATGTGATTGTTGGGGGGAGGGTGGTAATGAGGGGAGGATGGGGAGGGGAACACCCATATAGAAGGGGAGGGGGAGGGGTTAGGGGGGATGTTTGCCTGGAAACCAGGAAAGGTAATAACAATTGAAATGTAAATAAGAAATACACAATTTAATAAAGATGGAGAAAAAAAAACCACTGGCTGAGAGTTAAGTTAAAATCTAAGCTCCTTATAGGAAACCATTCATCTCTCACTCCATTCCAGCATTCTATCACTTTTCCTGAATTCAACAAAGAACTCGGAATACGCTGCTTCTGTCCCAACCAATTGGAAATAAAAATAGCACTATATTAGAAGCATCTTACCTTTCGTGAACAGGAGTCGTTTCAGAATAGAAACTAAGGTCTCATTCTGAGCATTCTTTACAGCCACTCCTTCTGTCATTCATCACCAATAATTGGATAAAAAGCAAGAAGAAATGTCTATAGGTCTTTTGGAAAAACCTCTCCATATTATGCAGAACTAAAACCATTTCTCGGTGGGCCCAGAGCTCAGTTCAGCAGTAGAAGTTGCCTGGGTTAATGCAGTAAGTCAGCAAAGCAACGGATCTAATATCAACCCCTCCTTCTGTCCCTGTTTTACTAAGCAACATGGCCGTATCCTGTGTTACTCAGTTGAGCTGTGCTCTAGACCTTCCCACTGGCAATAAAAAGATAAAGAAATAAAGAGTATTGCATAAACGAAGTCAGCAAAGCTGACTAGTAATCTAGTAATGCAGATTATAGATCCAGGCTAATAAAAATGTTTCATGTTAAAAGATCATTGCACCACCAACGGCAATCATGAATGGGAAGTCTGTAATATACATATGTGTAGAGGATTCTACAAAAGTCACATGACTGAGGCCTCTGATGAGAACTTTTGTGGCTGCCTGTTGTACAACCTAGCTTCTCCCTTACTAACTGGGACAAGGCCAACTTATATATTATATATATATATATATATATATATATATATGATCTGTAATATATCAGTGTCTTATGTGCTATAGAACAGCAGCGTAACCGGAGAACCCTACTTTCCTATCTCTCACAGTTTCACCACAGTTTGAATCTTTGGGCAGTAATTTATATTCTCTACCAGAGCACCAGGCCCCAGTAAAACAGAGCGGTGTTTACAAACTGTAATACACACATCCCTCGTTGAGCTTGTGAGAACATTCTGTTCTGTGTGATCGCACTGGATCTGCTTTACCGTTCCCTCTGAGAAGTGGAAATAATCACATAATTCAGCTCTACGTTTCCCTGCGTGTGGACAGGTTGCAACGTGCTCTGCCTTGCTTTCTGAGGAGGTAAAGGACAGCGAGTAGAAGATGCCGTAAAGTCTCTGCCCCATCAGGGCACCTTGCCATTGTGTGCAAAGGCCAGGAGATGCTAGAGTTTGGACCATACGTGCCTTCAAAGAGTCATTGTGCTTGCTTTCCATGATGTCTCTAGTGGGAGTTGGACTTTAGTAGAAGGGGGTGAGTAGGAATACTTTAAGACATTGGGACAGGCCCCTGAAGGGGACTGAGGTAGCCCGCCTCATCTCTTCCTTCATTTCCTGGGCATGAGATGGACAGCTTTGTTGAGCCCCTGCTGTGCTATCATCCCACAGGCCCAGAGGCAACAACAAAGCCAACTAAATTATCCAAAATTGTAGGCCAAAGATGGTTCTCGTATTTATGACTTTATTACCCTGGTATTCAGTGATAGAAACTGAATAACACAAGAGAGATGTTAAAAACGACTAAGACAGAACAAAAGATGGTTGGATAGCCATCCTCCTTAAAGATGAAACTACATATCTGGTACAAAACTCTCATTCTAATCCCCCTCCCCCAAATGTCAGTGGAGGGCTGGAGAGAACAGGGCCAGGGAGTGTCTGGGATAGTTTGCGACACAAACTATTTATCTGAGAGGAGGGACCCTCAACCAGGAAAATGCCTCCATAAGATCCAGCCATGATCAGTCATCAATGGGGGAGGGCCCGGCCTATTGTGGGTGCTACCACCCCTGGGCTGGTGGGCCTGGGTTCTATAAGAAAGCAGGCTGAGCAAGCCATGAGGAACAAGCCAGTGAGCAGCGCCCACCATAGCCTCTGCGTCAGCTCCTGCCTCCAGGTTCCTGCCCTGCTTCAGTTCTTGTCCTGGCTTCTTTGATGATGAACAGGGATATGGAAGCCAAATAAACCCTTTCCTCCCCACCTTGCTTGTATTTCATGACAGCAATGGTAACCCTAACTCAGAGAGAGGGTGTTTAGTACCTAACTCCCAGTTTATCTGTTTAATATCTTAGAAGCTTTAAAAGAATGAGACAATTGTCAAACGTTTCATAACATTATGTCAAATTCACAAAAATCATAAGATAAATATAGTATAAAATAGCATAAACCATAAAACCTAAATCCATTTTTCTCCAGACAGCAAAAATTAACTAGAAGCTAAGATAAAAATAAGAACAAGTATAGAAACAGACACCCCATCTAGCTGAGCCACCTCTGTCTTTAGACAAATAATTCATTATTTTTAAAAAGAATTGTCTTGTATACTTATTCCATGAGGATGATAAGCGCTGATGATCTGACTGACCTAAATATCATACACGGGCACTAGGAAGCTACCCAAAATGGTTCTCAATACCAAACCAGAGACAAGTTGGGTGAGGGAAAAGAGATTCATGTTGTCTTATAATTCATACGTATCTCAGAATTCATGAGTATCTCAGAATCCATACTAATATAAATAAATAAATAAATAAATAAATAAATAAATAAATAATGAATGAATGAATGAATGAATGAATGAATGAGTAAATGTGAAAGACACAGGTCTCCTGAGCACAGGATCTTAACAACCTATGTAGATGGTTCACTACAAATGTAGAGAGCGGTCTCCACACTCCTCCTCCACAGTCATGAGCTGTGTGGGCTGAGTCCCTTCCGAAGAATCCGGTGTGGAAGGGATAGTAGTGACGTAATTCTGTAGTGTGACACTGACCAACCATTCCCAACAGGTGACCAAGATGAAAGGGAAAAATCGTGTCATGATAAGGAATCTTAGTAAGTGGTGAGAACAGCATTTCGATCTTGAGGTCTTCCTTCCCCCCCAAAACCACGAAAAGCCAGCAGTGTCAGGTGACAGCTTCGCACTCCAGCCAGGCGTCCTACGGTATATCTCACTGGTATTCCTCACGGCTGCCAAGGTCAGCCAAAGCCACACAGGTCCATGAAACTGTCACAGGCAAATGTGGACTCCAGAGACATGACAACTCAGAAATAAGGTAAAAAATCAGTGGGATTTCAGGACAAAAAAAATGAAATTAGATAAAAAGTAAAGAAATCTTGGTGATGTGTAAGCTGTAGTTAATGGTGCAGTTAATGACGAGTGTTGGTTCGTTAGTCATAACGAATGCACCATTGTGAGATTTTATCAGGGAAAATCGTGTGTGAGCTGCATGAGAATTGCATTGCCCCAATTTGTCTATAAATCCCAAGTTGTTCTAGAATAAAAGCAGATTTTTAACAAAAGTCATGCAAGTATAACTCCACAGCATTACCATATCCCAGTTTAAGAGCCTTCCAGGTACCTTCATGTTAGACATAAACTCTAGAGAGAACACTCGGTCTGGCCTCCCTGCCAGTCACACTGTGTCTTTGGACAGGGATCTCCTGTCCTTGACATTTATGCGACATACATGAGGCTTAACAAATGCTGGATGAATCCCAAACACATGGTTCTGTGTATCAGCTACATTCACTGCTAATTTTATTTTATTCAGTACAAATCAGGAACATGGTTAGGAAGTGTATTTCAAAAATTATGATGCCCTCCTTTCAAAGTTCAATTAAAAACTACTGCAGAAAGAGACCGTTTTCTTCCAGCGATGATTAGGAAGTTTATCTTCGCTTGTGTAAATCACTCGCTGTGGACTCAAACAAGATGACTTTTCCTTTCGTAGTGGATCCTGTCTACCCACTGTGTAAAGAGAAGAAAGGGCAGCTTTATTATGAAGTCGGATTGCTAAATTTGTGTTACCGTCACCGTTTCTCTGGCAACCACTGATATGAGGAAAGTAATAAGCTGACTGCAGGGTGGAGAAGAAAGGCATGCCTTCTCCTGGGCTACCTAGCCCACCCTCTTTGGAAATGCCTCAGCCTTTCCACACAGCAGTGAGCATTCAGGAGCAAAGCGCTCACTGGAGAGAGACGGTACCACTACCCACTCTTGGCACTGCACCATTTGGATAAAGAAAAATTTCTCAAAATAAATTAAGTAGCTACAACTCAAAGTTGTTCTTTTATATTTTGTAAGAAATTATTTCACTCATAATTCTGATGCTGTTCTTTCTTAATATTTTTTATACTAGCCATGTGTGCAGGTTGAGATAGTTTCCACAGGAAAAGTTATTCATGGGAGAAGGAAAAAGGAACTGCTCAGCCATTCTTTTCCAGAAAGAGGATTAACATCCCACCTTGAAAGAAAAATAGGAAGAGTCTAAAGAAATCCAACTTCTTCAGAAAAATTGCAAGTTAAATAAATAAAAATAGAGCTACACATGAAATGTATTACGACGTATGTATAACTAATTTCAGTTGTTGGTAAGGTTTTTGAATACGTTTCATTGTACTCATTCAAATCAAGAACATGGTAGTTTAACAAGGTAGCTGGTGATTCTGGTGTGTGTGTGTGTGTGTGTGTGTGTGTGTGTGTGTGTGTGTGTGTGTGTGTGTGTACACATGTGATATCTGTGTTATACACATGCATACATGTATGTGTTCAGAAATACTGAAAGGCCATTATTCCCTTTCAAAAATCTTGATTTTCTGGTAGTTTGTTTTCCTTCACAGGACATTTGAATGTTCAGAGTAAGCCAGCATTTATCAAGCACTGAGCGTGCCCCTGGTGCTGCTTTGAACAGGAAGAATGCACTGCTCTTTGACTGAGTACAGAACCTCAGTGGACAGCGCAATGCATCAAATCGCGTCCTCATGACGTTCATGTTCAGCCAGAGCCCAGAATGGGATCTTATGTGAAAATAAAGTGTTTTCAGGCTGGTAAAGTTCAGAAAGGGGCACACTACAGGAAGATGGGATGTAATTCCAAATTTGTCAGTCTCAAACTGATGTCCTTACAGTAAGGAGAAATAGACACAGGAGAACAGCATGTGACAGCAGAGGCAGAACAGAGTGACTCAGAAAGCCATGAGTCAAAGGACCATGAAAGCCAGAGATCCAGGCTAGAGGCCAGAAAGCCCTTCCCCCAAGGCATCTGTGAGAGCAAGGCCCTGAAAACACGTTTATTGGTGCAGACTTGGTTCAGTTCCCCCCCCCGGGAACCCACATGACAGCTCACAACCACTTATGACTCGAGTTCCAGGGGATCTTACACTCTCTTACGACTTCTGCAGGCCCCGAGTATGCAGATGGGCCACAGACGCACTCTGGCAAATACTTATACATATAATATCAAAATAAGTTTAAAAACGGAACGGATTTAGGTGGGACAACCTTTTTAAAATACTGCATCCCTACTCATGTCTATCAGAATAGATGCCACAGATGCAAAGATGGGGTCAAGGAGAAAATGGGATTTGCTTCTTTCCTTTGCCGTTTAGAAGCCCAGACCTACACTGCACATCGCATTCATTCCTTTCACAGGGTGGTTGACGATCCCGACTACAGGATAAAAGTTTTTCAGTGAGGTTCCCAGCCATGGCTAAAAAGCAATAAAACTAAAGATGTGTGAAATGAAATTATCAGTCACAGACCTGATGAGGTTCCAAAGCAGGAGCTAGCAGCATCCTTCAGCCCTTTGCAGTCTCCCCGCGTGCTCCCGCCCCACCCCACTCGGCGCAGTTACTCAGTCTTACAACGCTGAACTGTGCCGTGATGGCTTTCTTATTCCTGACCATGCTGCTGCCCCAGACTCTGCCCGACCCTCTCACACTCCCCACTGATCTCATCATTTCTTCTCCAAAGGGCACTTTGGAGAGACTTGTAGACAAGGAGAAACCTCAGTCAAATGTGCGCCCGATTGAGTACTTGGCTCGCCCACCCACATCAGCCTCGGGGCGGAAACAAGGCTCACTACACGTGGCTCAGAAAGTAACCATTCAAGAAGAAAAGAACAAGTGGATTTCAGTTCTCTCCCATCATCCTATCCAGTACTTTATATTCTTAACGTCTGGACTAAGAAAATAAAAGTGTCTCACCCAACTTTATGACTAGTACCACATAAAAAGGAATCCGAAATAACAATAAGACACACCAGGAAATTGGGACTTCTTAGATAAATGTGCGGATGAGTTTGGGGCTTCCTTTTGCTAGAATTAGAAAAACTATCAGCAAGCTTTCCAAAAATGGAGAAGGAAAGGATGGGTGGGGCAGGGAGGGAAAAAAGGAGGGAAAAGCTTAAAAAGAAACCAGAGAGAAATAAAGTTTAAAATGTCAGTGAAATGCAAGCCTAACCAGTTAAAAATGAGAAGACAAGGTAAGGCGTCTGCGCCTGCTGCGTATCTGGAAACCTGGAGAGTGGCATTGTGCCAGTGCCGGCGCTCCCCACCCAGCTACCCTGTCCACTCTAATTCTCACAGCTGCCCCCGTTATCCTGCTCTCTCTCAGACCCAGACTTCATAGACCACCATCACACTGTCACTGAGAAGCGCCTGCCCTCCCAGGAAAACACAAAAGTAAAGCTCCTTCTTATAGCTTCATTACAGCTTTCCAGGGGACATTTTCCATGACACTTTTTTCCAGAAACTGTTTTTTTCAAAAACAGGGAAAAAAAAGGCAATGTAAATATGTGTGTGTGGGTGTGTTTATTGGGAAAATTAGCACACAGATGGGCATGCACACGTATGTACATACACACAGGGCTCATATGGGAAAGTTGGCACACAGATGAACATACACATGTATGTACATACACACAGGCTCATATGGGATAGCACACAGATGAGCATGCACATGTGTGTACACACACTCAGGGCTCACATGGGAAAGTTGGCACACAGATGAGCATATACATGTATGTATACACACACACAGGGCTCATATGGGATAGTTAGCACACAGATGAGCATGCACATGTGTGTACACAGACACACACAGGGCTCATATGGGAAGTTAGCACACAACTGAGCATACACACATATGTACATACACACAGGCTCATATGGGATAGTTAGCACACAGATGAGCATGTACATGTGTGTACATACACACAGGGCTCATATGGGAAAGTTGGCACACAGATGAGCATGCATATGTATGCACACTCACAGGCCTCATAGCCAATGTCTGACTGCAACCCTTGACTGACAACTCAGGATGTGTTATGGTGGAGGCATCCACAATCCTTCCTCTTATCCCAAAGTGAATCCAAAGCTAAGAAAGCCTCAATTAGACTTCACATCTTGCAAAAGGAAATTTTGTGTGAACCCCATTGATGCTAATCCTCTCCAGCCTGTATCATCTCTCCCACTCCTGCTCAGCCCACACCACCTCCTCCCATCCCAACCCACACCACCTCCTCCCACACAGCCTTTTCCTGAAAGGAGTAAATCATGGCACCCGATTCAGGCTTTGTTCCTACAAATTTGGAATCAAAGAGTTCATTTCCAGGTGAGGCTTTTGACTTCAAATATAAATAATGTAGACCTCGATTAGGTTAAATTGGAATAAACCTTGCCTTGTAGAAAGGTCATGCGAATTTAATTGATTTTGAGCAAGTTGATAGAAGTGGAAATAGGTTGGATGTGGAGACAGGACTGCTTCTATTTCATTGTTAAGTTCATTATCTGTCCCTGCTGTGACAGTACCCACAAGAAAGCAGGCATGCTGTATTCAATGAGGACGGAGGGTTGCCAGAACATTCTCTCCTTTGGCAACTTCATGCATGTGCAAGTGATTGGTTTGCTTTTGCATAAGCATATAATAAGGAAATAAATTATTGTATTATTTCTTTATTTGCTTGGTTTTTGATCTCCTAATGTGGAATTCTTGGCTCTGGGAGCTGAAGGAAATAACATGTTCACCAGAGTCAGCATCCTTTTGTCCTGACGTGAGACTTCTGAAAGTCTTACGAAACTGGTATTGGAAATTTGATTGATTTTAAAAAGGACTCTGTTTTATACTTTCTATTACAACACTATATTGGTTATAGTCAGTTAAGTACTTAATTTGTGCCCTGAATTTTATTAGAAAACTGTATAGATTACTTTCCCAATATTGAAGGTATGTTTTTCTCTGACTAGTAGTTATTTGTGGGCTTTCTTGTTTGTTTGTTTGTTTGTTTGTTTGTTTGTTTTGCAGTGGTTTGAATATGCTTGGCCCAGGGAGTGGCACTATTAGGAGCTGTGATGCTGTTGGAGTAGATATGGCCTTGTGGAAGGAAGTCTATCACCATGTGAGTAGACAATGTGACCCTCCTCCTAGTCACGTGAAGGTCAGCCTTCTTTTGTTTGCCTTCGGAACAAGAGGTAGAACTCTCAACTCCTCCAGCACCATGCCTGCCTGGATGCTGCCATGCTTGATGATAATAAACTGAACCTCTGAACCAGGCCAGCCTCATTAAATGTTGTCCTTTATGAGAGTTGCCTTGGTCATGGTGTCTGTTCACAGCAATAAAACCCTGAGACAGTTTTGTGGTTTGTTTTAATTCATATTGTAAAAGTCTCCAAGGAAGATGCAGTATTTAATACCTTCTCTTGAGTAAATAATTTCCTTTCCTTATGTGATACTTTCTCCTAAAGCAGTTAGATTTATGTATTAGTCAGTTTACTATTTTCACATTTTATGTCAAAAATGTGCTCTGCCTTAATTAAATGACACTACAAGGTAGCTATACTTTTCTTGAGGAAAATATTTTTCTTTGTTGTTAAAGAAGTTAATAAGCATGATAAAAACACATTTTTGCATTATAATGTTCATTACTTGATCCTCATAAATATACTGTTAGTATTTTATTTTTCAGATTTCCACCAACTATGTAGCTTTTGTCTATCTTTCTTAAACTACTTATTCTGTGACTTTCCAACTTTAACTAAATATGAATCATTTTCCTATGTATTCAACAATCTTACTAATAAACAAAATGAAATATGTTTCAATTTATTTCTTAAATTAGAAACAACAACAGCATCACTGCTGGACTTACAGAGGTGATGGCCCCTCAGTAGCCTGTGATACCTGTTACTGGGAATTGATGCTACAGGGGGACATGTTGGGTCTGGATACACTTCCTAAGTCACATCATGCCAAAGAGGAAAGAAGGGGTGAGGAAACCTTAGCTTCCAACTTTCAGCTAGAAAGAATACATACTCTTTGATGGGAGAAAATTAGATTTTGCTCCATGTCCCCTGACTAGGACTAGAAATCAGTAGGAAGAAGCTTATGGGGAGTAAGTTCTTCTACATAGAGGAGGATTTCGAGAGCACCAGTAGGAAGTGAATGCCCTGCCACCGGAGACCCAACAAAAGCTGGACCTAATGATTGCAGCGGTGAGCCCTCAACAGACTGGGAAGTTGGACTAGAATTAAAGATTCCTTACAAAGGGAACAATGAAAAACAATTGTTTTTGAAGGCAAAAGCCCTCTGCACACTTGTTCTGAGACACTTCATGAGCATTGTGGCATTGAACCATGACCTTAACAATGAATGAGTGCGGTACAAGCACTCTGTTTTCAAGTGTGTGTCAAATCTGCTGTGCAGATGGAGATCCCGGCAGTTGTGAGTAGCCACATGCAGGTGCCGGGAACCAAACTTCAGCCCTTATATAAATGACTTTAAAAGCAAAAAAAAATTTTTTTCACACAATATATCCTGATTATGGTTTACACCTACCAAATCCTCCACCCACCAAATCCATGAACTTTCTTTTTCTCTTTTACTAGAAACAATTATTATCTAAATAATGATAAAAATACAGTAAAAACAAAAAAAGAAAAAAGAAAAGAAGCCAGAGGACAGAAGAAGAAGGAGGAGAAGGAAGAGAAGAACGAGGAGGAGGAAAAGGAGGAGGAGAAGGAGGAAGAGGAGGAGGAAGAGAAGAACGAGGAGGAGGAAAAGGAGGAGGAGAAGGAGGAAGAGGAGGAGGAAGAAGAGGAGGAGGAGGAAGAGGAAGAGGAAGAAGAGGAAGAAGAGGAGGAGGAAGAAGAGGAAGAGGAGGAAAATAGGCAAAAACCCAAGAATGAAAGTACCAGAAACACAGATAGATGCAGAGACACATACACATCTTCACAGAGAGAAATTCCATAAAAACACAAAACTGGAAACCGTAATATATACATGCAAAGGACCGATATGTTTAAAAACGAAGACAGAAAACAAGACAAAACAAACAAGAAGCAAGCAAAACAAAACCCTGACAAGGCATTAAGAAACAAAGAACTTCCAAAAGTAAAAACCCCCACCACTGAGTTCATGTTGTGTGGGCCGACTACTGCTGGGCTCAAGGCTCGCCCTTCTAAGTGGTTTGATACCCAAAGAAACTGTGTTAGAGAAAACTAATTTTAAGTACTTTAAAAATCTTTTCTTTAAAAACAAAAGCGTCCAGAACTAGGGGAGAAAAACAACCTTTTTTTTTAATTACATAAATTGGAAATTATCCAAAAATGAAAATCTCTGGATTCAGGGTTGTTGTTTTTGACAAAGTATGAAGGACACTCTTTAAAACGACCCCCATCTTCGAGCTAGAGAAGTCAAACTAGGAAGTAGAGCACGGGGACAAGATCTGCTCTGCAGCCTACGGCGGCTTGTTCCTCCACGTCAGACTTTCCCAGGACCATGACATATTTTAAAGGGCAGGCCATTTGCATTTTATGAATGCAATAGGTTAGTTTCTGTCTTTTGATTTCCAGAAGACCTCCTGCCTTTTAAAGTGGAGATGGTTACCTGAATCACTAGCTAGGAGATGGTTACCTGAATCACTAACTTGGAGATGGTTACCTGAATCACTAGCTAGGAGATGGTTACCTGAATCACTAACTTGGAGATGGTTACCTGAATCACTAGCTAGGAGATGGTTACCTGAATCACTAGCTAGGAGATGGTTACCTGAATCACTAGCTAAGAGATGGTTACCTGAATCACTAACTTGGAGATGCTTACCTGAATCACTAACTTGGAGATGGTTACCTGAATCACTAACTTGAAGATGGTTACCTGAATCACTAGCTTGTCAACTCTGGGAAATAAAGATATCCGGAGAGGAGCATGCTCACTTGACTTAAACTGTCAGAAGTTTTGAATGTTTTAATTACGTAAGATTTTCTGCAATTTTATGTGGTTGCCTCTAATCTGCCAGCATAGTCTTCTTTGTTCAACTCTCAGGTAGGGATATAAATAGAATGTAACCATAGTGTGCCAAGTTTTGTGCGGTGTGTCACCAACTGTCTCTCACTGCAATCACTGACAGTAGAAAACTTATCATCAAAAAGAGTTGTAGAAAATGCACCTGCAGGCCAATATCCATACCATAAGGACATAGGCAGTGAATGGCAAATTCATAATAATGATCAGGGCTTTGGTGTCACACACTAAAGGTCACATCCACCCAGAGTGTTTTGAGATGACTGGTGAGTGCAGCTCACCTGGGCAGGACTTTACAGTATGGGTAGAACATTAGGGACAGAGATATGATCAATGGAAGAGGGCGCTAAAGAGAGAAAATGGTGTGAACACGCAGGAAGTATTTCGACAGATCAGCTAGTCTTAGTAGAAACAAAATGTTCAAGGGCAAGTATCAGAATGGTACAATGCTCAAACAGAGGTCTCAGCAGCCTTTCTCTCTCTTGTACATTTCCTTGTGTGCCTTCTTCTAAATCTTATCTGTATTTTGGACATGATGCCCCACTGTTTGTAAGGGCCCAACTATTACTATTCAAGGTTAAAAAAACTTTCCTGAAAGTTGATTTTTAAGATTCTACTTTGAGCAGAGACACAAGCAAACACTGCCACATCTTATTTTTCCTATTCTGAGAACCAAACTTGGAGAACATAAATCTTTATAAGCTTTAGTTGGTTTAGTTATGCTTGTAAATTATTTGAATTCACATGTGAGAAAGGCTCGTATATCAAGTGTCACAGACCAAGTCTTTCATTTTAAATAGCCTTATATTTCAGAACAATGCCACACAAGAATTAATGTCATTGAGTCCTGTCTTGTTCCCTTTAAGTTTGCCCCTAGAAATAGTACTTGGTATCTTCAAATCTCTGAGTCCTAATGATTCATGAGCTCTGTTTATTGCCCTAATTCTAAATATCTTCCTAGATATTAAAACAATGAAAAGAACTCCATGTCCACAGGTTGAAAAAGCCACATTGTTAAAAAACAATGTCCTTACTACACATTCAATACAACTCATCCTAACAACCAGGACTATTTTTACAGAGTTGAGAGAACAAAGAACATTTAAGAATCATAGAAAATGGGGTTGGGGATTTAGCTCAGTGGTAGAGTGCTTGCCTAGGAAGCGCAAGGCCCTGAGTTCGGTCCCCAGCCCTAAAAAAAAGAACCAAAAAAAAAAAAAAAGAATCATAGAAAATGTACTGAGAGGAGCAACATCTCTCTCTCTCTCTCTCTCTCTCTCTCTCTCTCTCTCTCTCTCTCTCTTTCTGTGTGTGTGTGTGTGTGTGTGTGTGTGTGTGTGTGTGTGTGTGTGTGTGTGTGCGCAAAACAAAAGTCATGAACTGTGGTGGATTGGGATATGGGACAGTTAGAGTAGAAAGTGGGAGATGAAAATTATGTAAATAAGGTGCTGATGCATGAAATCTTCAAAAAGAACTAATTCATGTGAAATCAGAGGAAAAAGCAACGAATAGCCCAAACTGTCTAAACAATAACAAAAAGAGCAAAGAAGAAAGCATGAGGCCACCTGCTTCAAACTATGTTGCAAAACTGCAGTGATCAAAACAGCATGGTTTTGACCTAAAGACAGACTCACAAACCAATGGACAGAACAGAGAGCCTGAAGTCAGCCTGCATGTACAGTCAACTCACGTGCATGAAAGCTGCTAAGAATGGGCACTTTTAGTTTTTGCAATAGGTGTCTCCATAAAAATTGGGTAACAAAGAATCATGAAAATAGATTAAGAAAGGGTAAAGACTATGCTTCAGTACACCCGCAGAGGTAACAAGATCCCAACAGCAGAGAAAACAAGAGAAAAAGAGAAAAATGAGTTACACCCAACAAGCATCCAAACAGCAGGGTAAACAGGTCTCGGGGCTAAGAGACAACTAGACATAGTAGGAAACTCTAAGAACATTACATCTTCACAAAGGGTTAATATCCAGATTAGATACACCATATGCCTTAACAGCCAAACAAAAATCCAATTAAAACTGGCAGTAAGTCTAAATAAACATGTCTCTATGAAAGACGTGCGAATTACTAATGGGTATATAAAAAAAGATTTAAAGGCTTAATATCAACTAAACTCAGCTGGGAACCCCGGAAACTCTAACAACAAACAACCATAGAGGCAGAAACGTCATGGGAGTGACTGACCACTTTCTGATTGAAGTCAAGCCCCGCTTCATAACTTAAAACCCATACCTGACCCCACTGTCTGGCTAAGAACCTATGACTGGTCATAGACCCTGGAGAACCTACTACCATGACTCTGCTAAACAGACATAGCATTAAACCCAGTCTGGGTGACTTCTTGCTATACCCACGGATTAGGGCATCTTCCAGCCCTGGTCTGAGTTGCTTCTCTCTGCAGTAATGGTTACCGAACAGTCTTCAGCCATAAAAATTCAATGAAATGCTGTCATTTGCAGCAATCTGGCTAGAACTGGGCATCATCATAGAAAGTGAAATAGACCAAGCTCAGAAAAGCAGCTACTACACAATTTCACTCCTATCTGGAGTCCAAAAGGTTTGAGTCATACAAGTTGAGAGTAGAGTGGTGGTTGCCAGGAACTAAGGACAGCAGAGAGAGGGAGGATGGAGGACTTGGGTGGGGGGAAGGGGGGACGGCAGAGTGCACTATCTCATAATCAGATACAAGAAGTAATTTTGGTGCTCTAGCAAGGAAGGATGGTTATGAATTATTGTGTATAAATTTTAAATCACATGCACAAGAAAAAAAAAACAGAAAAGTAAAAACTAAATAAAATATTTTCCACTCCAGTTATTTAAATTGCTCGGTGACTAAAGATTTGTGGTGCCCTCATCCTTGCTTGTAGAATCTTCCCCAGGGAGCTGTTCTTTTCAGCGGTTACTTTTCAGTAGAAACTCACAGCCAGCTAAGCCTGTCTCTTATTCACTGTCCAGAGCTCTCCACCTTCAAGCACACAGGGAGAATGAATGACCCAGCACGTTCTTGAAAATAGCTAAGATTAGGTACAATAGCCGTTGCGTTTTTGAACAGCCCTGGAAGTTTGCAATCTTGTTGAGCTAGCTTTCAGTTCCAGATCCTGAGGCTGGAGCAGCTTGTCTTTTGCTATAGGCCCTCTGATGCCTTCTGCTGCTCCATAAACTTCTGAGATCTCCCTCTGTGGTATCCAAGGCCTTCATGGGGAGCACAAATCAGGCCCTGGCATTCTGCCCTCCAGGCATATCGCTTCTTGCTTGGCAAAGCCAGGGCTTCTTAGCGTCATTTTCTTGTCTCTCCTCAGCAATGACTTGTTCTCTAAAACTGTTCTTTGTGAGAAGAGTCTCCCAGCCAGCCCTGCGCTGCTAGCATCTGAGTCATGCTGTATTGGCTCAAGCTGCTCTGCTGTGTATTCAAGGTGCTGCATGCTCTGAATATTAGCAGACGTTAATTTTATCTGTTCCACTTGAAAAAGAGTCTTCAAAACCAACCATCCAATTTAATAAAGTCACTCATAAACTAGAAGTTCCTAATGTTAATTGTGGGAAAAGGCCAACAACAATTCGCCAAAATCCACTAAAAGAAATTCAGTAATATCCCTGCTCACAGAAGAAAAGACCGCATCACCCCTGGAGCTGCAGGGAGCTCCTGAAGCACACTCATCACAGATATGTAGAGATCAAGTAAACAGCAAAAATACTTAAGCTTTTCTACAGCATGGAGGAATAGACAAGTCAAAAGTCAAAAATATAGCTCCCAAGAGGGGAGTCAACTCCCTCGGGAAACTGACATAAAGTGCCTTCTGATAACTGTATCTTTTCCAACCCCTCCATTCATAGTTCAACAAACCAATCAGACTTTATATGGACACGTTATGGTCATCCATTCATGCAATTATTACAAAATGGCCTCTCCCCATAGAGTAGATTCTATATGAAACACTAGGCAGATACTGATAAAAGAGTCCCAACAAAAGCCCCACCTACATGGCAATAACAGGAAGTCATGAATTAGTCACAACTCATAAGATTAAATGGGAAGAGGGAACTGGATAGAACCCGGAAGTGCTCCGAACATGAAAGACAGTTAAGAGGAAGACACCAGGAAGAATACAAAGCATGGGGAAGTGAGGAAGGAAACTGGCTTCCACCTCAGAATTTCACTCTTCAGACAGCTTAAAAGGCATTCAGGATACCTAGTCCACACGAAATTAAAAGGAGCAACAATTCAATAAGAGATAATACGAACACTTCCTTTTCCAAGCAGCCACCAAGATTGCTGAAGTGAAGCAGAAGTGAACCTTCCACAAGTACATCTACCATGGCATGGACCTTGACCAACTGCTGGACATGTCCTATTAGTAGCAGTGCCCTCCAGACGTGGCGCCTGAACCGTGGCCTTCAGCAGAAGCAACACTCACTGCTCAAGTGCGTGAGAGAGGCCAAGAAGGTGGTGCCACCCATGGAGAAGCCTGAGGTGGTGAAGACCCACATGAAGAACATAATCATTCTGCCAGAGATGGTTGGCAGCATGGTGGGTGTGTACAACAGCAAGACCTTCAACCAAGTGGAGATCAAACCAGAAATGATTGGCCACTACCTGGGCAAGTTCTCCATTACCTACAAGCCTGTGAAGCATGGCCAACTGGTATTGGTGCCACCCACTTCTCCTGATTCATCCCCCTCAAGTAGCGGAGGCCAATACAGGCTCGTTATTTAAAAACAAACAAAGAAAAAAACAAAAAACAAACAAGAACAAAAACAAAACAAAATTAAAAAAAAAACCGAAGATAACATATTCAGGTCTAAACATAGGACAGATGTTAAGACTTTGAACCTGTGTTCTGTGTACCAGGTAACTTGAAGCCTGCTCCTAACTGTAGCATTCTAAGGGAAGCCCTGTATATATCTTGGCAAAGATAGGAAAAGCTCTGGACTAGAAACAGCAGCCTCTGAGAAAGAACTGTTTATATAATAATTCTTCTGCATAAGCCTGGGGTTCAAGTACAGCTGTTCACATAAACAGAGCTTGGGTGGGGGATTGGGAGTCAGTGATGTCTTGTGGAAACAAATAAATCCTATCTGGACGAAAGGATCCTCAGGTCCCTTAAGAACTACTTTTAAGATTAACCAAAAATGTATCCATATTTTATTAAAATAATGAATTGAAACTTGAGATGAAAGTCCATTGTAAGAATCAGCGAAAACCTATAAGAAACTTAAACTTCAGATACCAAATCTAAAACGCAAAAATTAAATAAGCATGAGATGCCTACAGAAATAAAAGCTAGAAGAAGATTTTGAGAAATAAGACATATTAGAAATTATTTGACAGATCTGAAGAAAAGAAATTGTGTTGACTCTCTGGGATCTGTCCCATCCACCCTTCCCACCATGAAAAGGTTGATATCTGTGGACAATCAGACCAGGCATGCTACTTTACGTAGGATTTCTATTGATGTGACATAGCACCATGACAAAAGAACAAGTTGAAAAGGAAAAGGTTTATTCTGCCTACATTTCCAGATCATAGTCTACCATTGGAGGAAGTCGAGACAGGAACTTAAGCAGGGAAGGAACCTGGAGGCAGGAGCTGATGCAGATGACGCAGATGATGAAGGGTGCTGCTTACGGGTTTGCTTCACATGGCTTGTTTAGTCTACTTTGTTCTAGAACCTAGGACTATCAGTCCAGGGATGACACCATTCACAAATAGGCTGGACCCTCTCTCCATGATCAGTAATTGAGAAAATGCCCTACAGCTGGATCTCATGGAGGCATTTTCTTAACGGGAGCTCCTTTTTCTCTGGTGACTCTAACCTGTGTCAAGTTGACATATAAAACCAGCCTGTAAACATGCTATGGACCCTTCTGACCAGGTTTGGCCAAACTGGAGGACAGACAGACCGGTAGAAAGAGGGTGAGTCTAGGTGTTTGCACTCAGTGTCCTTCCTGGAAAGACCAGAGTTGCCTCTATCTGTGGCCGAAGTTGATGGCTCCAACCTGCTCTCCGTACCCTTCCTTTATGCAACATCCACTGACATCTACTCCATCACTGTTCCTGCATCAGCTTTTCTTGCGGATGGCCTTCTGCATAGCCAGAAAGGGACAAAACCCTACAGAGATATGGTGGTCCTACTGGCAGCATAATTTTCAATAGTATCATCGGCTAGAAAATGATGGGGTGTTGTCTTCCAAATGATGCTGAGAGGAGGAATTGTGTCACAGTACTATTCAATGGTAAACAGCACAAGCTGTTTAAGGAAAACAGAAGTCAAGAAGATTCTGTAACAATGGTCGTTCCCTACAATAAATGTACACAGAAATAGTAAAATTGCATGAAAATATTGAGAATAAGGAGATTTCGTAAAGTATCTGACAGCAAAATCAACACATTATAATCAATACTCTGTCTAAATGACATTAACAAAGAGATGCTATTTTAAATAATAAAATTGAAATAGACAGCTAAGAATAAGTGTGATGCAAAAGAGAGCAAGCCTCAAGGTAACAAATCAAGGTCTACTGAGGTACACTACCAAAGAGATAGGTTTCGGTCATGGAAACAAAGACTACAATAGGCAACACAAGATGTCTGACCTACTCAAATTAACCCAATGATTGACATCATTCAAATCACAGAACAATAGAGGCATATGGAGAGGCATAGACATGCTTAGTTTTTCTTATATAATGCATGAATGTATGCTTGATATTTTATATTCAAAATTTAAGGTCTAGGGGGAATTCAGTATCAAGAAAGTCAAGAAAATAATTTTTAAAGAGATAGTCAAAACCGTCTCTGACACTGCCAAATGATCAAGTAAAATTTAAAGCAGAAATAGCCAAAATATACAAAGTCTCTTTTTCAATCACTGTGATGGCAAGCTTTTATTGAAGCTGTGGAGATGGAGGCCACACTACACTGAAATGGGAGCTGTGGGAAATCTTGAACAGCCTGGCCTCAGGCCTCAGTTCTTAGCTCTCTCCTATGGAAGAGGAAGGAAGTAGCTGGAGGAGAGAAAGGGAGTTTTATTCAATTGAATGAGTGAGAATATTGAGTATGTTCACCTGTAAAAGCAAAGAGGAGAGAGGAAGGCACAGAGGATGAGGAAAGTACCCGCCAGATGTCCTTCAGGCTGCAGGCATGATTACAGCCGAGAGCTAATGTCCAGATTTAGTTCAGCCTGGACGAGGACCAAAAACCGCCGACAAGAAACTTGAGCGAAATAGAGCAGGTGAGAACTTATTAAAGGAACCATTTCTGTGTTTATTTCAGAAGTGAACAAATGAGAGGTTCCAAAGATGCACTCCTCCCTCACACTGTTTCCTTTACCCAGCTCCAATCCTGGTGAGTCCAGTGGCAAATCCAAGAAGACATTTGGATAGTCAGATGCTGTCAATACTCTCGGGAAGTATGTATCAGCAGACAGAGATCCTATTGCCTTCTAGGTTCATACAGCAGGCTTAATCCTGGAGTAGGCTAGATGGGACCTTGTGCTCTGCTCCCTTTAACTCTTCAAAAGTTATCTGGAAGACAGCTACTGGGTAGGGATTGCACAGCTCAGAGTGCCACAGAGCAAAGGAATTGCAAATTGTCTGCTTTTGCACATTAAAACATTAATCTCCCCACAGGGGGCAACTTCAGTTATTTCTTCGAAAATGTCTTCTTCAAGGATTCATTAGGGTGAAGGGAGAGTCTTCCTATCCATTAATTCAAAGGACATGTGCACACACATTCCCCTGTGTTTTCAATGAATGAGGACAGGACCATACATTCAAATTCTTCTCATGTTTCCAGAAAGCTTTTGTGTTCCCTTCCCAAGATTAAGCATCTTCGTTGAAGGATCTGCAAATGAACTTCACCAGTGAGCTCAGTCAAAAGATCTGCTCCAGTCACAGCCCTCCACTAGAAGATGGAGGATCCTTTAGAGGATGGAATTGGTCCATGCTTATCCTAACGACAACTTGCCACCTGAAGTGTGCTCATTTTTTCCCAAATAGATTGTTCTTGCGGAGTAGCTGAATTCCCACGGTATCTGCACTATAAGTAACCACGGCACAAATAAACCCTTAACAGCATTGGTGCCATCTGGGGTAAACAAAGCCTTCTTAAAAATAAAATATATTTTGTGCTCAACACGTATCTTCTAAGACAGCAGGAGGGAAGACAATCCAGCACATACAGTGGCTGTTCTGCATTTAGCCACCAACGTCTACAGAGAGCTTTAGCCAGTGCATTTTACGGAAGTTAACGTTTACTTCTACTTATGTGGAACGTTCGCAGTCGAAAATTCAGCAACGAGTCGAGTTTCTAAGCGTGCCCAATGCTCATAAAATGACCGTGTAAATAAAGCAGATTGGACTCCAAAGCTCTGGTGGACAGCACAGCAGATGTTTCCTTCAACTAAGATGGTTTTTTTAGGCCATGAAACAAAATTTGGCCTAGAATGATCAAAGTGAATGATTAAAGGCTTCCAACTGCTGGACAATTTTATGCCCATAATCACCACAGAATCTCCAGACATAAAGTGTGTCCTCAACGGAGTGATTGCAGTCAAACTTCAGCCAGCATTTCCACAACCTGAAGTAGAGAGATAATCCTACAGATGGGTATTGTTTCAGTCAGACTCCCTCATGGACGGGACAATCACAATATCAGTTCACACACAACAGGCAAAGCCTTCTCTGCTTCTGCCACCCTGGTGGCAAGCCTTGGAGGGAGTGGGGTCACCAGTAGGGTGCTTTCATTCCCTAAGACGGAAGTTGGCTGAAGAAGGCTGAACTCTGAACTCTGAACTTTGTACTCACTTCTGCTTCTGGGCAATTGCAAGGACAAAGCCTCAAGTGTGCTAAGGAATTTGCCCAGAAACCTCTGTCTATCAGTTCCTTAGTGTGCACCTAGAACATGACAAGCTACCTCTCTGTGTGTCAAGTCTCTCCCCTGACTTGTGGTGAGGGCCACAATACTTGGATCACACAACTGGGGGGAGGAGAATAATCAGTGTGTGTGTGACTCGGGATGTCAAACAAACACAAGCTGGTATTTTCCTCAAAATGGACTGTCCTGCTTTGTGTGTCCTCCTGAATACACATCTTTGGCCTTCTGTGTATCACAACTTTCTATTGTTCTTTCTCATAATTGCGACAAAAGATGACAAGAACCCTCCCAACTGCTCATCCTCACCAAGACAAGGGTTGGCCCTACCACTGTTATACAAATACCTTGCAAGTCCTTGTCAAAGTTCACTGGCAACATGTTACGAGAATTTTACCACCTTCACAGGCTTTGACACCAGGGCAATGGAAGTCCTACAGGAAAGCAGAACTTACTCAGAGCAATGGGCTTAGCAAATGCCTAATGACATAAGGTAGGCCCTGAGAAAATGTTACTGCCCTCTTCCCATTGCCGTTGTTCTTTCTCTCTCCGGCTCCTTTAAACCCATACATGTGACAGTGTATGCGTTCACACATAGAGTGCCAAAATCTCCCTGAAATAGTAAGAATTTACTACTAACTCGAGTCTATCTAGACCTCATCTCCATTGTTAGAGTGGCTATGTGATTTTCATTGAGTAATATAATCCTTCATATTGATCATTCACTTATCAAAACGATATTGAGGCTATTATACACAATGCATCCTGCTGGGCATTAGACCCAATGATTACCTGAAACTCAAAGTAAAGATACCAAAAGCCAATAGAGACTCCCAATAAAGGGATGAAAACTGTGATATTTGATTTCAACCTTGAATTTGATTGGACAAAGGTTTACCCGGGGCATTACTGAGGCACATTGGGTTCCTCTGTGAAGGTTTTTCCAGAGATGAACCCAATATGGTTGTCCTCACCCCACAAACACAGGTCCTGGACTGAATCAAAGCTGTCCTACGTGTAGCACTAGGATTAAAAACATGCATGTAAAGTACGCTGTTGTTCTTGACAGGAGTTGCCCAGGGAACTCCTTTGCATCAGGCCTTACCTCAACAGCCCACACAGCCTGCCTGAGGAAACTTTATGACATGGGATTATGATTAAAGCACTGCCTGCTTCTTATCCAAAACCATGGGAGTCTAGGGAGTGATTCTGAATGTCCCATCATATCTTTCCTGCCCAGAGGAGGGGTGGGGTTGGGGGAGATCACCTACTACACTATTACTTACATTACAAATTTAATTTGAATGCCATCTAGTTTTAGCTAAGTTCTAAACTATGTTTTTGATGCTATTATTGAACTGCTGTAAAAAAAAAATTGGTGTCTTTATTTGTGGTTTTTCCACAAGCCATCTCAGGCCAATTTTTTTTTAAGTACACAGGGAATAAATAATGAATACATTGGTGTAAGTACATGAATAAAAATACCCAGTTTCTGACAGCAAAGGACAACAAGGCCAACGTGACTTCTCTAGAGTAATTATTATTCATAGGATGTTCAAGTAACACTACCCTGTCTCTCTAAAGCTCCCTTCTTTCCCGACCACGGGAGACTGTCAAAGACTGCAGCCTACCACTCTCCCTTTACTTTCCAAATGTGTTTGTGGAGTTGTTACCCAACAATACCATTTGTGTGGGTCCCTCCTGCCTTTAGCATTGGGGCACCTCAGAGCCGAGCAAATCAAGATGTTGTTCATCAGAAAATAAAATGTGGAAGTTGAGACTCATGAAGAAGTCCTGCTGAACTGGGACTGGATATTCAGTAAGTGTTTATTAGTTTTATTATTAAAAAATGTTTATGTGGACCAGTAGGCTAGGAGAAAAAAAAACATTTATCAAATGAGTTTGTCATTTTTCTTTTTTTACATATATATAAGTGTGTGTGTGTGTGTGTGTGTGTGTGTGTGTGTGTGTGTGTGTGTGTGTGTGTGTGTGTGTAGAGTGTATGCACATGTAGATGTACCTGTGGGGGGCAAGGTATGTGCAGGTGTTTGGAGGCTGTAGGTTGACATTAGGTGTCTTCCTTTTTGCTCTCCACTGTTCAGAATGAGGCAGCATCTCTCTCTTGGACCTCAAACTCACTGATTCAGCGAGTTTAGCTAGCTAGCTCTTTGTACATGAGAACCCAAATAAATGTATGATTGAAAGCACTCGTGCGCTGTCTTTGGTTGACAGCATCCTCCGTTCCTCTTGTACCTTCTTCTCAGTATCCCATCACCAAGACCTTCTGCCAGAGAACTTTAGACAAGTGGGAGAGAAACTCCCCTGAGGCTTTGGGAGGAATTCTCATCTCTACTTTAAACATACAAGCAAATGTAAGGATTCAAAACGGAACATAGAAAACAGCAAATGACCCAAAGCCAGTTAGAAACCCTTCACTTGGCTTAACCTGTTGCCAAGTTCAATTCCCTCACGCATGGATGCCGGTAGATTCTGACCTGGTAACCTACCTATGCAGAAGCCATTGCAGTTTTAAACAAGCAGATAAACCTGATTCTTGCGCATCACCGAAGTTCATAGCTCAGAATAACACTTCCATAAACAAACAATCCTGAGTGAACAGATCAGCTGTTCTTGAAATAATTTGAAGACCCCTTGAAAAAATATGTGCCTGAGACTAGCTCAAGCAGATGGAGTCCTCCAGTCAGAGAGTAAGAAAATGGGGATGACTCTTGGTGAGAAAACAAAGGCTTTCCATCTTGTGTGATTTGAACATGCAAATGGTTTTCTACTCCAATGTCAAAGGATCTCAGTGTTAGAATAGATGGTACGGTAGCACTTGAGAAACACACAGACAAATTGTGTGTATGGAAATATTTCTGAGTAATTTTTGATTTTAGCAACAGTGTAGCTAATGGCCACAAAATAAACAACAGCCTCAGGCAAGACAGCCAACCGCACCACACATTTGCAACGTGCCGGAGTCGATTATCTTACAGGTAATTTTGTCAGATTTAATACGAGAAATAAAATCTCCCCCGAGCAATATCTGTTACAATTTATGTTCTTGTTATACCAACTTCTATATATTTTTGGACCGTATTGTAACACCTCATTAGTTATCTGATTAAGAAATTGGCCTATGGTTGATATTATCGTTTAAATATTTGCACTGAATATACAGTAGATTAAAGCAAAATAGTTTAAGACAAATATATGTTGAACTCAAGGTTGTAGCCTTCAGGCTTCCTGTGCCTCTGTCCATAGGACCCTGCAAGACTATGACACAGAGATATACATAGCACTGAAAACAGAAAGGAAAACAAACAGCTCAAATGGCCAATCTCCTTTGATTGAAAGTTGGTAGAGAGTGAAAGCTGAGGTCACAGGATCATGATGCCTGATGCCTTCGTCGGTCCGAGAGCAGAGGATAAAAGGAGGAAACAGTCAGGTAGAGGGTTGCTGTCTGCCCTGTGCCCTCAGACACAGCAGGAAGAGCTGCCAAAATCAAGCCATCAGTGAAATTTAGATAAGACTGTATCTTTAAAAGGTGCCAGTTCTCCTTAATCCCATCTATCCATTCAATAAGACTCAATTAAAACCTTAAAGTATATTGGATTACAAAATTATTCTAAAATTAGTTCGGAAGAGAGATCAATGAAAGTGGTTTTCAGACATTGAAGGGGAGGGAGAAAAGTACTAAAAAAAAAAGTCTCACATGTACCGGACGTGGAGATACAAAAATGGCATTCAATGCTGGGTTGCTTTCATAAAGGAACTGAAAAAGCCACTGGAGTAAAATAAGTATAGGGGAACTGAAAGCCCAGGAAAGGCAAATGTGGGAGCATTTGCATATGTGTGCACCAGTCTGCAGGACTAAGGGAGCATCTGCATGTGTGTGCACCAGCCTGCAGTCTAAGGGAGCATCTGCATGTGTGTGCACCAGCCTGCAGACTAAGGGAGCATGTGTATGTGTGTGCACCGGCCTGCAGACTAAGGGAGCATCTGCATGTGTGTGCACCGGTCTGCAGACTAACGGAGCATCTGCATGTGTGTGCACCGGCCTGCAGACTAAGGGAGCATCTGCATGTGTGTGCACCGGCCTGCAGACTAAGGAAGCATCTACATGTGTGCGCTTGCAAACTGAGGGAGTATCTGCATGGGTGCACCTGCAAACTACGCGAGCATCTGCATGCTTGCTCTTGCAGACTAAGGGAATGTTTGGCATCATCGATAAAAGCAAGACACAGTGGAGGGTAAGTGTCACATTTAAAGACTGCTGTGGTAAGAAAATGCCCATTTTAAGAGGAATTTCAATGGGTTGCTTATTTCATATTATCCACTGGAAAATGTTGACTATGTGAGAGATGCAGGCCTTTACTAATTAGATATGAAAAAGTTTAAATCAACTTAGACAAATCAGAAACTTCCTTGTTAATTGAAAAAATGCAGCCCCCATACACAAAAACACCATGGGAAAAAACAAGATATTCATTTAATCCAAGCTTATTTTCAACCGATATACACAAAGAAGATACGAGTAACGTAATTGGCCAAGGTCCAATATCATCTCTACATAAAAAGACAGGAAATTCAGGGTCTCGATGCACAGCCAAGCTAAACACATGAATTAGCATGGAACTGTAACGTGCAAATGAAAATAAGGGCTATACAACAGTCTCACTCAGGAGAGCCATGGAGAAGAAATACGTAGAGTCAAAGCCTAGATTGTATTTTATTTCGTGTGCCTGTATGTGGATCAGAGCCGCCACATTAGTTTTTGCAATGGGGTCTCTCAGGAAACCCAGAGCTTTTCCTTTGAGCTCTGCTGACTGTCCAGGGCATAACCCTGTCTATGCCCACCTCCCCAGCACGCTGCAGCTGCAGGCGTACACCCTGCCCCCCTCCCAGAGTTTTGTCACGGGTGCTGGGGATCCAAACTCAGTTATTCATGCTTGATCAACAAGCCTTTTGGTCAATGAGTCATCTTCCTAGATTCTAAAGTCTATATCTTAAAGGAGAATCAACTTTAGTCATACCCACTACCCAGTTGTGTGATCTTGGCGAGGTTAGTTAACATCTTCCAAAGAACAGTTCCTAACTTTTAAAATGGGAGGTGGGGTTGAGTAATAAATCTTCATGAAAGAATAATGCATGTGATGTCCTGGTTCAATTCCCAGCACTGAATTAAAAACAACAACAATGGTTGACTCATGAGACCACTGCCCTCCAACACTAGGACTTGGGTTATGAACGGCCTCTAGAGGGTCTCAGTCAGGCTTTGCTTCCATCGTTAAATTCACCCTCACCTTCTGAATTAACACACTTTTAGTATCTTCCCTGCTGGCGAAATGATGACGGGTCTTCCCGTGGCGATGCAAATAAATGCAGGCCTTCTGGAAAACACTTTGCTAGTGTGAGGGTTTTTAAAAAGTTTCAGTCTTTATTCAGTACGCCACTTCTAGGAATTGCTCCTAGAATATTAGAAAATAATATAAAATACAAAGTATTTGTCACAATTTGATGACAATAAAATCATTGCCAATAATCTAAAAATCTAAGAATGTCTATGACTAATTACTATATAATTCACTGATATTCTATCAACCCCCCTTTCTGCCATATACACTGTGTGTATGTCTGTGCATGTGAGCACATGTTTGATTGCGCGCGAGCATGTGTGTGTGCGTGAGCATGTGTGTGTGTGTGTGTGTGTGTGTGTGTGTGTGTGTGTGTGTGTGTGGTCTATGGTACAGTGTGTGTATGGGATGTGTATGTGAGATGCTGGTACACACCACAGTGTGCACGTGAAAATCAGAGGACAGCCTAAATTCTCTGCTCTCACCTTCCACATATTGGAGGCAGGTCACTTGGTAACTTCTCTGCTGTGTGTGTCAGGCCAGCCGGTCCATGGGCTCCTGCGGACTCAGTCTCTGCCCCTCATCTCCCCAACAGTCAGCATTGTAGACAATTGCTCTATGTGTCCAGCTTCTACATGGGCTCCGGGCATACAAACCCAGTGGGTCCTCAGTGTTGTACAGCAAGCACCTTGACCTAATGAACCACTCCTCAGCTTCCACATTAACACTTTTCAGCTTGAGGTGTTTGACAGCCTGGGGAAAGCGACCATTTATGGACAGAATATAGCCCAGCAGAGTAGCTTCCAGATGACAAAGTCAATCAGTATCTAAGCTAGCTCGAAGGAGCGAATTTGAAATTAAAAAAAAAAGGAAAACAAAACGAACACCGGCAAATGCACTGTAATCATTATAAGAGAATCATAAAAAATTCTAGAAAGGAATATAAAAATGCAAACAATGTTGATTTGGGCGACGTTTTTCTCCCTCTTTAGACTTCACTTGTTCATTATTTGTGTTAATGGAGGCTCACGACACTTTTAATCAGGAAAATAATGAGTGGGAAAAACTAAAGGCGTCAGATAGGATGGAATGGCTCCATTACTTTCTGATCCACTATCCCAAGCGTCAGCATTCCTTACTCTCACTGTTGCATAAAATAAGGACATGAGCAACACAAATAAAAGGGGAAGGATTGTGAACACATCTCAGGGAAGAAATTATGGGTTGGATCTGAATCAAAGAAAACCCAGGAGCGTTTGTTTGGTTTGTTCCCAGCTGCTGACTTCTTTTGCAAGTCCATAGAGGCACTGGCTGGTGACACCGGCAGGTAAAAGGAAGTTACTGGAGGAGCAGGGCTGATGACGAGCCTTAGGCCTGCACCCTGGCTCTATCACCCTTGGTCCCTTGCCATGTAAGGAACCTCTTCCACCATGCCTTCCCCTACATAATAGACCGAGAGGTTCCAAAGCCATGAGCCAAAAGAAACCTCCCTTCTACAAGACGTTTCTGTCAGGCACTGTGGTCACAGTGATGCAAATATAATTAATATGGAAAATACTATATGAAAAATCATATAAGTAAAAACTTGTTATACATGTTCTTGTTCATATATTTATATATACTCCCTTAGAAAGAGATTGTGTATTTCCTCTTAAGCAAATTATATTTTATGCTAGATACATAATGGCCTGGACACTGTATTTTATTTCTTCCTGAAATCTTTCACAGTTCTCTTTATTTGAAACTTTAGCTCCACAAAATGTATAGGCTTTATTTCAATTGATCCTAGTCTTTCTCAAAGGATAGACCCAAATAACACTTCAAATTCTTGGGTGTTATTCTCCCTCAGTTCATGAGTTAAGAAAACTTGTAAGATGCTAGGATTTCTGTTTTCTAAGTAAAGCATGATGTTTTATTCTAGGAATTATCTCTTAAAATGTCTTTCTATAATACATGCCCCCTTGACCATTCTATTACTAACCAGTTATGTGGTTTTGCCTAAGTTTGCTGAATTTGTAAAGGACTATGTGATAGCTATGCTTCCTTGGATATAATTTTTATAACTTGTTCCCACACTCCAAAGTGATTAGAAAGTGCAGAGGACTACAGATGAAATTAAAATGGTAGACAACCATAGCATCTGGCTATGGGATAGATAAACACCCACTGATCCTGATTGGATAATCATAGCATCTGGCTACAGGGTAGGCAAGACTCTTCTGGTCATGAATGAACAACTATAGCATCAGCCTATGGAGTAGACAAGAGTCCACTAAAGTAGGCTTATGAGCTTAGAAATTTTACGTAATAAAATATTTTTATTAGTGCACCTCATAATGAGCAGCTTTGGTTGACGGCTGTTTTCCCTGATTTCCATTCCTACAATAGCCACACGAAGTGAACATGATTGAAAGGCCAGATCATCCAGAGAGGCTGCATCCTGCTGCATGTATGAATGAGCTGATTAACCCTGTTAGGACTCATAATATAATTTAATCATTCGCCTAAAGAGAGGCAAGTCTACAACCAGGTTAACAGAGAAGAAATATTTTCAGTAACTCTCACCAGCATGATCACCAATAAACCATAAGTACATCAGGGCTGGTCCTGTCTGCTCTCTTACCATCAGATCATAGAGCCTGCTCAGGGATAATGTGAGCATTGACATTGTACTGTATGCTTCCTTCCCATTGTTTTGTTGGTAGTGTTGCTTTTCATTCGTTTCTTTCCTTATTTTAAGGAAGGGCCTTGCTGTGTATCCCAGGATGAACACTAACGTTTTAACCTCTCATCTCTGTCTCCTTAGTGATAGAATTAGAGACATATACCACCATGTTCAACTCACTTGAAGGTTTGTTGGTTGATTGGTTGGCTTGTTTGTTTGTTTGTTTGTTTGATTGTTGTTTGTTGCACTGATGGGACACAACAGGGAGGAGGCTCAGGGGAAGCATGACAGTCTGTGATTCCTAGGGAAAAGGTCACAGTGTGTTGTGAAAGGGTTAAGCTTCAAATGTGCATGTATAGTGGGTAGCACAGTGGCTGTTTTGGGGTTGACCAGATGCCTTTATTTTCGTCATGTTCATTTAATTTTCCCTTTCCTCCTTACTCACCCAGTCATAAGCAAAATTCCGGCACATTTAATTCAATTAATTCCGAAGAGCTCTTCAGGTATGAAGGCTCCACATTAGAGCAGTGAGTGCTAAATATTGCAATCACATCTTTAAAGTATTTCAAATATCAGATCTGCAGAATATAATTCTAAGGGTTCTGTGCTTGTGGACTTAGCTAACTCCCACAATATAAATAAATAGCTTAGAAGAAAGACTTTTTAAAAACTGAATGCAGTGAAGATGACCCACAGCAGCTAAGAGCTGCACACTGCCACCTGGTGTTGAGTGTCTGTAATGGCAGCCTCCCGTGGACAGCTACCAGAGGAGAAATGCTGTATTTTAAAACAACTTTACCAGAGGACAGTGTGGAAACAATCTTAACCTTAAGGTTTCAACGGAAAGAAAGAAAAAAGTCTAGTAAAACCGATGAAATCGCACATGCCATTAAAGGTAGCCTGTCTCAGTAAGGCACATCCGAGTAGATGAGTAAACACAAAAATCTGTGGGTTTTGTTTATGAAGAGAGAAAAGGTTTGTTTGTTTTAAAATGGTGGTGGTGGTGGTGGTGGTGGTGGTGGTGGTGGTGGTGGTGGTGGTGGTGGTGGTGGTGGTGGTGGTGGTGGTGGTGGTGTGTGGTGGTTGAAATTGAATCCAGAGCTTTACCTATGCTAGATGAGTTGCTCTGTCACTGAGCTAAGTCACCAGCTAAGGTGGGTACTTGCTTGTCGGTTTGTTTGTTTGTTTTGAGACAGAGCTCTCTGTTACCCATGGGGTCCATCAATCCACTGTGTAGCCAAGGATGACTTTGAACATTTCCAAACCTTTCTTTCTCCATATCCCGAGTGCTGGAATTACAGGTGTACAATGCCACATAAAACTGACACTTTTTACCTAGCAAAGTATGGGATGCTAGAGACATGGCTGAGTGAGGTCTTAGGAGCAACCCCAAGGACCAGAATTCAGGTCTCAGCACACACATGCCAAGCCCACTGTCCTATGCATCCCTCAAACTTCATCTCCAAAGGTAGCAGAGACAGTGGGAGCTTGATGGCTTCAGCCTAGCCCAAAAAGGGTCAGCATTAGCTTCAAAAGACACCCTCAGGTGAATAATCAGAGAAGGACAGAGAATAGCAGACACCTGCCTCTGACCTCCACATTCAGAACCGAGTGTAACTACAGACACACAGATACACACAGAGATATGCACGCAAGCATGAGCACACACACACACACACACACACACACACACACACACACACCTAAAGCTTACAAAACATTTTTAATAAAAATTTATAAAGTCTTAAAAATGCTTTTTAAAAAATATTTATCTGTAAGCAGGACACATCTAGTGAGTCTGTGGTGCAAAAGTGTTTGGAACAGCATTGGATGATATTAAATAATTATAAATGATATTTTAATGCTTCCTTGCAAACTGCCCATCTCTGCTTGACCTCACAGGTTCTAACCTTGGGTTAACATGTCTCTGATTCTCAGTATTACTTTGCTTCCCTAGGGTTGAATGACCTTTTATGGACGGGAAAGTCAGTCAATGGATCACCCCTCTTGGCTTTTGTCTGGTAGAGCAAACAATGGTTAAACAGGAACTACACTGAAAGTGCTAGGAACAAGTTCCCTGGGGAGGGTGTAGATGGCCAGCGAGGACATGTGTTTAGCATTATATTCTAGAATGGCTGTCTGCCTGACTCAGCCTCTCAAATTCTGGGACTGAATCATGCCTACTCAAGGCCACTAACTGCAGTTAGTTCACTGTGTGATGCTGTGGACTTCCCTGGGTCTTCCTCAATCTAAGCAAGTACTTTACTATGGACCTACATTTTCATCTCAAAAAGCTCTCAGATACTTGGATGAATATTAGATTTTTTAATGTTGCTGTTGTTTGAGGTTTTTCTGGTTGTTGTTTTGTTTTGTTTTTATTTTTGTTTTCCATGTGCTGAATTTGCTTTATGTCAACTCAATCCAAGATAGAGTTCTCTGAAAGAAGGTGATCTTAATTGAGAAAAATGAATCCATAAGATCAGACTATTCGTAAATCTGTCAAGCATTTTCTTAATTAGTGGTTGGTGGGGAGGGCCCAGCCCATTTTGGGTTTTGCCATCCCCTGTGCTAATAGTTCTGGGCTCTATAAGAAAGCAGGTTAAGCAAGCCATGGGAAGCAGGCCAGCGAGTAGCACCCCTCCATGTCCTCTGCACCAGCTCCTGCCTTCAGGTTCTTGTCCTGACTTCCTTTTATGATGAACAGATACAGAAGTGTAAGCTAAATAAACCTTTTTCTCCGCAACTTGCCTTTTTGACCATGGTGTTCAACGGACACAACAGAAACCCCAACTAAAGCAATTTGTTTGTCACAGTGGTGGGATTGAACCCAGAGAGCTTCAGGTTCGAGGCACTAGTCTCAGCCTGCAAGGCATTTGTAGCTCTCATTCAGATAGAATTTCCATAGTGAACAAGTCTGAGAGCTCTCTTTAAACTACAAACACTTAACCTTTAAAAACTCACTCGTTTGAGAAATAAAAAAAATGTCATTTTCTTTCTGTGATATTTTAAATTAACACATAATATATAAATATATAAACAGTGTACGGAAGTTTTTCATACCATTTCCTTTTGTACCTTGGAAGAAGTTCTCCATTGCTACTGTCACTTCAGTGACACAATATCAACATGACTTTAACACAGCCTACATGTCCAGAGCAATGTCCCTAACATTGGAAAACATTAGAGAAAGCCATTGAATAATTTCACTGTTAAGCCTGATGCACAGCTTTGTTGGAAATAGAAAGGCAGGTGAGTGGATAGATGGATACCTACATATAAGATAATACATACATACATACATACATATCAGATAAGAGAGAGAGAGAGAGAGAGAGAGAGAGAGAGAGAGAGAGAGATTTTGATAGGTAAGTAGACTTATTATTGTTTAGATACTTGGATGGTAGATAGATAGAGAGAGAGATAGATGAATAGATAGATGGATGGATGGATAGATAGATAGATAGATAGATAGATAGATAGATAGATAGATGGATAGATAGATAGATAATAGATAAATGATAGACAAAACTCCTCTTTAAAGTGTTTTCTCTATCCCCATAAAAATTATTCATTTAAATGACTGCCAAAGGAAATTCCATCAAAGCGCTATGATTTGAGAAATTCCCAATGTCCTTTACTCACTCACTTACCTGTCTGCATGGTCCCCAACATGCCACCATGGCACACAGCAACAATTGCTACCTAACGCAGGCAGACTTACTCCAAGTAGGCCTCAAAAGACAAGTTTGGGAAACATTACTGAAGAGGGCTGCCCTGCGCTGTGATGATAACCACAAGTCGGCAAAATTACAGACAACTGGAAAGATGCAAATTCAAGTCTCCACAACCATAGTCCACAGGCCTTGTGCAGATGGACTAGAATGAGATACTCACAGGGTAGAAGGTACAGGCCACCAGAGTGCCTTGGATAAAGGCAGGTCCTTCAACGGTCACAGGCTGACCAGTCTGTGATTTAGTCGGAATCCATAAAACATCAGAGCATTTCTTCTGTATGTGGACATGCATGTGTGCCTGTATGGGCTTTGTGTGTGCCATGTGCATCTAGGTATCTGAGTACCTAGATTTATGATACCTAGGTATCATAAAAGGGTGTCAGATCCTCTGGAACGGAGATTAAAAGCCCCTGTGAGTTGGCCAATGTAGATGCTGGGAATCAAACCTACGTTCCCTGCAAAGTGCCAAGCCTTCTCTCCAGCCTCGCCATGAGCATTTAAAGTCATTTTAACTGGCTGATAAATCAGTAAAATCCATGAAGAGGATGAACTGAGATAACTTGACTCCAATGATGGCTAAGTCTGAGACTCTGGGAGCTTCCTTGCAAGTTTTCCACTGTCTAAATATCTCTCCTAGGTATATACTACAACGAAAGTTTTGAAGCACAACGACTGCATGAATCTTACATGCAAAAATTCAGTTATATATATATATATATATAATTTAGATTTATCTACAGAGCAGTGTTGGTGCTGAAATTCTGTATTGAACAGTTTGAATATTAAAGTACAAGGGTTCTCGGGTAGAGATTTCTAAGCAACATCACAAGAAGAGAACAAAAATAACGTGGATTTTGGAGTGCGTTCCTCAGGCCTTTAGAGAGAGCAGTCACTTTAAAAGAATAGGATACAGAATATAGAAAATGCATGCTTTGAACATGCGATGACATGTTCAAGTTGGAAATGCTGTATGAACGAACAACAGGCGTTCACTCTACGCAGATTGTAAAACATACGAGACTTGTTTCTCTAACTATTAGCACCGCTGAGAGGACAAAGCAAACATGGCAGATACTTAGTGAGCACTTTTATACTAATTACAATTTTCTCCTCTTTGGACTTTGCATTTTCAGATGCTGGAGGCTTACCTGGAAGCTGAGGTCTACTTGGTTGCTAAGAGATAAGATGGTTTGGCAGCTGTTCCTGTCTCTCGTGGACTTGCCTTCTAGGATTTTGCCTGAAAGCCATGGAAGTTAACCAGTGCCCATGTGGGGACTGGCCTGACTAGTGCTAGAAGCCACTGCAAAGTTTCAGAATCTTTAAATCAAGAACTTTAAATTTGCATAATATAGAACAAGCAGGTTCTCCAGAGCTTAATTTCACTTTCCATTTCCGAAAACTAAAATGTAATTGCAAAGCTGACTGACTCGCTTACAGTACTAAAGCCAGGTAGTACTTTGACAAAAAAAATCCTGTAAGGTTCAAAGTCATTCAGCTGACCTGCATCCTCAGAGAGGAAACGAGAGCATCAGAGTACCTTCCGCCCAGAACTCTGACCATTCCTTACATGTTTTGAGGGTCAAGACTCAGTTTATCGAGCTCTTCTCGCTTTGTCAGAACAGAGCCCTGTAACAAATACACTATTGGCCATCAGTTTATCACAAATAAATACTGGTTTACCTCATCGGTGAGAATACAATCTAGTGCGTTAAAAATCAATCAGAAAATGTTTCCCAATGACACAGAGCCTCTAGGCTGTCATCACAATCACATTTCATAACCTTTCAAGGACAATCTCTTAAGTCACAATTGAGAGAAACTCAGAGGAAAAAAATATTTTTTTCTATTTTTTCTTTTAATGAGAATAGTTTTTTTTCTTATATTCTGAATGCAGTTTCCCCTCCCCAACTCCTAAGAGATCCCCCACTCCCTTTCACCTGAATCCACACCCCATTGGAAAACAGGCATCCAAAGGATAATAGTAAAATAAAATAAGATAGGACAAAATGAAAACCAAAAATAGAAGGGAAAAAAAAGCCAAAGAAAATCCACAAGCTATAGCATGACTCGGAGACACATTCTCTCTCTCTCTCTCTCTCTCTCTCAGGACTCTCTCTCTCTCTCCTCTCTCTCCCTTCTTAAAACACCCACCCCCCTTTTTTTCTTTCTTTCTTTTTTTTCTGTATGACATAACTTACTGAACTCCTACAGGTTTGAGTTTAAGGGCCATGCGCTGATCAGAGGCACTGATCAATTACTGTGATTTCATGTCAATGTCTCCCTGGAGTATATCCCAAAGAACATGAGCTAATGGATTTCCTCCCACACTGAGGGAGCCGACAGTGCCCACTTGTCCAAACCTCTCCTAAGTCTACCTCTAGCCCAGCATCAGGCAGCCACTCTGTCGCTGAGTCTTTGAACCAAGTCAGATTGCTATCATTCTGATTCCAGAACTCATTAAGAAAATTCCGGTGCAAGCAAGGTCCTCTAAATGCAGAAGTCCACCTATAGAAGGGGCCGCCTAGTGCCCATCGCACAGGAGATGAATTCATCCCTGTCTTCTGCACGTTCGTGTATTTTATAGAGCTACCCATTTATAAATAACTTCTTTCATACTGAGGGGAAATATAAGCAAAGCGTATTACCCACATAATGACCTCAAATGTCATTTTAGAAAGAGCGAGGAAGCTGGGATCAGGAGAGGGAACAACATAAAGTAAGATAAACAGAGAAGGCATTCGACATCATAAACACCAGTGTGGTAGTGTCCTGCAGGGTTTCCCTGGTTAAGTTGGTGCTGCTGGAACCACAAAATTAACTGAGCGTTCTTGCCCTTAAGAAACCTCGGTCCCCTAACAGCAACCGCCGCCTCGCTCTCCTCTGGGTTTTTCCAGTAAGTTTTGTGTGGCTTGCAACTAACTCATCAGTATGCACATCCTCACCTAGAAAGCTTCTGTCTCCAAACAGAAATCACTGGGCGTCCTCGGGGCAGAAACCACCTCCCCAGAGGGGCGAACACAGGTGTTTGCTTCTGGTTCTCGCAGGCATCACCTAGAACTAGCTGTTTGCAATCCTCAAAGTCCATACTAGAAACGGGCTCCTGGGTTTCCTCAGGCTCCTTGCCCTGCCAGAGGGGCCAGGAGGAGGCTGCAGTGTCAATTGGAGACTCCAGGTGATCCTCTCACCACCCACTTTTACTTTGAGGCCCCGATTTTCTAACTCCTTGACTCCTCTTTGGGGCAAGGAGAGAGAACATGAAGGTAGCCTAAGGGGAACAGGCCTGGCTTGGGGAGGGGGGAGGGGGTGGGATGGGCAAGAGTTGCTGAAGGTGGGGCTAGAGATGGCCATGTCTAGCTCTTTAGTCAACTGCGACCCCAGCATCCCTTCCAAGTCCTAAGGACCAGGACCACTTCCTTTGAAACAGGCATGGCTGGGACTAGGGTTGAGAAGCATCCTCTAAGTACTCTCTGTCCCTGCAGCATCTTTTAAGGACCGCTCAGGGGGTCATAACCTGGGTAGGTCAGCTGGCCCAGAGCGTGTGTGTGTGTGTGTGTGTGTGTGTGTGTGTGTGTGTGTGTGTGTGTGTGTGTGTTCACCGAGCCAGACCGAGCGAGCTCCACTAGACAGTAATCAGGGTCACAGGGGTACCCCCAGAAGCCACCCCCCTGGGAGGCAAGGCTGAAGGGACCATAGTGGCTGCAAGCTGGGAAACTTGATAAGAAACATATCAGCTGCCTCTCAGGCAGGACGTACTCCCCACCACCACCACCCTGAGCTCTCCGAAGCGTGCGACCACAGCCTCAGGATTCACCCATCCTCACCCGCCGCACCCTGCAAAATTCCCTCCCGGGAGCCCCAGGATCCCAGGCAGGATGTTACCTCTTGCAGAGGCTGAGTAGGGGGCGATAGCAGCGGCAGACACTTTTCAGGATGACTTTCCAGCGTTCTCCAGTGAGAGCGTGTGCGCCCAAGCAGAAGCTGTAACCTGCTATTTATAGCGGCGAGCTCAGCACCCGGGGCTGGGAACCCGGAGGATGGTTGCGTGCAGGGCGCCGACCGAGCCTCCCGGCTCCGGGCTCCCCGCTCCCGGCTCCGGGCTGGCAGCTCACGCTCCGCCCGCCGCCCCGCAGCGCGCGCCCGCCTGGGAGAAGTTGCTCCTCGCCCGCAGCTCACACGCCCCCTGGCACTGTCGCCACGTCCCCACCCCCAACGCCCTGCCTCTCTTCCTCGTCGTCGTTGGCTCACTCCCTCTGAGCGGTCTCCTCCCAATGTCACCAACCAGCCACCAAAGAGGAGCAGCGGCAGTCTCGCAACCGGTGCAGCTTGTCCCCCTGCCACAGATGGAGTTGGTAGCCTGACCGCACAGCTCGAAATGACCACAACACGCTGGTTCTGTTTACTGACACCCGCCACTCAGACTGCGCTGTCTCTAGGGGCAGCTGCCCACCCTGGGGTGCAGGATCACGGGGGCGAAACAGGGGATGTCCCAAGGCAGACACAGTGCGACTCGACAGGAGAAGCGGCTGCAGAAGGGGGAAATGTAAAAGGACAAGCGAAGGTGGCTCAGACTGCTTCCCACTGACTGTCCCCGGAGGAGGATTAAGGCGTTAGAGGAGTGTGAAGCACTGTCCCATGTTCTGGTGACTTCTGCGTGTCACGGTCCTGAGAACTGCTTCTCCCTTGCCAGTGTTTCTCCCTAGACCGGGGCTGAGCAGACCCGGGCACAGGGGCAGCCCACAGCCACTCCCCACCTTGCAGAGTGGCGAGTGCTCCCAACCACCGGCTCGGCTCGTGCCTTTGACAGCCTGGTTGTGTGGAGACAATCCGCCCTCGGTGTGTTTGAGGTGTCAGAAAATTTGGGTGTGTAATCACGCTGTCTGGAAAGAGACTGAAACTCCCCCACTTCCTCGCGAACAAGCCCGCGGGGTGAGGGGTAGCCTGGATAGTCCGGGCTATGGGGGGTGGGGCAATGGCTGTCCCCATCTGCGCCTTACAGGTGCCACCTGGCGGCTTTCTTGGAGAGGCTTTGACCACTCTGCTCAGAGGTAATCCTTAGAGCTTACCCACAAAGGCACACTGGTCCTTTTTTTTCCCTTGCAACCCCTTAAACTGGCATTCTAAATAAAGTACAAACGCTTGTACACAAGTGTGACATTTGTCAGACAAAGAGCCTGGAATCTTAAAGTCAGTGAAATCAATTTGGGTTAAGGCAGTGCTTAACAGTATTACAGTATTACAAAATGGGAAGCTGTGTCTGCCCCCAGCTGTCACCCCTGCTGTCACGGCCTGAATCTAGACATCCATTTACTTCCCAAGTACTTGCTATTACATATTATCTTTGTTGATGAGGGCAGAGACTTTGTTTGGTGACTGGTGAGAGAGGGGGTGGGAGGGGGGGTAGAGTTAGTGGGGGTGTGTCTTTGGTTGCTTCTGTTGGTTGATTAGGTTGGTTAGCTGGTTTGGGTTGGTTGACTGGATTGGGTTGGTTGGTTCATTGGTTGATGGGTGAGTGGGTTGATTGGTTAGGTTGTTTGATTGATTGGTTAAATTGTTTGGTTAGCTGGTTTAGATGGTTAGTTTGGTTAGTTGGTTGGTTTGGTAGGTTGGTTTGGCTGGTTGGTAAATTGGTTGGGTTGATTCCTTTGGTCAGTTGGCTGGTTTGGTTGGTTAGTTCATTTGGTTGGTTGTTGGTTGGCTGGTTTGGGTGATTATTTTGGTTAGTGAGTTGGTTTAGTTGTTTGGTTAGTTGGTTAGTTGGTTGGTAGGTTGGTTAGGTTAGTTTGGTTTGTTTCTTTGGACGTTTGGCTGGTTTGGTTGGTTAGTTCATTTGATTAGTTTGTTGGTTGGTTAGTTCATTTGATTAGTTTATTGGTTGGTTGGTTAGCTTGTTGGTTGGTTTGTTTGTTTGGCTGGTTTGGTTGTTTGATTGATTGCTTTGGGTTGGCCAGTTGTTTGGTTAGGTTTGGTTAGTTGAATTGGTTAGTTTGGTTTGGTTTGGTTGGATGTTTGATTGGTTTAGTTTGGCTTTCAGATATTTTGTTTAGTGTCTACAGTCCCAGAGATTAGAGTAGTATTGAATACACCATAGTTCCAAGAAATGTCTAAAGGCTGACTCGAAAACGCCTGTGAGTCAGAAGCTGTGTTGGATTCCTCTCACTCTAGAACCCAAAGCCCTCCCTGGCCTTCTCTCCAGTTCATTTCTGTTCTGCTCAGCCATCACAGCTGAACTGAAGGGGGGAAAGTGGAATTCTGAGGACCAACTTGTCCATCAGACCGTCAGGTTGTGAGTCACTCTTGAGGAGCTGCCATGTGCCTGTAACACATTCAGTTGTCAGCCATGTTCATGCAATCTCTGGAAAGACAGTGCAGCTCATCCACTGGCAGTCGTTCAGCCCACAAAAATACACAGAGTGGAAGACACTGAAACCAGAGCTCCGGAGCTTCGCCTCACTAGAACTACCACTAATGCGTCTGTTCTCTGGCTTCAGAAGAAAGAAAAACTTAAGTGCAAAACGAAGATGGAGCTCTTAGACAACACAGTTAGAAGCTGCCATAGAAGTGTCAGAACCAGTAAACTGTTCCCTCTAAAATAGAGTTGTCAAGCAGAGTTACTGACTGGACAGGAACACTCAAAGTGAGATGCCCCTCACAAGCCCCAGTGTGATCAAAGTTAAGACACAGGTCGTCCTGGCCAATCTCCTTCACAGAAGGATGCGGCATTTCTATGTATATCAACTAGAAAGTTTAAAATAAAAAGAGGGGGCCATTCTACCAGACCGGTGCACCACACAGTGTTTTAATGGTTCCCACCAGCCTGCTATGTACCTGTTTTGGTTATTTGGTGGCAATTTCCCTGTTCAGGTCTGGAAGATTCCGGTGCTTCTCTGGTTTAAACTCACTCAGCCTCTGCTCTCACAAGCCTTGGAGTTTGGACCATTTGTGCTCCTGAAATGCAACTCCATTTGCCAGAGAAGGCCAGACTATTTTCTCATTTCCTTTCGAAGCACCTTTGTATATCCAAAAGTTAAAGGTGATTCCCAGGAGTGAACATGCTCTCCAAAGCAATAAAATCAAGCCAGCGGCCATGACTGGTGTCGCACCTCCTATGCAGTAAGGTGGTTCGCTCACTTTTCATTCATATATTATCTTTAGGGAGGCCATCTATGAGCATCTATACTCTAACAATTCATTATTCCAAGTTTCTTCTGAAATACGGCAGGCACCATGGGTGGCATCAGACTTTGTCCCTAACCATAATTGTCCATTTACCTTTACAATACACAGCAAAGCAAGTCTTTGGTTTTGCCCACTTTTTTCTTGTATTGAAAATAGATTTTTTTTTCTCAAACAATATGTCCTGATTATAGTTTACCCTCTCTCTACTCCTCTCAGCTCTTCCCCACAGCTCCTCCCCACTGTATCCACTCCCTGTCTGTCTCTCATTAGGAAAGAATAGGCTTCCGAGAGACAACCACGAAACATGACAAAATGAAATAAGTAATATGAAGCAAAAACTACGATATCAAACTTGGACACAGCGACCCAACAGAAGGAAAAGAGTCTCAAGAGCAGGGACTCAGGAGTCCCTTAAAAACACTAAGCTAATAACTATAATACATATTCAAAAGACTACTGCAGGCCTGTGAAGGCCCTGTGCTTGCTGCTTCGGTCTGGGAGCTCCTATGTGCCTTACTTAGTTGATTCCAAGGGCCTTTTCTCCTGATGTCCTCCATGCTCTCTGCGTCTTACAATCTTTCTGTCTCTAAGGGGAAGGATCCGAAGGAGACCTCCGATTTAAACTCTTCTCTGCATAATGTCTGACTGCGGGTCTCTGCCTCTCTTCCCATATGCTGCCAGAGGCAGCCTCTGACTGGGTAAGGTATTTATTTACAAGTATAGCAGAATATCCTTAGTAATCATTTCCGGTAGTGTTTGAGGTTCCCCTCAGATCTCAACACTGTTTAGATTTTGGTTCTCAGTCACTTGAGCTGTGTTGGGTATGAGTTCTTTCCCATGAGGTGGGTCATAGATCAAATCAGAAATTGATTGGCTACTCCCACAAGTTATATATGTGTACATAATACACACATACATGCATACATGCATACATACGCAGGACAGATTATAGGTCAAAGTTTCTGTGACTGAATTAGTGTTCATTTTCAGTAACCTGCAGAGAACTTTCCCATACCAAACAGACTAGAACATAGGAGTGGGGGTTCCATATACATACCAGCTTGACTTCTCCATGTTCAATGAGTTGTGTGGGTGCTGTCTTCAGCAATGGAGCCCTGCTGTCAGTTTGTGGAGAGCAGCCTTTTGTCTTAGCAATAGTCTGGACCATTTGGGGATTCCCATGGGATCCTCTTAGCCAACCACTCAATTGAATGCACTCTAGTCTCACCAAGGGAAGCTTTCCCAAGTGCAAAAGGTGGCCAACTGAGATCCCATAGCACCCATTGCTAGGCCTCCTCATTAGGATCATTTTCACAGTCTAGGAAGCTTCCACTGCACTCATTTTCACACTATCTGCCCCAAAGCCCTCCCAATCCTAGCCATTTCTCTCCGAAATCACTCCCTCCACCCCATCCACAGCTGCCTGATCTCCAGCTACCTGCACACAACCCTACCTGTCCCCACTCTGCCCTTATATCTACTCTATTTCTCTGGGGGATCTGTGTGTAGAGAGAATCTCTTATAAACACCATCAGTCAATAAAAATGCTGATGGCCAATGAGCTGAAGTAGGGAATAGGATTCTGGGAGACATCAAGAGAATAAAAGAGGAATCGGGGAAAGATTTGAGAGAGCAGAGAAGAGAAGCACTGGTCAGGGAGACAGAAGTAAACTAGCAGGAAGCAGCAGTTAACTCAGGAACATGCTGAGGAATGTGAGGAGAGGGATGTGAAGAAAAAAGCCATTCAGGACTGAAAGAGAGGCAGCTAACTACATGGTAGACATGGGTTAAGTAAGTTAGGAACTGGACAGGGTATGAGCCAAACCCTTGTTGCCTGGGCATTTGATAATAAATAAAGTTCCGTCCACTTGCCTGCCATATTCGTGATGCCATTGCTTTTAACAGTTGAGTAACAATTCCATTGTGTAAACATACCCCATTTTCTTACTCATTTTTCTCTTGGGGACATCTAGGTTGTTTCCAGTTTCTGGTTGTTATGAATAAATGCAATGAATATGGTTGGGCAAGTGTCCTTATGTGTGGTAGGAGGAAGCATGCTTTGGGTATATTCCCAAGACTGGTACAGCAGAGTCCTGAGGTAGATCAGTTCCCAACTTTCTCAGGAACTGCCATACTGATTTCCCTCATGGTTTTAGGAGTTTGCACTCCCATCAGAAATGACTAATGTCCTCCTTGCTCTGCACCCTCACCAGCATGAACCATCAGTGCTATGTGTTATTGATCGTAGCCATTCTGACAGATGTAAGATGGGATCGCAGAGTAGTTTTGATTTGCATTTTCCCAATGGCTAAGAACATTGAACATTCCTTTAAGTGTTTCTTGGCCATTTGAGATCCCTCTATTGAGAATTCTGTTTAGATCTGTACTCCATTTTTAATTGCATTATTTGGTTTCTCAATGTGTAGGGTTTCTTTTTTTTTTTTTTTTTTAGTTCTTTGTATATTTTAAATAATAGTCCTCTATATGAGTGAAATCTTTTCCTATTCTGTGGACTGCTGCTTTGTCCAATTTGACAGTATCTTTTGCCTTTCAGTCTCAGGAGGTCCCTAACTTTATCTTAGTGCTTTCTGTGTTCTGATGAGAAAGTCATCTCCTGTACCAATGCGTTCAAGGGTATTTCTCACTTTCTCCTCTGTCACGTTCAGTGTATCTGGTTTGTGTTGAAGTCTTTGATCAATTTAGACTTGAGTTTGATTCTGGGTGATAAATGTGGATCTATCTGCATTCCTCTGCATGCAGACTGCCAGTTTGACGAGCACCGTTTGATGAAGATGCTGTCTTTTTTCCAGTGTGTGTTTCTGGCTTCGTTATCAAAGATCACCAAGAGTTCATATGTGTGTGTATTTATATCTGGGTCTTCAGTTTAATTCCATTGACCAGCATGTCAGTTTTATGCCAATACCGTGTGACCTTTAATACTATATCTTTGTAATACAACTTAAAATCAACTACCTCCAGCAATTTTGGGGGCTGTTCAGGATTGTTTTAGCTATCCTGGGTTTTTGTTTTGTTTTGTTTTTCCTTATCAAGTTGAGAACTGTCTTTTTTTTCCATGTGGAGAGGTTTACTGAGAGAAGAAAAGTAGAAGAGGGGAGAAGTAAAAGCCAGCCATGAGCATGTGGAGGGAAGGGGAGGATAGGGAGAGAAGAGGCAGGGACAGAGGGGAAGAGGGCAAGGGAGCAAAGAGAAGGAAGGGAAGGAAGGAAGGGAAGGAAGGGGGAGGGGAGGGAGGGAGGAGGGAAGGGAAGGGAAGGAAGGAAGGAAGGGAAGGAAGGGAAGGGAAGGGGAAGGGAAGGGAAGGAAGAATAAAAGCAAGAGCAGAGAGAGTGAGAACTGTCTTTATAAAGTCTGTAGACTATGTTGGGATTTTGATGGGAATTGCACTGAATATGTAGATTGCTTTCGGTAGGATGCTCATTTCTAATATGTTAATACTGCCAATCCATGAGCTTGGGAGATCTTTCCATCTTCTGACATCTTCAATTTCTTTCTTCAAAGACTTGACATTTTTGTCACACAAGTCTTTCACTTGTTTGGTTAGAATTACTCCAAGATATTTTATATTATTTGGAATTTTTGTGAAAAGTTTTATTTCCCTGATTTCTTTCTTGGTCCATTTGTCATTTGTCTATAGGAGTGGTTTTTCCCCAAATTTTTAAAGTTAACATTGTAAATTAAATTTTGTAATTTGTATACTTAGATACTCTTTTGAATGTGTACTTAAGTTAAAAACAATATTGTTAGAAATAAAAATTTGGCCTAACTTAGGCAAAGAGGGTGAATTATTCTAAAATAAGTTGACTATCTCATGGAAGCCATTAACAGAATGGAGCTAGGCTTTGGGAAACTGAAAACAGATATTCCATAGGGACTTCCTTCCCATTTCATTCTCTGCTTCAGTACTGCCCACTTCTTTGTTTCCACAGAGTTTCTCTGCTTCTTGATATGTATTGCTACATGGCTACCAATATCCCTTGAAATTCATGATTTATGGGTCAATTGCCAATTCACACTGAAGCACTATGATCGCCACAGTCCCTAATCCAGTCAGCCAAGGATAGTAGTCAGGTTACCAAGTCAAGCAAGGACAATAGCAATGAGATGGGTGGGAGCAGCGGACTGGATTAGAAGGGAAGGTATGTGGATTGCCCTATGAGAGGACAGGATTTGTCCTTCTGCTACTAGCTTCTCTTCCTTCTGCTTTCTTGAACATTGTCACAACAGGAAGTAGGAAGTGGAGAAGAACAGCCAGGAGAGTGCCAGGGTCCTTCTGTGAAAGTGACTCTGCTTGTATGAGCAAGGAATGAGCTAGGATGTGTCTCACCATTGTTGATGGCCCTAGGGTGACTTGTCCCAGGAGAAATCGCATTTTGTAATCTCCTGATGTGGGACTCCCTCCTGGGTAAGCTTGAAGAAGAAATTAGAATTTTTACAGACAGTTTACTTTTTTCTTTTCCATGGTAAATTAGATAAGAGATGTTTTTAAAATGAAGCGAGTGTAATATGATTTTACATTTATTGAAGATAAATATTCTGCTCTCACTTTGCATAATATTTTCTAGAATCGCATGTAAATTACATATTTCAAATTCAATCATATTTCAAATATAATTGGATGGTAGATACTAATATTCTTATGGTCATAAACACATTTGGGGATTTGAAGAGATCTATAGACTTATTCTCCAGAGGGTAAAAATAGCTGACCCCTGAGCGTATGCACACACTGACAGTGGGGTGATGGTTGGCATTTTTACTTGAGTTGTAGAATTGTAAGCTCTATGCTGACTTTTATCTTCTCTCAATCATCCCCCCTTGAAAAGGAAAGAAGCAAAAGACAACTTGAACAAAGCATTCAAAATGCCAGGAAGTGTATGTGGGACAGCATGAGAACCCTTCAGTATGCTCCACTGTGCAGGGATGTCATAACTAACTATATGAGAACCAGTTCCTGCTCACTGCACTCTGGGCTGTAAGAAGGGACCGAACACTGAGCCCCCAGAAAGATGGAAACTATATGCAAGATGGCTGTCTTTGTTTTCTAGGGCTGCTGCAAGACAACAGGAAACTGGATGGATTGTACAAGGGAACATTTATTTCAGAGTTCTAGACAACGGAACTCTTAAGATCAAGGAATATAAAGCCTCGATTTCTTTGGTACCTCTCCTTGGCTTGGAGATTCCATTTCTCTGGGCATCTTTCATGGAATCTTATGCTTTAGTTTTTTCTTAATGATACCAATCATATGAAGTAAAGAACCTCTTGGTCTCCTTCTTACCCAGGAACCCTGATGAAAGCTCTGTATTTAAATAGTCTTAGCTACTGGGAATCAGGGGAAGGAGTACAATTCACCCATAATCTATAAACACAGCATTGAACTTCAGAGTCAAAGGAATATAATATGAATCTTGCTTTATGTGATGAAAACCCAGGGATAAAAGCCCAGTTTTCTCATTTTTGTTTTGAAATTTTTAGTCTTAAAGAAGATCCTGAACATGTAACTATGTGAAAAATGAAAACTTGTATGCAGTGTTCTTACCTGAATCCTCCAGAGCTTAGATCCTGATATCTGTGTGTTGCCTAGGTGATGAGGGGCACTAGGAGACTTGAGCATCAATTAGAAGAGAAATCTAGTATAGTATGAAAGCCCCAATAGGGCCCTTAAGAGGAACCATTATGTTACATATCAATAAAAAGTGTGGTTCAGCCAGGTGTTGTGGTGCACACCTTGGAAGGCAGTGCTTACTAAAGAGGCAGAGGCAGGTAGATCTCTGAGTTTGAGGCCACCTTGGTCTACAGAGAGTTTCTGGACAACCAATACTACATAGAGAAACCCTGTATAAAAAAGTCATTAAAAATACCCTTGTGGCCCATCTGCTGGTGCCAGCAATGACCTCAGAATGGCCTGTGGCTACATTAGAGCCATGCCACACTTCATTCAAATGTACACAAAGTCAGCTCTTCAGAAAACCACAGGAGATGCCATCACCAGCCAGGGATGTCACAGTGCTTCAGAAAGCTTTCCAGGAACACTCCTCAAGCTATTCTAGAGTTGGGGAAACAGAAGCAACTTTTTGTGGGTAAGTTGAAAACCAGTATAGACTTCGTTCTTGTTCTTAAGTAGGACAAAGAAAACCAAACTAAGTTTCTTGAGTACCAAGCATATCTTATGACAAGTAAATTTTGTGAAAGAAAGAGTGTCTTCAGCACTTTCAACCCCTGGTTTAAAGACTCTGCTGATACACTCTATATACCATGCAGTCCATCAAGGAGTGCTCAAGTATCTCTGAGCAGTTCCATGAGTCCAGAATAAGAACATTTGTCCAAGGGGATATATTTTGTTTAATCCAGTTATGTAAAGACTTTTTATCTGAATGACACACAAATATATATATATATATATATATGCTTTATAGTCTACTAATGAATTATTTGAAATATATGTATAATTTTATTTACTTATTCTTTGAAATTTCATGTATTTATACACTGTATTTTGATCATATCCTTCCCCTATCCCAGATCCTCCCAACACATCTGGTTCCCAACCTCATGTCTTCTTTTTCTTATTCATTGAGTTCAATTAATGCTGCTACATGGATATGGGGTCAGCCACAGGAGCATGGGCAAGCTACCAGTGACTACTCCATCCCCCAAAGAAACGTGACTCTCCCTTTCTTAGCCATCACCTCCAGTCTCTCTTCCAGTTCTGCTGAAACTTTCAACTTGCTCAATTTTGTGCAGGTTACCACAGTCAATGTGAGTTCATGTGTGTAATAGTCATACCATACCCAATAAACAACACAGAACTTTATTTTTAAAGAAAACCATGTCTATAAATTATAATATAATAAAGTACATGATTATATTTAGTAAATGCCAGGAAAATACTCACAAATGAGAGGATTGCAAGCAATCACTGGGCAGAGATAACTCTACTCAAAGACTGGGGTCTTCAGGATGAACAATATTTTACTGCTTTGGTTCAAAAGTATATTTTCTCATAAAAAGTCACGGAATGGGAAAACATCTAAATTAAATGTTATTCTTCATGTTCCCATTTTAACTGCTTTTTATTACATAATTATGTCACTAGTGGCATGAAATTGAGGAGAAACTTATATATCAGACATATTTCAAGAAATGTTTATAGCATCGGGGAGATTGATGGGGAAGTGAGTTCTTTACAGAAATATATTACTTTGGACTGCTTTATTGCATTTCATATGTAAATACATCATTTTCAGAGGATCCTTATTTTCAGAAATTTCTAGGTATCTAATAATCTTGTCAAATTACCATCCCTAATCTGTTTTTCTAGAATTATCTATCTCTACCTGGAGGATCATGGTTATATCCTAGTGGCCTGGCTTATCTGTGGCATAGACACAATGTGAATACCAAAGTGAGTCAAAACAACTCAGGCTACCACCATCCTCCAACTTAGCTCCTGACTCAGGTGAGACAACCCCACAGGAGACGTTGACTTATCAAAATAAAAATTGTATCAAACAAGTGAGAGACTCACCCCTGATGCTCTCACCCATAGCCTACCTGAGCTTTGACAATTGCCTTCCAGTGGGGTATCTGATCCCTTTGTCTGTCAGACAGGGGCTGGTGATTCCTACCCTAAAGTCTGGCTTTGCAAGTCCAGACTCTGTGAGACTCTGTGCTGTTTATCTGCCTTTGCTGAGTCTGAAATGATGAACACATAAAGAAGGAGGTCATTTCCTCAGGAAATCTTCTAATTTATTTGTTCTACGTTATCCATGTCACCATTACCTAAACCTGGTATTTGTCATGGAAGCATTGGCCAGAACCTGTGGGTACCACATGAAAGGATATTTTACCAGAGCCTGTAGTAAAATTTCTGCGCAAAGCCTCTTCTAGTACCTACTTTTCCTTTTCAACTTTCTCTCCAATGTCTTTTGATCTTTCCCAGAAAACACTCAGATAGACAACTACTAGCAAAAGTGGATTGAACTTAGTGGTGGGAGGAGAGAGATGGAGAAGGCAACGCTTTACTTTTATCATTCAGTATGTTTAAGGTTGATGTCCCTGAATGTTCTAGTATCCATTCTCTACAGTGTTTTCTCTAACATTTACTGACTATCTCAGACACACAAGGTACAGGAATGTGGAAGCATGTGGATAACCACAACATAGTTTAATTGAAAGATCAAGGCAAGTCTACAAGTACACAAGTAGGTTCAAAGCCAACTGATATACTGTGTATCAATAAAATGATTTAAAGAACTATAAAACTTAACAGAAGAAACCAAGTCTAATTGGAAAGATAAGAAATAATCTTCATGAAGTGGGTGGTATTTGATATGGTAAGGATGTCAAGAACATAATTGTCAAGTTCCACAATGTGTCTAAATAAAGGCTACCCACTAACAACCTCATCCTTCCAGTGTGGTTTGTACATCTCCTTCTTGAAGACCATTGGTCCCCATGTATGCTGTTCTAGTCCCTAAGCCCTTCCTATTCCATAACCCCTTCTCTCTCTCTCTCTCTCTCTCTCTCTCTCTCTCTCTCTCTCTCTCTCTCTCTCTCTTTCTCTCTCTCTCTCTCTGTGGTACCCATTATGCTTCTCTTTCTCACAGTAGTGAAATCAGAGCAAATACAGAGAATTAGAGTTGCCATAGGGAGAAAAAAAATCATCTGAGATATTTAAAAAAATTATCCTGTCTTGTATAATAGGGAAATAAAAGCATGCAATGTGTAACCACCAACTCACTGAAGACTTGAAATTTTGAAATAACTTTGTGCATACACTGGTGTGTTCATTTCTGCCTTATATTCCTCAAAATAGAAAGGAATGAATTTTTCTTTGCAAATAGAATGTATGTTTATTAGAACATTGACATAATATTCTCTACAGTAAAAGCTGAGAGATCATTACAGATGGCTCAGAAATGTTCTTTTGAAACACAGCACTTATAAGCAAATAGAACCATTTGAAACATAAGAAAAGCACAGAAGAAATTCACCAATAGGAAAAGACAACCATTTCATTCGGTCTAAGATGATGTAAGAGTTTTCAGGACAGAATTTCAGCTTCATGAATGTTCTAATGGTAGCAAATGGATTGATTGATTGATTGATTGATTGATTGATTGATTTATGCTTTCTACAAAGCAGAAGATACTTGAGATCATTTTTTTTTTGCTTTTCCCCAACCAAATGCTAGATGCCTATAGCCTTGACTATTTTTTACAAACTCGACGATGAGATATACCACAAAGAGTTGAGGAGCACCATCTATTTCCAAACTTGGAACATTTTATCAAGTTTTCCTCCTAACAGAGATTTAACTTGAATCATGTGTTGATTTCTAATAAAGTATTTTGGTGTGATTTGTAATGGAAAAACAAGGTAAATTTCTCCTACAGGGAGTCATGGGGGGAACAGAGGAGGAAGACCAGAAGTTCTCTATGATGATGAAAAATGCTGGCTTCATCCTGGGTCTTACTCTCTATCTAGAGATGACTACTTCTCCTGCAGGCAGGCTTAGAACTGGATTTAAGTGTAGTGGGTAAGGGAGAAACGGGGTTTGTCTCTTTAGCTAGACAATGAAAGCTTTGGGGAGAATTGGAATCCAAACAAGGATTCCAGGCTATGTCCTCAATTTTGTTGGCAGATCAAGAGCCTTTCTCTCTCACATAATTCTCTACTATTATCATATCATGGGCAGTTCAGAAAAATCCAGTAGAATGGAATGGACGATCTAAACAATAAATAATTATTGCTCCCAGTTGTGAAGCCTTGACAATCCAAGATTAAAGCACTATTCAATAGCCCTCCTAGGGAGGGTCCATTCCTGGTTTAGAAAAAGCCACTTTCTAACTACAGCCTTATGTGGCCACAACAGAGTAATCCTTTCTTCAGCCATCCTCATATAAGAACAGAAATCCTATCCATGCATAAAGGATCCACTTGTGGGACCTAACTGCCAGTGGAAGGCCCTATTAAAGTATTGCCATATGAGTTTCAGACAGAAATGTTCAATGCATGGCACTCTCTGTATCAGTTACCTTTGAATGGCTATAACCACAACACCTAAGAGAACAAGTTAAATGGGGGAAGATTGATTATTCTCACCATTTCAGATGGTTCAGTCCATCACTAATTGTCCCAGACACTAAGGCACAACATCATAATGGGGAGGAACTTCTTCATCTCCTGATGAGTTGGAATTGTAGACAAGACACTGACAAAGACCTGCTCCCCACCTCCTACTTACTCCATACTTCCTAAAATCTCCAGAACCCCTCAAAATGGTGCCACCATCTGAAGACCTTGGCTGTAACACATGAGCCTGTAGGGAACATTTCATATGCAATCCATAACACTGCCCATCTTGGTTACTCCCTGAAAAAAAGTACCTTTTATCAAAGAAAGGCCCTAGAAGTGGTCTGTTCTCTGTGTGCCTGCTCCTCCTCCTGGTCATCCCTTCCCATCCTCACTCCATGTCACCTTAGCACCCAATACAGATACAGGAGCTTAGTCAGCCACAGCTGATGCTATTTCTCCTCTAAGTAAATTAGATGGCAGCAACGGTCTGGAGAAGACATGATGGGACCAAAAGATGCTTGACTCTGAAGACTGTCCAAATGGAAGGAAGTGACAGAATATAGTCCCTAAAATAGAATGAGGTACAAGCTTCTTCTATGACTTGGTAGCGATAATTAACAGTAATATAGTGAGTGAACAATTCAATACCAAAACATCAGGGCATCTGGTCTACCTCTTAGATCCCTACTCTGTAGAACAGCAGCTCGTGTTGCTATTCCTAGAGCAGTAGTCACCTTCCACAGGACAGATATAAGTAGAGAGATGAAGAACAACTTTACCTTTGGCCTCTGTGACTACTGTTTCACTCTTTTCTGAATCTTTGGTCATCAAGACTTCTCACCAAATTCAGATCATGAATGGCTAACAATGTTTTTGTTGGACAGCCCTGATTTAAGTAAAACTGACTTGTCATAAAAAAAAAAAGAATGGATCAAATGAAAATAAAAAAAAAGACTTCTCAGCAGATTTCATCATCGCTGCTTCTCTATATACATTTCCCCCTCTCCTCCTACCACTGACAGAATGAGATCTATTCCCCTTAGTCTAAATTACAATTCAAGCCATCAGATTAAGATCATTAAAACCTCTCCTGTAGAGAAGAGACCCTCTTACAGCAACTTAACTCACAGGTGGCGTCCCCACACACAGGTAGGCTGGCTTTAGATCAGGTGTCTACCCTTGTCCAGAGGCTGTAACCAGCAGCCTGGTGTTGTTTCTGAGAGCAGGATGCTGCAAGCTGGGGTTTCAACTTAAGAAGAATGCTGGGAACCAGGCTAGGTAGGGATCCTTGCTAAAAACAAGCATACCTTCAAATATCTAAGATAAAAGTGATTGGTGAATGCACACACCCACATAGCAAAATGTTTCTGCTAAAGATCATAGACTCCCAGAGAGAGAGAGAGAGAGAGAGAGAGAGAGAGAGAGAGAGAGAGAGAGAGAGAAGTACTTATAACTACAACAGCACTTAGAGATGGGGTTAAGTCAACACAGCACCGGAAAGTTGAATCTCTCACCGTTTAGGTCAAACTCCTAATATGCTGTTTGTTGTTGAGCTTTGCCTTTCTAAAGGAAAATGCTGCCTACTCTGTGCTGTGCTCTTTAATAGAGCATGGGGTTGTGGCTTTTACTACTGCAGAGAGAGAAAGCACACTACGTGAAATAGTAAACCATAGCTTGATTGTTTCTTGACAATCTGTATTCCAGAGAGGCCGAAGTTTATTTATGTAAGTATTGATGACAGGCTAAAATTTCATTATCCACAAGCCAATTTAAAATGTTCTTAAAGTGAACAAAAAAGATAAGTCATCTCTGCTTGCTCAATTATATAGTTTCCAGCAATTTCAGAATGCTTTGTTTAAATTCCCATGGCACATAATTGTTTATATTACCTGTAGGCAAAATTTTCCTTAGGAATCTGGGGTATACAATTAATGCTAAAATTTGACTGGCTTTTATCCATGTCAGACAATACTCTCAGTCAAAATGACTTACTGGTGAATAGACTCAAAATCAATATTTCTAGGACCTAATTTTACGAAGCCCTGGTTTCTGGACACGGCAGTTCTTCCTCCCTTGCAGCTGAGCTATTTGAGGTGTCTGCAGTCTCAGCCCTGGTCAGTTCTCAGGGCCCTCAATGAGAAGACGTGAGGACAGAACAGGAGAAGCTAGAATCTTAGAAAATGCTCACCGTTCACTTGCCCTAAAGCCTATGGCTACTCTCCTGATGGCTCCATTTCTAGAATTCAGGTTTCTGAAAATCAGCTGTGTGTCAACTTACCTGGAATTAATTTCATTGATAGTGAAGACTGTGTCAAGATATTCATGAAATGCCCCACTTTTACCTTAGGCCTTGTAACCTTAGAATTCAAAGAATAATGGGGCAGGATAGTATTTCAAGGGCCACTGAGATCCCTAAAGACCCCATGAGTGAATCGGGAGTTAGAAAACAACAACCTGGAGGCCAAATCTAGCCTGCCATCTATTTTGAATGAGTCTTGCAGGCAAAGATCGGTTTTTGCTTTGAAAATGTGTTTACATGGGAAGGAAAATGACATGCAACAGAGACCATATGTGGCCGGCAAAACCTAATGTGTCTATTTGCCTCTTTGGAGGAGGACTTGCCAATCCCTGAACTAATTTGTCACCCAGAGTCAGAAAAATGAGTCTTTGGCTCACTGTTGCTGGTGCCAACTGAAAGGAAACAGATCAGATTCTATGGCCTCTTTTTGGGGTATTAGAAAAAGAGCATTTACCAACTTGATAACTGTATGTTGGGTAACAGAATCTTGGCTCACGGACTCCAGAAAACAATCTACACTTGGAACCACAGCATCAGTGTCAGTCACTCTCTTATTGTCTCTGATAAACCACTCATATGGTAACCACGGCCCATCTATTTGCTTAGTGATCAAAAGGAAGAGCTAGACAGGGATCTAAGAACTGAATGAGGTAGGGAACGATTAAGAGATACAAGAGCAATTGGTAGCCTTGCCTTTGCAGCTGCCTGACAGTAACACTGAGCCCACCTCCCCAACAAGTGTGTGGCACTGATCTGGGAAGCGCTTTGAATGCAGGGGATTCCACACACCCTGCTAGAGCTTTCTTTCACCCTATGGACACAGAAGCAATACAGAGACGCTGAAGAGCGTGTCTCTCCCAGCTACAAGCATGGACATTGGTAAAGTAACTGGGTGCATATTGGCCCACCATAAGGCTATCCCAGACCACTAATGATGTCCTAGGATTTGAGTGGCTCATTGGCTGCTGGCCTTTTTAAGAAGAACGGGAAGAAGCCTTGCAGTACATAGTTGCAGTGTGCCATAGGGTAATTTTCTCCAGTTCCTAACCTTATTTACTGTGAACTGTGAGTCTATGGGACAGTACAGGGGTTATAACTCAGAATTCCAGTTCCTTGGATTACCTAAAGCTTTCTTATTGCTTTTATCTCACTGTATACAGATCAAGGGGAGAACAGGCTGCAGAGCACCTCTTCCAGTCCTGGGAACATTTAAATCAGCTGACCCCTGCCAATGATCCCTGTCAATCAAACCCTGTGGCCATCGCCCAAGTCCTACTGCCTATGATAATTATGCCCGCCTTTTCTCTGCCACTGAGCCAAATCCCCTGGGACTCTATCACCAAAAAGAAATCAAAGTCCTTTGGACTATGGAAGACAGCCACTCTAGATCTCTGCAACTTATTTCTTGGCTAAAGGGGAAGCTTACTGAAGAAGCTGCCTCTGGTTCCTGCATTGGGTTCTAATCAGATGTAGGTAAGTAATTCGCACATTATCAATATGTGCCTGTATTTCTCTATCTTTATATTCATTTCCCTACATGATCCCAAGAAGTGATTGGCAGCATAACTCTAGCATCAACTAACACTGCACCCACATTTCTACCACATGTTTGAGCTGTCCAAGTGAGCATATTGAACCAGAGTCTCTGGCAAGTACACTCAACACAAAATCTAAAATTACATCTCTCCCTCCGTTGGTTCGAGTTGTTGGAATCTGTTCTCACACACACTCCAGGTTTCTGACATTGCAAATGAGCAAAGTCTTGTGACTGCTTTTGTTGGGTAAACCTTTTCCCTCCAGCTCATAATTTCTGTTTGCAGCAATGCCAGAATGCTGGGAACAGATTTGGATTACTGGATAGGAGGAACATGACAGGGTATGAAGATTGTCTTCCTGGTGTAATGGTGTTTGCGGGCTAACTTGGCAAGATTAGGAGAACTTAAAGAATGAGTAGATTGTTGTTCAGGGGGTCTCTGGAGAAGCTCCTGTGTGAGTTAGTAGTCTGCATACAGAAGTAGTCCACCTCCTGTGTACACAAGCCCCACTTGATCTACTGGAAGCTGGGAGGGAGCAGAAAGGCAGAGGGGAGACCAAGCTTCTCTTTTTCCAAATTTCTATAGCTGCGGGAGGTCAGGAGCTACAAGAGCAGATTCTAATACACACAGGACTTATACCTCATACCTCAGGCTGGAAGCTGCATTAGCCAAAGTCTTGCACTGAGCCATTGTATAGGTATCCCAACGCCTTGCAGACAACTTGTCATGGAACTTGGTAGCTTCCATAATTGTGAGCTAATTTCTCTATTAAGGCTAGTCTCTAGTCTGTCTGTGTGCCTTCATCCCAATATACTGACTGCATCCTATTGGTTGTCTCTGGATGACGCTAAGCAGTCCTTCATTTTGAACTTGATTGAGAATCACCTAGGAGACATACCTTCTGCAATACCTTGGGTCTTAGGAGGATTTTCTAAAATTCTAGTTTAACTGAGGAAAGAATATCTACCCTGAATGTGATAGGTACAACCCCAAGGGCTGAATTGATTACGATTTTTGTTCAATGGGAGAATGAGCTGAGCACCAGCATCCTTTTCTCCCTGTTTCATGACTATGAAAATTCACCTCACACTCCACGCCACCATTACAAACTGTATTCTCTCTTAAACTGTGACCTCAAATTTCTTCTTGTCAAATATTTGGCATTCGGTCACACTACAAAGATAAGTGACCAGTACACCAAGTGAGTAAATGCCTGAAGTTAGGGTTGTCACGGATCTGTCAAGATAAAAAAGGATCAGTCTCACACAATGGCTGTTTTTGCTTATCTCAAAGAATTCCAACTGGTATTTGAGCTTTTAAAAGTCTTGAAACTTTGGAGATCTGTCCTATGGGACTTTTATTCTTCTTAGTCCCATTCTCCCTGGTGAGTGGCCCAATGCTTGGGTTTGAGATCCACCCTGCCTTACAGATCAATTCAGCCATGGGAAGCATCACATTGTACTTGTACTTCTGCATTTCACCCCAGCCAGATCAGCACACATGAGAGAGACCCCTAAGGAAACACAGAGGTTAACCTGCCTATCTGACCTTCATGATTTATGAAAAGAAATTTACAATGTAGTTTATCTATTTTTTCCCTTCTTTAAATTCTCTGAGCAGATTGGAAAAAAATCCCATCCCACTCCAAACACACACACACACACACACACACACACACACACACACACACACACACACACACACTTACATTTCTAATTTTTCCAAATGAATTAATTGGCAAGTCTATCTTTGATAGTCTTCCTATTCTAAATAACCTCGGGTAAGGTTTTGTGTTAATACAGAATCATAGTACCATAGTCCATTTTATGATGCTAACAGAATCTTATTTGCCTTCAGTTCAAGCACCTGGGCCAACCTCTGTCAGAATCTTGTTTCTTTGAGAGCCCATGGCTTGTAATTTTCAGAGCCAGCAACCACTCCACTAGGATTTAATAAAGAACAAAACAGATCCTCACCTGTATCAACAGCAGTAATTAGTTTTGTAGAATATTCAATGGCTTATAAAGCTGGCTATAAACTAAAGACTAAGCTTCCAGGAAAAAAAGAAAATCCCAAATCGTGATATAGCAATACTGTTGCCCCGTGATATGCTTGCTATGATACACTATACCTCGGAACCGTGAGCCAAAACAAATCTGTACTCCTCTAAGCTGCTTTTTTTTTTTTAATGACATCGACAGTAAATTTAAAGGAATAATTCCCTAGGGAAGTTTAAATCAAAATGGCAAAGTAATATTGCCATATCTTTATCTTTATATGGCAACTACCCCAAAAAATAGAAATAATTATAATTATGAAAATGATTATAATGTGGTGAATCAAAAAAAAAAACAAAAACAAAAACAAAAAAAACCCATGAGTCTAATTTTATGGAAAGGGAGAAGCGAGATGACTGTAGGGATGACTACAGTCAATATGTGATTTACTTGAATGAGTCATTATAAAACCCATAAGTATGTAATATGCACCAATGAAAAATTGAAAGAAGAAAGGAGCAAGGCCGATACCTGAAGTTCGAAGCACGGGCACTTTGATCCGTCTGCAGAAACGTGTGCGTCGTACCCCATTAACTCCCATTCACTTTAACCTCGCTGTTAACTTCCACTAATTTTTCACCTGGGTTATAGCCTGCATAACACGGACTTTACCACCTAACCATGTTAAGGATGCAGTTCATGGTACTGAGAGCACTTACGATGCCATCTTAAGCATTGTCACTAGCTTTACGGCTAAGTCACCTAACAAATTGAGACTCCACATCCATTAAACAATATTTCCCAGTCTCCTCTACCGCCATTTCATGTTTTGTAGCTTGTGATGTTAACTATTCTAAGTTTCTCAGATGCTACAAGTGATGCGATATTTGCCTTTTGTGATTGGCTTATTTTATTTGGCTCAGCGAGTTCAAGACTCATGATGCTGCATTACGTGTCAGAATCCGTTATTTTTGAGGGTCAATAATATTCACTCATGCATATCCCATGCTTTTTTTTTTACCCATTCATTTGTCCTTAGATACTTGGATGCTTCTGTTTTAGCTATCAAGAATGATGTTCGTATCAGCCTGGAAAATGAGCATCTCTCCTGCCCTGACTTTCAATGGCTTTGCATCTAAACCTGAAGTAGTTAGATGATATGATAGGAACTGTTTCAGATTTTTGAGAAATTACCATAATGTCTTCCACAGTATTGTGTCATTGTACATTCTGACCAACAGCATGCAGGAGTTGCAACTTCTCCACAATGTCACCATCACTGATTTTCTACTCTTCATGGTGGTTGTCATAGTACTGAGAATGGGGTGGAATCACGTCGTCATTTTGATCTGCATTTCCCTAGTAATCTGTGTCTTTATTTCCTGTGATAAAATATCCTGACGAAAGGGTCTGGAGGGAGAGGCCTGATTTTGGCTCATAGTTCCAGATCATTAGTCATAGAAAATAAATCACGGTGACAGAAACTGGTGACATTGCCTTGATAATAAGGAACAGAGGACACAGAGTGTATGCATGCGAAGTCTCAACTCATTCCCTCCACTTTTATACAGTTAGAGTCTCCTTCCTAGGGAATGATGCCACCTACAGTGGGCCATTCGTCCTACCTCAAATAATGCAATCAAGATAATCCCCAAGAGACGTGCCCACAGGCCAACCTTGTTTAGAAAATCCCTCATTGAGACTCTCTTCCAAGGTGATTTTAGGTTCCATCGCACTAACAATCGAAGCTAACAATCATAACTCGTGATGCTGAGCTCCTTTATGCATGCCTATTTATCATTTGTGGACTGAATATCTACACAGCTCCATTTTTTATTTGTAGCATTTGTTTTAAGTTTGAAACATTTCCCACCACTCATTTTGGGTGAAATCTCTATGAAGGCATCTGGCTGGCAGAAGATACATCATAGCAGAAATTGGCGTAGAGCAACTTTTACCTCACTAGCCTACGCAGCATAAGAAGGCACACGAGGAGGCGCCTGGGCTCAGTTCTGAGTGAGACAATCTTCAATATTCACTACAGCCATGTTCTCAGGGCTTTAGGTTCCCTGTGGTTGGAACTGTGCTTCGGACCAGCTCCTCACGCCATCCTTCCTGTCTTGCCTTGTGTACAGCTACACCCATTAGATAACATCACCCAATGCACGATTCGGTATCAAAAGTCTTCTTTAATGTGGAATGCCATGATGACCTCCTTGGCATATTCTTTGAGCATGTTTTTATGTTTTCATGGGTGAACTTTTTCCTACCCTAGGGCTGTCTCCTCATAACACTTACTCTATAAAAAGAGCTAGAACTCTGCCTATCACCAGAGCCATTTACCTGCATATATTATTATTAAGTCCAGTAACATTTTCAAAGTGATTTTTAAAGTCATCAATCTAAATGTATCACTATCTCATTTTTTTCTTTTTAAGAAATTTTTGTTAGTAGCGATTTGAAGAAGTGCTTGTTGCAGTTTCCTCTTACCCCAGCTAGCTCCCAAGTAATTGAGACTGTAATATTATAGTTAACAAGCTTTAAGGGCACAATAACTGAGCAGTATTACTCTATTTCAATCCTCTGAGCTAATCTGGCTACCTCCCAGTCAAAATCCCAGTAATACCTGCATTTTAGTTCTGATCTGGCTCTCTGGACTCCAGATGTTTTCTCATGGTGTCTCCTGGATTCTTTCACCAAGGTGAATGCCCCCATCCTCTCTTTCATTCCCCCATCACTTTGATGGGAGGAACTCTAGCCCTATTCTACCCTTTGCTCAGTCATTGGATGGTCAGCTTTATTAACTAATCAGAGAATAATTGGGAAGCAATGTTTTAAAACCCAATATAGGGATACAGAAATTAGCATTTGACTAATAGAACGATAATCTTAACACGACATACAATAATATTATGCCTACACTTTTTCTTACTTTGATTACATTCTTTTCATCTTCCAATACCTCCCAGAATCTCCCCACCTTCCTACCTCTCCAACTCTATGTTTTTTATCTCTCTTTTGTTTAAACCCTTCCCCTTCGCCTCTCTCTGAGATCTGTTTTGTGTTGGCCACTGATTCCTGAGCTGTGGCTGACAGACCCACGGAGAGGGCGCCATTTCATCTCCTACCAGCTAGCCAACAACAATTAATACTCAGCAACTCAGGTAAGAGAGCTAAATAATGCCTCAATTTCCCTTTCATAACAGACAGTGTTCGATAGTTTTTTTACTGATTCAAGTATTTCCTCTTCTTCACAGAATAATATTGATTGTACTGACCAGCTATTCTCAGTTATTCAGATTTGCCCTAATTGAGTCATTTCTTTCCCTCTAACATTGATGACTCTGGAGGATTTGTGTTGAATTTAATTTTTTTCTGAAAATCCTATACAATTATATAACTTCTCTCTACACATAATTATTGAAAACATTTTCTGCCATGGAATTAAATTAGCCCTTAGTACATAATATTTTAAAGATTTATTTTATGTATGAGTGCCCTGTCTGTGTGTACACCAGTATACCAGAAGAGGAGATTAGAACACATTTCAGGTGGTTGTGAGCCACCATGTGGTTGCTGAGATTTGAACTCAGGACCTCTGGAAGAGCAGCCAGTGCTCTCAACTGCTGAGCCATCTCTCCAGCCCCCAGTATACGAAGTTTTACACTGTCCATAACAGTTTAACAGGAGCTTAAAGAATATAACAGAATTGCTAAACAGTGTTGAATATCCTTACTGGTGCATCACGGAATTTTATTTTTGATCTATGCACAATTTAGATGAATCTAAAAGCTGTACAGTCCCAGAGCTCTGTTTTAGTTCCATGAAAGAATTTTGTTGATTGAATTGTTACTGTTGCCACCAATAAAATATGCATTTTATTCTAAAACAACCATTACTCCTTTTGTTTTGTTTTGTTTTTTAAATTTAGATTTGGGCTCCAACATGTAGCTCCAATGTTTCTATCTTTGATAGGTTTGAAAATTGGTTTTGTGTAAATGTGTCTGACACATTTGTTTCTAAAAGTAAATTTTGGATTGCTCCCAGGTTAGCCTTCTGAAATTATATAACTTTTGCAAGTTATTAATATCACTCAGAATTTATCTTCCCATGTTGTTTTTAAAAAAATCAACATTTTCTTCCCCATTAACACCATCATCCCTAAGTCACCCTTTCCTTATTCTTTGAATGGATTCTAAATAGGAGAAGTATTAATTGACTGACTTGCAGATAGCCATAACTGGAAGTTTTAGGCACCTCGAATAGCTCCCAACACCATACTCCGCCCTTTGAAAGTAATCATTTCTACTTATTCAGGTTGTTTTCAATGTTAGGACCATACTATTTTCCAATGTATAGCTTTATGGCAGGCTCTACATTCCCAAACGTTTAAACAGAGGTCTGTACGTGGTTACCAGGCAAATGAAGGCAGGCAAAACCCATGCCTTTGGCGCTCTGCAGCTTCATTTCATGGTTGCTGCATTACTGCAGCTGCACTAATTACGCCTCGTTGATGCCAGCTGTTTCAAGCTATTTTGAGCAGCCATAGTGAATCCCAACAACTGAACTTGCCTTCCTGAGACCCACTGTTTCTTGACCTCTACAAACACAGAGCAATTCTCTGACCTTACATATGGACTCTTAGGTCCATAATTCTATACAGTACAGAAGGTGGAGGGAGAGAACAGCTAAGTGTGCATAGAAGAGTTTAATAAGCTATCTTCTTAACTATTTTTGCTAATTTCTTTTTTCAAACTAAATTATCTAAGGATGTAGATCAGTTATTAGAGTGTTTGCCTAACATTCACAGAGCTCTAGATTTGAACCCCAGGACTAACTAAATGAGGGATGGCTATAAACATGTGTAATCCCAGTACTTAGGGTAGGGTTAGAGGCAGGAGGATTAGAAGTTTAAGGTCATCCTCAGCTACATTAAAAGTTGGAGACCAACCTGACAGACATGAAAATCTGTCTCAAGGTAAGCAAATAAAACATTTAAAAATAAATTAATAACAACCTCTCCTCACAGCTTGGGGGTAATTATGGAAGAGGAGGACAAAGATTGTTAGAAAGAGTCAGAGGTGATGGATAGCTGCAGTGAAAGGACATCTTCTTGACACATCGGAGCAGCTGCACATATGAACTCACAGTAGTTATGACAGCTTCCAAAATAACTGTATGAGTTCAAATCAGACAAGATCCCACCACGGACTGGGGAGGTTGGCATGAAGTACCACTCCTGGCTGAGGAGCTATTAATGACCAATAGCTGTTGGAACATGGAGAGTTAGTTCTCTTTAACAATTTGATTTTTGGTTGGTTGACCACACACCAAAGAGGATATGAGCAGCATAAACTGGAGTTGATGGGGACAAATAGCATGAAGGATGTCTGATAAAAACTCAAGAAATAATATTATTTTATATTTACCCAAAATTATATAGGTGTATGTTGTGAATATAGAATATATATATATATATATATATATATATATATATATATATATATATATTATGCAATTTGTGCTTTCAATGCTTCCCCACAAAAGCTGTAGACTATCTAACAAACACCCAGTTTGGTTTGTTAAACAGAAAGGAGAAATCTCTAAGGTGTTGCTCAAGGTAGACCAGGAAACTCCAAAAACAGTACAGGCTCTAACTATTGTCCTTGGTTGCCTCTCAGAGGTCAAGGTCGAAGGTAAATGGCTTTTGCTGAAGACAACACATACTTTGGACACAAAACTCATAGTTTCAAATTGAGACTAATCTAAAAGCCTCCTTTCTATAGTCTAGCTTTCACAATACCAGCGAGTACTGTGTACACCACTAAGGTAAAGAAACAATCAGTCATCCTATCCTGCTATGATGCCTATGATAGCAAGGCCATCATACTAAAGAAGTCCTACCAGTGCAACCGTGGCCATCACATGTTGTCCGTAACCAACAGTTGTCGATTAGACTTCTTAAGGACTACCAGATAGAGAAATGGTGTCTGGTATGAGAAACCCAGCTAACTTCCTGGAACTAGTGAAGTCACATGTGTTAGAAAAGAACCTACTACTGTCAATGTACTAGAGCAGCCCAACTTCCAACTGCATTCCAAAACTCTTCCTTCTACCTACAGACATGTGTACCTTTCTCCTTCATCATAGAAGTCTCTCTTCACAGCACATGGAGTCCATTGCAGAAAAGCATAACTGGTTATAATGTAGATATCAACAAACTGTGGTGAGCCTAGACCCAATAAATACACCTAGAAGAAAAATTGTTACATCTGAGGCTCAGGAAGCCTCAGATGTAAGATTGTGTCTCTGACAATGGAAGCGAGAGCCATGATATGTCAACAATATGGCTACCTAAACATAACCTGAGCACCGGCACGTTCAGTAAATGTGGTGAACCAAGGGGTTCTAATGGAATCCTACCCTAGACAAGGGAGCTTTAGGCAACTGTTGAAAGGGAGAGAAACTAGCCTCTTACAGGGTTGAGCTCCCAGATGGTTATCAATACAATGTGGTCAGGCCTGAGGTTATAGATAACAAAAGCCACATTAAATGGATTCAGGCTCTGTTTATATATTTCTGCACAAATGTAGATGTAACACTCTTAAGCAAAGAGGTTATCAATTTGGAAAGGAGTGCAGGATGTGGGAGGGGTGGAGAGAGGACAAGGAAGGGGGAAGTGATGCTGTTAGGATTTAATTTTTATTTTTTTAACTAAAAATGAGGACAAAACAATGGTGGGCATAGAAGAAGAAATGGATCTTGGAAGAACTGGAAAAGAGGAAGTAAATATGATCAAAATACAATGTATGAAACTCTCAAAGAGTTAAAAATAGCTTTTCAAGTTAAGTTTAAGCAAGTGCCAATACTAAGCATGAATTTAGCTTTATATATGGGCAAGTTGGATCAGCCAATATAAAGTTGATTTAACATCAGATGGATCTTGGCATATATATATATGTATATGTATATATATATATATATATGTATATGTATATATGTATATGTATACACACACACACACACACACACACACACACACATTAATCTAGGTGAAGACTCAAGGCTCTAATTATTTTACATTTAAAAGTCAAGTTTTGAACAATGTTTTCAGTTTTGAAGCCTGGGTCCTATCCATAGGAAGAAGAGAAAATTTTTCACACATTTGGGTGACTGTGGTTCTCTAGTGACTGGTCATATAATTATGTGTAATGTGTGTATGTGTATGAGTGTGTGCGTGTGTGTGTGTGCATGCATGTGCACCTGGGTGTGTGTCTGTGTGTCTGTGTGTCTGTGTGTGTGTGTCTGTGTGTCTGTGTGTGTGTCTGTGTGTGTGTGTGTGTGTGTGTGTGTCTGTGTGTCTGTGTGTGTGTGTCTGTGTTTGTGTGTGTGTGTGTGTGTGTGTGTGTGTGTGTGTGTGTGTGCAAGCTCCTTACTTAGATCCACTAATATTTTCAAGACAGGTACATCCGAAGCTCTCCTAAGTGAAAGCATTACCCAAGCCTCTTGGCTACCCAAGATGTGGGTAAGTCCAGTCTTCCTTGAATAGCTGGACACATCTACTGCTCTAGACGTCTTTACCTAAGGTGAACGAGGAATGAGACTCCTTGTGAGTGCCATGATAAAAGGTCAAAGTACTTCGTTCCCATCTCAGAAGCCACAGCTCTGGAAGACTCCTAGCTGTGTCTTTGCTAAACAAAACAGCTCCAGGGTAGCAAGTTTTAATTATAAGACACAAGCTTTTCTTGATGGCCTTTTGACTTTAAGACATTAAATAGCCTGTCCACTAACAAGACACAAAAACAGCAGAAATGTCAGTTTAAATGTCACATGGGAATCCACTTAAAGGTACACAAAAAAGATGGGATTGTGTGCCTTATATAAATAATGATTTATTTGGAAATATCTAAGTGTCCTTTGCTTTCTCATTGAGTATCTGAAGACAAGGATGGCATTTTTATTGTATATTGAAAACTACTAGTAAATGTTGGTGTGCAATTTTTTTATTTGCAACACTTTTATAATAAATTTTTCAAACTAGAAAAAGAAATCTGCTACAGAATGCCCCACAGTTTCTATAGACCCTGTGTGAAATGTTTTATAATACTAATAGCATATATTTTAATGAGGAAAAATTAAAATATTTCTACTCTCCGAGTCAGAGTTTGTGTCCTAGTTTCATTTCTACTGTTGTGATAAAATACTCTGACAAGAAGCGTTTATGGACAAAGGTCTTTATTTCAGCTTAAAATTCCAATATACAGTACATCATTGTAAGGAAGGCAACCTGGAAATTTCAAATAGACATTCACATAGCATCCACAGTCGAGAAAAATGAATACACACATGTTTACTTGCTTGATTGCTTATTCTCAACCCAACAGCTGTATTCTTATATAATCCTGGAACCCCTGTCTAGGGAATATCATTGCCCACAGTAGGCTGAGTATTCCCATATAATTTAATGTATTTAATAAAATTCCCCACACATACACCCACAGGCCAACCCAATGCAGACAATCTCTCACTGAAGCTCTCTCCCAGGTAATTCTAGGTTGTGTTGAGTTGATAATTAAACTCAACTATCACAATTAAGGACAAAATTTTAGACAGGACCATCAGAATAAGCAAGAATGGAGTCCACCAATAAATTATTCTATGGTACTAAAGAATTGCTTTCAACTGCAAAAATATTTATAAGCATTAAGAAAATCCAGGAGGCCATTTGTAATTAAATTATGCAGAAATATTTACTATTTGTACTTTGACTAATTTATTGAATTGTCAAGTAGTACTACAGGTGGCATCTAGAGACAGATCTAACTATTAAGCAAACTATTTAACTCCTTTGTGCTTTTGTTTTGTCTCAGTACCATCACCATGGTAATAGATCTAACACGCAAGGTCATTTGCAGCCTGTAGCAAGGCTCCAGGGATGGAGCAGCAAGGGAAGGAAGTGATAACATGTAGACAGAACGCTGGGATCAGACAGCCTCGGCTCTCATATGGAGAAAGTGCAGTACTGCAGAAGCTCATGATGTTTATTATGCGGAGTTAACTAGTGTCTTAGTTACTTTTCTGTTGCTGTGAAGAGACACCATGACCAAAGCAACGTATAAAAGAAATCATTTAGCTGAGACTTGAGTAGAGTTTCAACAGTGAGTCTTTTGTGAGTCTTTGGTGAGAAGCAAGGTGAGACATTGAATCATGAGGCAGAGATAGAACTAACTGGGAACAGTAAGGCACCTCCACCAACACAGTCACACCTCCTTATCCTTCCCAAACAGTTCCACATACTAGGGGCCAAGCATTCAAATGTATGAGCCTATACAGGCCCTTTTTATTAAAATCACAACAGAGGAGCTCGGTTATATATAAAGCTAAACAAAAGCCAGGGTTTCTACATACAGAAAAACAAGAAGGCATGGTTACTGGTATACAACTAGATCGAGGAGACAGGTTTAACTAGTCTATGTAGGAGCAGCCTCTCCGAGGAACACTTTTCATTTCAGGCGGTACACATCTGGAGGGAGAAAGCTAAGATAAACAGTTTCTGTACACACTGTCAACATCAATAAATGGACCAGATGGAGGCTTTGCCATTTCCTGAACCTCACCCTGGCAGAGGGTAGCACCTAGGGGGGAATACTTTGCCATTTCCTTCTGAGTCTGAAACTAAGGCTCTTGATAAGGCCATGACTATGTCAACAGCACACAGTTACTCAGGAATTCACACACACACACACACACACACACACATACACACACACACACAGCCATTTATGTGGACTAAATGAACTAAATAATATAGGATGCTCAGGAAAAAAATGGTAATAGGAACAGCACAATCCATGACCCCCCCCTAACTATTACCATAGGGCTGTCTCCCTCATGTGTTTCTTGTATTAATAATTTATTAAACTTTAGTGGAGACATCAACTTTAAAACAAGCTCACAAAACTTTTGGACATTTTGGGAAGTATGAAAATATGTAGAAATAAAGTTACAACTACTATTAAATTAGCAAATATAACCAGCAAATAGCTCCAGGAACAGTTTAATAGCCACATATATTCATGAGACCTCAAACCCCTCAAAAGAGAGAGACTAAGAGACATAAAGACACAGAGAGATATGATACATAAGAATAAAATGTAACAGCCATGTGAAATACATTCACACTAAAAGTTGCAAACATTGATAAATAAAACTCCTAAATGATTGAAAATGTATTCCACTAATGTTGCTCAAGTTGTAGAGAATTTAAGAAGATAAAATTGTGTTATTACCTTGTCAAACATTTTGGTCCTATCTCATAAAGTTAAATGTGAACTTATTACACAACCCAGAAATTCTATTCTTTGCTACTTATCCAAGAAAAACATACAAACCACATATCACACAAAAATTTGGATGCAAGTGTTACTAGGCATTTTATTCATAATATTCTTTTCTTTTCAAACAATCAAAACATTGGTCAACCAAAAATATGTGTAGAGAAAGTGTAGGGTGTCTTTCTAATGAAATATTGCTCAGCAGATAACAGGAATGTCCACAAACATTCTGAGTCTTTGCATTCGTATGTTATTGGCATTAACATCACTTTTGTGAAACGTTCAGAAATCTATGGAAAGCAATGAGATTAGCAGTTGTCCAAGTCAGCCTGCGTATGCTGGAGGTAGAAAAGAACAGAAAATGGACATGAAGGGCATTATTGGGGTGACAAGAATATTCTGACTGATTACAATGATGGTTTCACAAGATATTAAATTACATTAAAAGGCATGTTTTGAATAGGTGAATTATATGCTCTGTAAAATACTCCTTACTAAAGTGGTGTCAAAAATATTCAGGAGTCAGCAAGGCAACTCACAGTCAAAAGTACTTGAATTCAATCTCTGGGATCAAAAGGGTAGAAAGAGAGGATAGGATCTCACAGTTGTCCTCAGACATTCACAGGCACACATTCACATACACACACATGTTCACATATGAGTGTGTGTGCGTGTGTGTACACACACAGAGAGACAGAGAGAGAGAGAGAGAGAGAGAGAGAGAGAGAGAGAGAGAGAGCAGACAGACAGGCAGAGACAGAAACACATACACATAATTATTTCTTTAAAAATGCAGTGGTCCTATTCTACATGTCAAGAATAAGGAAGTTGATACTCTATCCTGTAATAAGTAAAGAACTGAAAAGTGACTCTTCTAGAATCCAGCAAGGAAGTGGGGACATACAGCAAACCAAGCCTTCAAGACTGAAGAGGTAAACACAAACCACAAATGACTGGTCTGAGACAATCATAGATAGAGACTGCTATACCACTACTGCCAAGAAAAGAAGCCTTGAACTGTGATTGACAAATCACTACAGTCCAATATCAGTGAGTTTAAGATGTAAAAGTCCAGAGGGGCTCTATTTGAAAGAAAGGAATACCTGAATCTAGATCACTAATCATATATATTTTCCCAAAGGCAGAAATATATGCGTGTGTCTGTGTGTGTATCATATATCATGTAATGTATAGATAATAATATGCACCTATGAAGCAGCAAAGATATCCTTTAATAAGTGAATGAAGTCAACTTAGTGCATCTAGAAAGTGATATATTCCTCAGTGCTAGAAAAAAGACATGGAGGATCCTTAGGAAATCACTGCTAAGTGATCAAGCCTGGGCTGAACAAAATGCACACATTTTATATTGCATGATAGAGAATATGTGGCATTCTGGAAAAGCTAAAACTCAGGGCACATGTGAGGTGACACTAAGGGTGATGAGCAGGCAGGACACAGCACCTTTAGCTAAACGGTAGATTTAAATAATTATGGTGTGTTGGTGCACGCTCATTGGTGATAAACCTGGACTTCTCTGGTGAGAGACGTTGATAATGAGGGAGGCTGTGCATGCATATGGGAATGGAGTATGTGAAAAATCTCTGCACTTGTCTCTCAGTGATTCTGTAATCCTAAAACAGTTCTACAAGGATAGTCTTTAAATAAAAATACCTCTCTGGGGCCCCAGATCAATTCTCCCATTCCCAATTCCTGAGGTCTGCAACAGAATACCTGTGATAGCCCCATGACTCTACATCCTGTGGGTCACACAGGCCTTCCTCCTTCTAACCTTCCTCTCCAGCATGTTGCTTTGTTCCAGACCCCAACTCCAGCAGGCGGCCCCCAGATAAACCAGGACAGCTCCTTTTAGGGCAACAAATAGGCTGAAGGTAGATCCACCCCTCTCCTACTCCTCCTGAAATCCAACCCCACCCCCAATCTCAACCCCAGCTCTGTAGTAGGAAACCTGTTGTGCTCTCATTTCTCTCTGACTCCACTCCCCAAGAGTTAACAAATACCTTCTCCTTCTACATTCCTTCTCCACTCATTCCAGTATCCCACTTTCCAAAGCAGCAGACATTTCTTGTAAATACACCAACTGAGCAGGCCAGGAAAAGAGGCAAAAACAACCATCACACTCTCTAAAAACACAAAGAGAAAACACAAAAAAAGGAAAAAATACTCACCCAACAAAGACAAATCCAGAAATCAGCATCTAGACCTATATTCTTCCCGAACCCTGATGCCTAGACACAGGCTCATCCCACCCCACTTGACACAAACAAACCAAAGAATAATAGAATTAGAGGAAAGAGAAGAATCCCAGCTTAAAGGCCCAAAAAATACTTTCAACAAAATTACAGAAGAAAATTTTCCTAACCTAAAGAAGGACATGTCTATAAAAATTCAAAAGCATATAGAATACCAAATAGATTGGAACAGAAAAAAAGTCCCCTTGTCACATAATAATCAAAACAACAATCATATAGAACAAAGAAAATTATAAGCTATAAAAATCTAAAAGCTATAAGGAAAAATGCCAAATAACACAGAAAGGCAGACCTATTAGAATTATACCTGACTTCTCAATAGTGATTCTAAAAGCTACAAAGGCCTAGACAAACATTCTGCAGGTTCTAAAAGACCACAGATGCCAGACCAGACTATGATACCCAGCAAAACTTACAATCACCATAGATGGAAAAAATAAGATATTCCTTAATAAGGTCAAATTTAAATACTACTTTTCTTCAAATCCAGATCTACAGAAGATGCTAGAAGGAAAACTCCATCCTAAGGAGGTTAACTACACCCATGAAAACACAAATAAATGATTTCACACCAGCAAAATCAAAAGAAGGAAAATATACATAACCACCAACAGTTCTACTAATACCATAAACAAGAAAATAACAGGAATAAACAATCAATTGTTTTAGTGAGAATTTTGGAATTTTGGCTTCTTTATAAAAGCACAAATATTATCAAAATGTTTTCATTTTAATCCCAGGTGTGGGATGTGAGGCTGCTTCACGTTGTCCACAGCAGTTGATTGTGATTTGCCTCATGCTTTAGCAGGGACACGATTTTGCCAGCTGCTCATAGTTTCTGTGATTGTGTGATTTTTGGAATTCTGTGGACTTTCAGAGAGTGTATAAATGCTAGAGCCCCATAGATTGTGGGTTGTTGGTTATTGGTGGGTCATTGATGGGTTGTTCATTAGTTGTTGGTTGCTGTTGACTGTAGTTTGGTAAGTAGTCATAAGCAAAGAAGAAATACCAAGAAGAAGAAATTGGATATCCTGATGGGGAAGATCAAAATTGCGACAAGGAACTCAATACTTCTAATCATCAGGACGATAATGCTGTCCCCTATCTGACCCCTGACTTTATTAACAGATCGCTTTCCTTTCCAATCTATCCTTTTTTCCTCTTATCTAATGTTAGGGGCTTGAAAGGGTGGAAGAAAAGGGATGGAGAAGGGTGAAAGAAAGAGTAACTCATAAAATAGGAAAAAGTCAGCAACGATTAATCAACAATATCTCTTAATATCAAAATTCCCCAGTTGAAAGACACAGTATAACAAATGATGAATTCAAAAGACACAGTCAAAACAGATGAATTCCATCCTTCTCCTGAATACAATAAATATACCTCAATCTTACAGATAAACATCAAGGTAAATGTTTGAGGAAAGATATTCCGTGCAAGTGGATCTAAGAAGCTATTGACCCTCACACACCCTCTTTAGCAGGTTTTCTCCTCTAACTTTTCAGGGAATTCTAAAACCCAATACTCACCTCTACCTGAGGAAGAGCCTCTACCTGTCTTGTAGCCTTAGTTAGTTTATAGGACCAATTTCCTTTCTCCTGACAAAACCTGCTCAGCCAGCACCTGAGAGTCCTGAAATGCTTCCCCTTGCTAATGAGGCATTCCATATATTCTAACCCACCCTGGATGTTCCTACCCTCAATTGCCCCAAAATGTATAAGCCTTTGAACACTCTAAGTAAAGTTGATCTGCCTACAAATTGTGCTTATTAACCATCAACACTCACAGGGCTTATAAACCCCCTATTCAACATCTCTGATCCCACCGCCCCCATGCACTGTATCAACATATGATGCATGAGAGCGGAGATACCCACAGTGGACCAATTGGACATACTAGGTATTTATAGAATATCCCACACAAAACCAAAAGATTATACTTTCACTCATGTAACTTTCTCCAAAACTGACTACATACTTAAACACAATGCAATCTCAATGGATACAACAAGAAAGTTGAACTAACTTCCTGTATCCTATCAGACCACAATAGATCAAAGCTATGTATCAATGACAGCAGAAACTACAGAAAGCTTACAAGCTCATGAAAACTGGGTAGCTCACTACCGAGTGAAAAATAGGTCAAGTCAGAAAAAAAAAATGACTTTTTAGAATTCATGGAAAATGAATGCACAGCATACCCAGAACGAATGTGACACAATGAAAGTGGTGCTATGAAGAAATTTTATAGCACTAAGTGCCTAAATAAGTAAATTGGGGAGATCTCACTCTAGCAAGTTAACAGTACACTTGGAAGCTCTACCGTAAAAACAAGAAAACAAGCACACCCAAGAAGAGTAGACTTCAAGAAATAATCAAACTTAGGGTGGAAAGCAATAAAATAGAAACAAAGAGAGAAAAAGAAAGAATCAGTGAAACAGAGTTGGTTCATTCAGATAGAGAAAACCTTATTCAAGCTAAATAAAAGACAGAGAGAGAATACCCAGATTGATAAAAATCAAAAAGAGAGAGACATAACAACAGACACCAAAGAAATCCAGGAAACCATTAAAGGACATATGTTTAAAATGCATATTCCATCAAATTGAAAAATCTAAAAACACATTGATAATTCTCAATAGGTACCTCCTAATAAAGTTAAATCAAGATCCGATAAACAGTTTAAATAACCCTCTATGCCTTAGTGAATTAGACACAGTCATTAAAAGTCTCCCAACAAAAACAAGCCCAGGGCCAGATGGTTTTAGCTCAGAATTCTCCCACAATTTCAATGAACAGTTAATGCATATACCCCTAAGATTATTTCACAAGATAGAAGCCCAAGAAATATTGCCCAATTCATTTTGTGAGACCACAATTACACTGATACCCAAACCACATGAAGACTCAACAAAGAAAATTACAGACCCATTTCCCTTATAAACATAGGTGCAAAATTAGCCAATAAAATACTTGCAAAATGAATCCAAGAATATATCAAAAAGATTATCCACCATGCTTCATCCCAGAGACACAGGGATGGTTCAGTATATGAAAATTAGTAAATACAATCCACCATATAAACAAACTGAATTTCTTTAAGAAAATCATGATCATCTCATTGGATGCAGAAAAAAAGCCTTTTTACAAAATCCAACACCCCTTCATGATAAAAGTACTGGAGAGACTAAGGATATAAGGGATATATCTAAGCAAAAATTACAGTAAGCCTATAGCCAACATGAAATGGAGGAAATCCCAAAGCAAATTCATTCAATGAAGAACCAGACAATACTGTCCAGTCTCCATATCTACTCAATATAATACTTAAAGTTTTGTCTAGAGCAGTAAGACTACTGAAAGAGATCAAGGGAATACAGTTTGGAAAGGAAGAAGTCGAAGTATTGTTATTTGTAGATGATATGACAGTATGTGTGTGTGTGTGTGTGTGTGTGTGTGTGTGTGTGTGTGTGTGTGTGTGTTTACCAGGGAAATTTTTACCAGGGAATTTCTACAGGTAATGAACACCTTTAGCAAAGTGGCTGGGTACAAGATTAATGAAAAATCCTAAATACAAATGACAAACTGACTGAAAAAGAAATCAGAGAAACATATTTTATAACCACCTCAAATAAAATAAAATAAAATAAAATATCTTGGGGGTAACTCTAACCAAGCAGGTGAAATACTTGTATGATAAAACCTTCAAGTCTTTGAAGAACGAAATTGAAGAAATCAGAAGATGGAAAACTCTCCCATGCTCATAGATTTGTTAAGATTGACATAGTAAAAATGACCGTCCTACCAAAAGCAATCAACAGAGCCAATGAAATTTGTGTCAAAATTCCAACAAAATTGTTTACAGACCCTGGAAGGAAAATTTCCCTCTTCGTATGGAAAAAATAAAAAACTCAGAATAGCTAAAATAGTTGGCTAGAGAGCACGAGACCTGCTAGAGCTATCATTCCTGACCTCAAGCTGTATTACAAAGCTATAGGAACAAAACCACCTAGTATTGGCATTTAAGGAAAAAGGGCAAGTTGATCAATGGAATTGAATTGAAGACTTAAACGTAAGTCCACAAATTTTGATAATGAAACCAGAAATGCACAGTGAAAAAAAAAAGCTTCTTCAGCAAATGTTGCTGGTTAAACTACATGTCTGCGTGTAGAAGAATGCAAATAGATTCATATTCATCACCCTGCACAAAACTCAACATTTAGAGGATTGGTATAACATCAGATACATGAACCTGAGAGAAGAAAACATGAAAAATAGCCTTGAATACATTGACATGAAAGACTTTCTGAACAGAACATAGATAGTACAGGCACTAAGATCAACAATTAGTATGTAGTCCCTCACAAAGCTGAAGAGCTTTTGTAAGGCAAAGGACACCATCAACTGGACAAAGTCGCAGTCTACGGAATGGGAAAAGATTTTACCAACTCCAAATCTAATTATTTATTTTAAGATTTTAAATTGTATTATTTATACAAACAGGAATGTATTTATAACACCAAGTATGATTGTGCATGCTGATAATCCCAGGACTTGGAAGGTGAGAGCAGAAAGATCAGAGTTCAAGGTCCTTGACTACAGAGCAACTTCACAATGATTTTAAAAATCTTACTCTCTCAATGCACCCTGCCCAGTGCCATATCACCATATCATGCTCTAGATGACCTGGAAATACACAGTGCAGACAGACAGAATACCCCTAAGATTACCACTGCCAACAGGGGCCATGTAAACAGACCACACCTGAGACAACCCCCAGCCCAGTGCCCCCCAGTAGGGGCAGGACATAGCACTTCTGAGACCACCTCAGACACCCAGAGGTCCCAGATGCCACTAAAATGAGCAAGTATGAGATGGAGGGATGGAAGAGAAGCAGAAGGAAGTGTGCCCAATGAAGAGAGGCAGAACTAGAGACTCGTGGGTATTGAAGTTGAATGTAAGTCACTGGTGAAGTCACCTAAAGCCATAATGAGGGCCTGGCCTATGTTACCACCAAGGACCATGTCGGGTTCACAGCCCTGCAGCAGTGGGGTTCTGTTACCACCAAAGGCCACACAGACTTCCCTGGTCTGAGCAGCCAACTAGGACCATATTGATGTCTAATGGCTATGCAGAGTTGCTCAGATGAGTGGTGACTCGCCTGAACATCTTGGAAGAGCTGGCCCCAAAGACATGAGAACTCCTGTCTGGCCCAGCCTCTCAGCAGCTTCAGTATGCAGGAGAGTGGGCCTCACAACTCAACTAGGAAGCTTGGCCCTGATTGTAGAAGCTGCAGATGACTGGCCCTAGAGGTGTGAGTGTGTGAGGGCTGTCCCTGCTACTCATCTGCCATGTGGTGGTGTGGCAGGAAGGAAAACTGACTTCGATGTCATTAGAGCAGGAGAGCTGTCCCTGCCCCTCACCCTCACCAGCTGCAACATTCAGCAGAGTGGATCCTGTACCCAGTAGAGCTGGTCCTGCTGCCGTGGGTGCGGGCGAGCATCCCAAAAGGCATGAAAGCAGGGCAGCCCCTTGCTGGCTATGACATGGGGTGAGTGAGATGGGACTAAGCTGGAGAGTTTGCCTAGTGTTGTGGATACAGAATAGTTGGCGGGCTAACTACCTTTGCTCCAGATCCAGGGCTTTGAGTTGGCCCTCCCCAACATCTACCCCATGTACAAACATCTGGGGACTCTGAAGGGGCCTGTCCTGCAGACCCAAAGCTGCAGGATCCCTGTGACATAGGGCAACAGTAGGATATCTGTAAGGAACCCCAGTGAGGATCCAGTATTGATGGTGTAGCCGAAGCCAGGGGCCTTGAATTAGAGTAATGTCTCCTTGTAATGAACATTTCCAAAGAAGAAATGTGAACAGAAGGATGGGTATACTGTGGGACACACTTTGACATACTACAGCTTCTACAATGAGATTTTTTCTTTTTGCGGGGGGGTGGGTTGCAAGGGCAGAGGACAAGTATAAAGAGATGGATAGATAAGTGGGACCAGGGCACATGATGTGAAAGTCACAAAAACTCAATAAAAAGTTAAATTATATATATGCATGTATGATATATGATGTATGATATATATGTGATATATGATATGTGATAGGTGATATGTGATATATGATGGATATAGGATACAGGATAATGTATAATATATAATACAATGTATAATATATATTTTATATACATATGCTTTTCACTGGATTTTAAGCTCAATGATGTGTCTCCAACTGTCATGTGTGGTCTATATACTATATACACAGAACTGTACCAAAGCTTACCAAAATTAGTTATTCCTAAGCCCCTTGGCTTAGTCTTATAGGAAAAACAAAAATCTACATTGTTGATACGGTTTCACAAATTTAGTATTTACTCAACAAACTGCCCTACTAAATCAGAGAGGCTGCCACAAGCCATGTAGACTAATGGTGTCAGTGGCTGGAGCAGGGCACAGAGCTGGATGGCAGCTGTAAATGAAAGGGAAGGCGGGGCCATGTCCGCGCAGATAGAGAGAGGGCGTGATGCAGAAGTCAGAACTCCCTGAGGACACGTGACCTGAGCAGAGACTTGACTGAGTCTCCGAGGAGAACAAGACACAAAGGAGGAGCACACTTCAAGCCACCAGTTGGAGTATGATAATTAGAATTGTTCTCAAAAGTCTCTCCATCCTCTAGCTTCAGAGGTCTCTTCTGTCCTGGGCCTACCGCTGTGCCCAGAAGACACAGAGCGGGCTCATCGCTGACCATCAGGAATAGAATTAGCAAAAATCCACCACGGTTCTTCAGGCGCCCAAGCAATAGCAACATAGTGGCTACGCCTAGATCTTACTTAACTCATTCACCTGACATTTTTGCATCAAATTCACGAGCTTTGACTTTTAATAACTTTAGACTTTGGTACTCTTTGTTACTCTCCAGTATTAGAATACCTTCATCACACAAGTCACGTGTTCACTGGCTGTTGATTCCTGGCCGGTTTGGTGATGGTTTTGGTCATTGTCAGTGCACATCTTTTGACTATTATAAATAAGAATCCAATGGGTGCTTATATGCATTTTGATCTGGGTGTATGTGTTTTTATTTATTTTTGTGCAGATACTGAAGTCTGGAATTGCTACGGTGTATTTTATGTGTAACTAAAAACATTAAAACCGGCCATGCTATGTACATTCCAGTCAAAAATATAAGAGGTTTTCTGATTTGCCAAGGCCTTACCAACATTTACTGTCAGTCTTCCTGGTTAGAACCACTCTACTGGGTATGGGATGGGATGCCATGCTTTAATTTCCTTTTCCCTACTGACAAGAGATGTTGAGAACTATCCCATATGCTAATCACTCTCTCAAATACCCACTTGTCCATTATTTGTTGGGTTTCCTAACTTTGTTTTATTTGGGGACTGTAACAGCTGTGTGTGTATATGAAATATACATCCTTTATTAGAGCTGTGATTTGTAAACATTTTCTCCCTTTCTCTGGCCTGCCTATTCATTTTCATAATGATGATTCTGGAAGCATAAAATGTATTGAAATTTGATGAGGTTCAATCTATTAAATTTTTATACTATGGAAAATTAAGCTTTTTATTGTCATAGCTAATAAATCTTTGCCTGGTCCAATCCCTTAACGATTCCCTCCTATATTTTCTTTCAAAAGTCTTTGAACTTCTCATCTCCATCTGTGATTCACTTTGAGTGTGTGCAGGAGGGAGCCTGGGTCTATATTTTCACATGCCCCAGCACTGCCTGTTGAAAAGTCTTTGAATTTACCTCTATCTCTGATTCACTTTGAGTGTCTGTACGGCTGGGAGTTTTGTCTGTACTTGGTTTATATTTTCCCATGTCTCAGCGTTATCTGCTGAAAAGAGACTGTCTTTTTCTTTCATTGAATTGTAATAATTCCTTTGAAAATATTAATTTGACCATAAACATTAAAATTTACATCCATGCCCTGGAGTTTTCTATGTATTCTTATGCTAGTACGATGCTATCTTAATGAAATTTCAAATTATAAAGTGAACACTGTTCCATTTTGTTACTTTTTTTGTTTGGCCGTTATCACTTATCCCTGATACTCTGATTTTTTTAGCAAGCAAACACCTTTAAGGCTTCTGCAGTGTGCCATTTTTATGCCGTGTTATTCATACAACAGAAAAGACTGGGCTGATACACACTTGTCGACCAATATTTGGGAGGGAAAGCAGAAGAGGCAGGAGTTAAAGGTTCTCCTTCGCTGCATAGCAAGTTAGAGGTTAACCAGTGCAACTTATCTCAAAAATAAAAAATAAAAAGAGACAAGGAAAACGAGGTGGTTTTGAGTCACTCTGACAGATTAGTGACTTCAGGGATGGAAGAATACATAAGGTACTAGGTATGAGCAGAAGAAATTTGACCTCATAAGAATATACTCTCAGCAATGCCATTTATTTGAGCAGACTGTGGAAGTATTTCTGGCAAACACATGAATAAAAACAACTAAGACAGAAATATCTCCACTCACTGATGTTGATCGTTAATGTCTCGTCTTTGTCATGGCATGGAGATGTTTTCCATATTTTGCTCATGATCACATTGCAAAATAATAAACTGCCTGAGAAATCTTTGTTGTAAGTACCAATTAATCCATCAAAACAAGTTAAAATAGCTGTGCAAACTGCCATGATTGCTAAGAAGATGCAGTGGTACGTCCCTGGTAAATATGTCTCATTTATGTTTGCTTGATATGTTTTCAAGGAAATATGCTAAGGAGGCCACAAAAATATGTGATAAAATTGGCCTGGTTCTCTTTACTTGATAGATAATATTAGATCTTACCACTTGCTTATGAATTTATTATCCAATGAATCTTTAATGGCTTTTTTTATGTATGGGTAAAGCAAAATGAACACCACAACCTCAGGAGCTCAGAAATGGACAACCACTAAAACCAGCAGAGCGCTTTTTGCAATCAAACCCATACTGATGGCTCTTGGGTAGAGCCTACATTTCAGATACTCCTATGAGCAGTCTGCACAATGCAGTTCCTATAATCGAAGTCAGCTTAGAGTTGTGGAGAATCTTCTAGCTATCTTTCCCGTCAGAAGGAAATCTCCCACATAACCATGCACTAACTTTTTCTATGCTGGGCTTCACCATTCATTGTGACAGATGATGGGAGACTTCCTTCTGCACGAAGCTCTGAGGCAGATCATGAAATGAGACTTTCTCAGTAAGCCCCGCCATTTTCTGTTCATGAGATAGAAAGTTTATCCCAGCACCAAATCACCCTTTGACTAGATTCAACTGGCCCGCTCTGTTCATCACTCAGGTGTGAGACAGATGTCACACCCCTCTCCCCCTTAAATCATAGCGGGTAACACATCACTGCTGTGTGTTCACATGAAAGATGCTTGCACCAGGGGACACTCTTCATGGATAACTTTGAAAAATGTTCTTAAGGTCCTTATCCCGGATAAAGAGGAGTGCTCACCTTAGGAAGTCAGGCTACTGTTATTTTCACAGGGTCTGTATAGTCTCACTAGCAGTGAGATCAACTGAGTGACCAATTTAACAGGTCTCAAGACCAATGAGCAAAGTATCTGGCCCATAAAATAAACCCTTACAACCTCTGAAGAAACAAGGTTACTCATTACCTCCACACTCTCTGGTGGGCCTTGTATGCTCAATAGCAAGAACGGCAGCAACAATAATAACATCAATTTTCACTGCTTACATTTACTGGTAAACTGTCTAACTCCCCGAGGAATTTCTAAATCCATGACTAATCTAGCGCTTGCCACATTAGAGCTACTTAGGAGCAATTAATTTTTTCTTTGATAATAGGCCAACCATAATAGAGAAAGCCAGGCATAAAACAATGTTAGACCAGCCATGTTTCCTTCATTTATGCAAGGAGAAACACATGAGCTTAGCTGGCAACTTCTGACAGCACTGCGGAATACTGCTTTTAAATTTTAGCCTGTTCATGAATCATCTGAGATCTCTAAAAAGATTCAGGAGCAGGAAGTCTGGGCTAGAAACTGAACCTCTGTGTTTAACAACTTTTGAAATAAAGCCGATTCTGCTAGTTTCTTAGCTGGGAACTGAACCCAGACCCTCTACACGAGTGGTTCTTAACCACTGCGCCATCCTTCCACCATCCTGAGCCAATCTGAGGACTAAATGTACCCATGATTTTCAGTGAGGTGTGTTATTGGGGAAAAAAAAAACCCACATCTCTGTGTGTGCTAAAATATCAAGGCCAAGTATATTTTCCATTCTCCAGTATTTTATTTTAAATTCAGGTTGTTTAGAACCTAAAATAGCCAATGAGAGTGTGAGTTTAAGAGAAGAGTGGGGAGGGCACAGAACAAGTTCAAAAAGGTTAAAGGGCAAATATCCCGCCCTTCTTGATGATACATTCCAAAGGGGCAGACATTCACGTTATACTTCAAAGTAGGTCACAGGAGAAGGGAAAGCATGTGGGAGCCGGAGATGAGGGAGGACACAGAACATGTTCAGAGAGGTTAAAGAACAAATTCAGAAAACTTCACGTGACCCATCCGTACAGGAAAATGGAGTTCTGGGGAAATTGCTAAGAAAGGAAGAGGGGGAAATGGTTGTAATGTTAACTCAGAGCGAAAGGAGAGATGGGAAATGAGGAAGGCAACAGTTTGGACCTGAGGTTAAGTTAAAGAAGTGACCGTCCATATCGAAAACCACAAGGGGGCTATGCTGGGAAGAAAGACCAGCCACAAACAGGAACGGAGATGGAGTGGGGAACAAGATAAGGATTCTAAAAATAAACAAAACAAAATAAAACTGGAGAAGATGGGAGGTCTAGGAATGGTAGGGTGGGCTCATAGCAAAGAAGCCTAGGAGAAATAGAGTTGTGTCTGCTCGGACCCACACACCTGCTGTGGTGTCTGCCTCCCCCGCACCTTCACCTGTGTATTCAGCACACAGGTGGATGTAGACTCTGAGATCCCCTTTGCCCTCACTCTCAGGTCACCTGGCACACCTGTATTCTCTCTTCACCCTGCCTTCATCCAAGGGCACCCTATCCATTTATCTCTTCGCTCTCCAAACATCCCAAACTCCAATTTTATCTCATAGAAAGTCTCAAAACCAGGATCGGAGTTTAGTCCACTGTAGTAACTTAAACCTTAATGATGACTGGGGTAAAACCAGGAGGGGAATTCTCGCTGATCGTTAAAAATACAGTGTAGGAGCTCCGGAATATATTGGAGACAAAGGTAGAAATTTGGTGGTCTTTGAAGAATTTACTCAGCCAACAAATATTTGCAAGGGTTTATTATACTAAGTGATTAATAATCTGTTGAGCAAGAGAGATAATTGTCTGTGGTGCGTGAAATTCCTTAGAGAGAAAAATGCTTGTTTAAAAAAGCAAACATGTGGCACATCTGTAATCCTAACAAGTTGAATGCTACAGCAGGAGGACAGTGATTCAAGGCCAGCCTCAGTTGACAGCAAGACCTTGTCTCAAAACACACAGACACAGATGTACACACACACACACACACACACACACACACACACACACACACACACACACACCTGTCAAAGACAAACCTTGACACCACAGGGCTGGCAGCAAGGTGTAGCATCGGTGATTCAGGTCAGTGTTGAAAGCAGCTGATGGGGATCAGCACTAAGAGAGGCTGATGGGGGTTGGTCCTGATAGCAGCCGACTGGGGCTGCTGCCTGTGGCAGCCATAGATTACAGAAAAAGAAAAGCAAGCATACATACATACATGCACACAGAGAGGTTGAAGCAAAAGCAGGCTCCAATAGCTTCATACATACAAATACATGCATGCATCAGACAGACATATACGTATTCATACACTGAGCGAATGGGGCAAAGTTCTAACAGGAAGGCTCCAAGCATTTCGCACACATACTTATGCATGTGTACATGCATGCACATGTACATATATACACATATATATGCAGTTGGTAGACAGAGCAGACTCAAACACACACTTTTTCTTCCAAACCTTATAGATCCCAGCAAAATCTTCCTAGCAGTATAGGATTACAATGTGATTACATTCTACTTTTCTTTTAGTGAAAGACTATGAAAAAACAGTATGTTCCTCAATACTTCATGTGAAAAAAAAAAGACATGTAATACACAAAAAGGAAACAAATTATTTCCAAGAACCACATATTCATTATAGATTAACAAAGTGGGAGCAAGCAAGGTAGTTTTCTCTGCCAGTCTCTCCTACTGACAGGCAGCAATTTTTGGTTACAAAGAAAGGATCAATCATTTTATTATTTATCTTAAAAGTAATCTAGTAACAATCTTAAAAACTCATAAATCTAAACTTTTATATAAAAAAATCAGCCACGGTCCTATCTACTTTAAATCCCAGAATGCATGTCTACTCTTCAACAACTGTTATTAAACCATATGAGGAATCTAAAGACAAAATGGGCATAAGAAATCAATCATCACCAGTCCAGCCCCAGTGAGAGTCACGTCAGCCAATGCCGCCATTGTTTTTGTTCCCTGACCATAAAAACGTCCCTAGCTTAACTAACAAGAGAGTGCCTTTCTGAACATCAAATTGTTCCCTAAGAGTGTCTACATCAGAGTCAATGGTAAAAACATCTCAACCTAGCTTCACTAACAATTTTATTTTTCCAAATGCTTTCTAAGGGTGGTGGTCATTGCTGACAGTCTGCGTTTTTAAGTTCTTTCCAAGAACACTTATTGAATCATTAATCTGCTCCAGCAGCAATGCCTGAAAGAGATCGAGCGCTACTATTGTGAGTGCCAGAGGTACTGCCCAGAGAGGCTGGAAGCCCTCTTAGAGAGCTCATACAATTCTTAGATTAAGAGGGATGTGAAGGCAACAAGCAGAGCAGAACTTCACAATAGCATGAAGTCCTCAGGACATGTAGTCCTTGGGGCCATGCCTTCTGAGACATACCCATCTCAGGAGTTCTAAAACCAGTTGTTCCTCCTGCATGGCCCTTGGCACGCAAGTGTGTGTGTGTGTGTGTGTGTGTGTGTGTGTGTGTGTGTGTGTGTGTGTGTGATGTCACCCAGACTTGAAACATTAAAGGCTACCTAGACGCCAATGATTCTCAATGATATTTACAGTCTACACTTCTCCATAAAACCACAGAACCCTGTATCTTAACTGCCTACTCAGCCTCTCTGTGCATCTTTTAAGTACCTGAGGGAAAGTATGTCCACACAGAAGCACTGTTACTACCCAGATCTTCCCACAGACTTCCTTATCTCATCTACTCAAGGATACTTTTGGAGCTGATCAGAACGAAATCTTAGATTCATATTTACTTTCTCTCTCCTCATACCTCATACCCATACCTGGGTCCATCAACAAACACTGTCTTACACATATATTATTAATGCCACCATTTCTTTCCACCTCCACTGCCACCACCCCAGTCCAAGTCTGTGTCATTTCTTATGTTAATTATAGCAGTGGCTTCGATGCTGATGCCCCTGTTTTCAAACTCCAGCTTTTCTGTATTTGGCACATGGTCTTAGATCATATCATGTCACTATTCAAAATCCTAGATTCCCTTTATTTCACCTATGCTAGATGCTAAGTCCTCTCAATGCTTGTAACCTCCATCGAATTTGGATGAAATTGGTCTGTCCTAGAATGCAACCTAAGATTTTCACACATGAAATAATTTTCTAAAATGTGTCCCACTGTACTTAGAAAGAAACCAATACAGACCTGTTTAGCAAGGATAATGGGCATCTCTCTCTTTTAGATACTTTCTAAATGATGATGTCAGAGCAGCTGGAGGAACAAGATTCTTTTTTGTTTAGACTTTTCCTTATAAATTATAGTTCAATGTCTTGCAAGGGATACTGTGAGTCCATTTGTGTAGCTCCCAGGATCTCTGCCTTATTTAGGAACCAAAAGAATTGCAAGGTAATCAACCAGAACCAAGATTTAAAGATGGGAAAAAGCCTACTTCAGCTGACAGCATTCAAAAAGCATTACTTAAGACAATCTCAGCGAATTTTCGGCTATTTATTTCTTCTTACCCTTTTTCAACCCCAAAGCACAAAGTCCTTTACTGCTAAGCCACAAATATTTACTGCTCACCTCAGGCTAAACCACACATTACCTTTCTACTCTGAGTATGAAGGAGAAGGGGAGCAGAGAGACAGAATTCAGATGGGAAGAAAGACAGTAGACCAGATCTTTGTGCAAGAGAGCTCATCAAGCACCCAAAGAACTGCATGTGGGCTAAATGGAACATTCATAGAACATGACCCACATGCTAAACATGTGGTGGGGGGATAGAGTCAATGATCCTTGGTGTGTGTGTGTGTGTGTGTGTGTGTGTGTGTGTGTGTGTGTGTGTCTGCATTTATAAAACATGTCCCACACGCTGAACATGCAGGGCAGGGGGACCGTTACTGTAATATAGGTAGTTGGAGTCAAAAAAAAGAAAGGGTCATTGCCAATCAAACATTAGATTTAACTGCATGTTTACCTCTGCTGTCTGTGTGGATAGCTAACAGATTTCAAGGAGAAGCTGGACATATAGTGTGAATGTCTATCATATTGATCCAGGTTTATTATAACTCATCTATTTATAAAATAGAATTGAAATTTTTCAAAATTTTAAAGTAGAAAATCTGAGACAAATACAAAATCAGACAGGACCCCCAAGCAATACATTGACATGTATATGTGTACATATATGTATATATGCATATATTTTTGGCTTGTTCTAGGAATATACATTAAAAAATCAACTCAGTTTGAAAGAGAAAATTAGGTTGGCTATTAGCAAGGTTAACAGCAGAATACAGAGAGGCATTCAACAAACACATATAACACCTTTGGTGAAGGTTAGCAATGAGCTATTTATGAAAATACTACTTAGCTGCTGGGACAGACTGCTAGCTAGCCTGCTTCTCTGAAGACACCACCTCCTGAGGCATCCCAGGATATCTGTTCCACTCGGGGCATCTGACACCACAGCCTGAGACATCCCAGAACATCCATTGTACACAGGATAGCTGACAAAACAGCCTGAAGGCCTCCCAGGGGATCTACTACAATCAGGGTAACAGAGCAGCAGCTTCTCTGACCTCCCAGTTGTAAGGCCCCACAGGAAGTCTGTTATAGACAGGGTCAGAGGCCTACCAAGAGACCTGAAGCAACCCAAGAACAAAAGAGGCAGACTCCAGATAGAGTCACCCAGACAAGCAAACACCAGGGATAACTAAATGGCAAGGGGAAAGCACAAGACCATAATCAACAGAAGCCAATTTACTTTGGCATCATCAGAACCCAGTTTTCCCACCACAGCAAGCCCTGGATACACCAACACATCTGAAAATCAGGAATCTGACCTAAAATCCTATCTCATGAAGATAGTAGAGTCCTTTAAGGAGAATATGAATAACTCACTGAAAAATACAGGAAAACAGGTAGAAGCCCTTCAAGAGGAAACAAATAAATCCCTTAAAGAAACACAGAATAACACAATCAAACAGGTGAAGGAATTGAATAAAGTGGTCTAAGACCTAAAAGTGGACATAGAAACAATAAAGAAAACACAAGTAGAGGCAAACCTGGAAATGGAAAACCTAGGAAAGCAGTCAGGAATTACACATGTAAAGATCATCAATAGAATACAAGAGTTAGAAGAAAGAATCTCAGATGTAAAAGATACTATAGAAGAGATTGACACAAGGTCAAAGAAAATTCAAAACATAAAAAAAACCTCCTAATCCAAAACAACCAGGAAATTCAGGACACAATGAAAAGACCAAATCTAAGAATAATTAGAATAGAGGAGAGTGAAGATTCCCAGCTCAAAGGACCTGAAAACATCTTCAACAAAATTGTAGAAAACTGCCCAACCTAAAGAAGGAGATGGCCATAAAGGTACAAGAAGCCTACAGAACACCAAACAAATGGGACCAGAAAAGAAAACCCTCTCATCACATAACAATCAAAAGACTAAATGCACAGAACAAAGAAAGAATACTAAAAGTTGCAAAGGAAAAAGCCAAGTAACATTCAAAGGCAGACCTTCGGAATTACACCAGACTTCTCAACAGAGACATTAAAAGCCAGAAGAGCCTGGTCAGAAGCCATGCAGACTCTAAGAGAACACAAATGCCAGCCCAGGCTACTATACCCAGCAAAACTTTCAATCAACATAGATAGAGAAACCAAAATATTCCAGGACAAAACCAAATTTGAACAGTATCTATCTCCCAATCCAGCCCTACAGAGGATCCTAGGGAAACTCCAACACACGGAAGGTACCTACAACAAAGCAAAGACAAGATATTAAGCATCTCACAACAAAACCAAAAGGAGAGAACCACGCCACATAAAGATATCTACAAAAGCAGATATAACAGGAACCAACCCTCATCTGTCTTTAATATCTCTCGATAGTGATGGACTCAACTCACCTATCAAAGGGCATAGGCTTACAGATTGTATAAGCAAACAAGATCCAGCATTCTGCTGCATGCAGAAAGACACTTCGATACAAAGACAGACACTATCTCGGAGTAAAAGAATGGAAAAATGTCTTCCAAGCAAATGGTTAAAAGAAACAAATTGGAGTTGACATCTTAATATACAAAAAATAGGCTTTCAACCAAAAGTTATCAAATGTGATGAGAACGAACACTTCATATTCATCAAAGGAAAAAAATCCACGAAAAGAAAGTCTCAATTCTGAACATAAAATGCAAGGACACCCACAATCATAAAAGAAATGTTACTAAAGCTCAAAACACACATTGAACCCCACACAATAATAGTGAGAGACTTCAACAACCAACTCTCACCAATGGACAGGTCATTGAAGCAGAAACTAAACAGAGACACAGAGAAACTAGCAGAAGTTCTGAAACAAATGGATTTAACAGATGTGTAAACAACATTTCATCCTAAAACAAAAGAATATACCTTCTTCTCAGCATCTCATGGTTCCTTCTCCAAAACTGACCATATAATCAGTCACAAAACAGGCCTCAACTGATACAAAAAGATTGAAATAATCTCATGCATCCTATCAGATCGCCATGGCCTAAAGCTGGTCTTCACTAACAACAAAAAAGACAGGAAGTTCAGAAAACTGAACAACTCTCTACTCAATGATAACTTGGTCAGGGAAAAAATAAATTAATTAATTAAAGACTTCCTGGAACTTAATAAAATTTTTGACACATCATACCCAAATTTATGAAACACGATGAAATCGATGCTAAGAAGAAAATTCATAGTACTACGTGCACTGGTAAAGAAACTAGAGAGATCTTACACTAGGAAGTTAACCACACACCTGAGAACTCTGAAACAAAAAGAATCAAATACACCCAAGAGGAGCAGACAACAGGAAATAGTCAAACTCAGAGCTGAAGTCAACCAAATAGGAACAAAAAGAATAATGCAAAGAATCAACAAAACCAAAAGCTGGCATTCAACAAGATAGATAGACCTTTAGCCAAAGGCACAAAGACAATATCCAAATTAACAAAATGAGAATTGAAAAGGGACACATAACAACAGAAACAGAGGAAATTAAAAAAAAAATCATCAGATCTTACTACAAAAGCCTATATTCAACAAAACTGGAAACTCTACATGAAGTGGATGGTTTTCTAGACAAATACCACATATCAAAGTTAAACCAAGAGCACTCTCTAAAGAGTCTCATATCCCTGAGGACATAAAATTAGTCATTAACAACCTCTCAACTGAAAAAAGCCCAGGGTCAGATAGTTTTAGTGCAGAATTCTACCAGATCTTCAAAGAAGAGCTAATACCAATAGTCCTCAAACTATTCCATAAAATAGAAACAGAACGAACACTACCTAATTAATTCTATGAAGCCACAATTACTCTGATACCAAACTACACAAGGACCTAACCAGAAAAGAGAACTTCAAACCAATCTCTCTTATGAATATTGATGTAAAAATACTCAATAAAATTCTTGTAAACCAAATCTAAGAACACATGAAAATCATCATTCACCACAATTAAGTAGGCCTCATCCCAGGGATGCAAGGTTGGTTCAATATACAAAAATTCATAAATGTAATCCACTATGTAAACAAACTCAAAGAAAAAAATCACATGATCATCTCTTAGATGCAGAAAAAGCATTTGACAAAATACAACACCCCTTCATGTTAAAAGTATTGGAGAGATAGGAATTCAAGGCCCATACCTAAAAATAATAAAAGCAATTTACTGCAAACCAAAAACCAACAGCCAATATCAAATTAAATGGAGAGATACTTGAAGCAATCCCACTAAAATCAGGGACAAGACAAGGATGTCCACTCTCCCCATATCTATTCAATATAGCAGTATTCAGTGCTAGCTAGAAAAATAAAACAACAAAAAGAGATCAAGAAGATGCAGATTGGCAAAGAAGAAATAAAGGTAACACTATTTGCAGATGATATGATAGTATTCATAAGCAACCCCAAAAGTTCTACCAGAGAACTTCTCCAGCTGATACACAACTTCAGCAAAGTTACTGGATATAAAATTAACTCATGTAAATCAGTAGCCTTCCTTTATATCAATGACAAAAAGGCTGAGGAAGAAATTAGGGAAACGGGGTTGGGGATTTAGCTCAGTGGTAGAGCGTTTGCCTAGCAAGCGCAAGGCCCTGGGTTTGGTCCCCAGCTCCGAAAAAAAAGAAAAAAGAAAAAGAAATTAGGGAAACAACTCCATTCACAATAGTCACAAAAAATATAAAATATTTTGGGGTAACTCTAACCAAACAAGTGAAAGATCTGTATGACAATAACTTCAAGTCTTTCAAGAAAGAAATAGAAGATCTCAGAATGTGGAGAGATCCCCCCTGCTCATGGATTGGCAGAATTAACATAGCAAAAAATGGCCATCCTACTGAAGGCAATCTACAGATTAAATGCAATTCCCATCAAAATCCCAACACAATTCTTCAATGACATGGAAAGAGCAATTACAAATTCATCTGGCAAGACAAAAAAAACCCAGAATAGGGAAAACAATTCTTAACAGTAAGGGAACAGGCTGGGGGAATCACTATCCCTGACCTCAAGCTCTACTACAGAGCAATAGTGATAAAAACTGCATGGTGTTGGTACATAGATAGACACATTGATCAATAGAATAAAATTGTAGACACTGAAATAAAACCACATGCTTATGCATATTTGATCTTTGACAAAGAAGCCAAAAATATACAATAGAAAAAAGAAAACATCTTTAATAAATGGTGCTGGTCTAACTGGTTGTCTGTATGTAGAAAAATGAAAATAGATCCATATTTGTCACCTTGCACAAAGCTCAAGTCCAAGTGGAGGAGGACCTCATCATAAAACCAGATATACTGAATATAATAGAAGAGAAAGTGGGAAAGAACCTTGAACTCATTGGCACAGGGGGAAATTTCCTAAACAGAATTCTAATGGCTCATACTCTAAGATCAAGATTTGATAAATGGGACCTCATGAAACTGGAAAGCTTCTGTAAGGCAAAGGACATAGTCAATAAGACAAATCAGCAACCTACAGATTGGGAAAAAAAATCTTCACTCACCCCACATCCGATAGAGGGATAACATCCAAAATATATAAAGAACTCAAGAAGCTAACCACCAAAAAAACCAAACAACCCAATCAAAAAATGGGATATAGAACTGAACTGAGAATTCACAACAGAGGAATCTGGAATGGCTGAGAAGCACCAAAAGAAATGTTCTAAGTCCTTAGTGATCAGAGAAATGCAAATCAAAATGACCCTGAGATTCCACCTTACACTAATCGGAATGGCTAAGATCAAAACCTCAGGTGACAGACCATGTTGGCAAGGATATGGAGAAAGATCCCTATTGCCGATGGGATTGCAAACTGGTACAACCACTCTGGAAATCAATCTGGAGGTTCCTCAGAAAAGTGGAAATAGATCTACCTAAAGACCCAGCAATACCACACTTGGGAATATACCAAAAGATGCCCCACCAGGTGACAGGGGCATGTGTTTCACTATGTTCATAGCGGCCTTGTTTGTGACAAGAAACTAGAAACAACCCAGATGTCTCCCGACAAAAGAATGGATAGAGAAAATATGGTTCATTTACACAATGGAATACTACTCTGCTTTAAGAACAAGGACATCCTGAGTTTTGCAGGCAAATGGATGAACTAGAAAATATCATCCTGAGTGAGGTAACTCAGACCCTAAAGGACTTGTCCAATATGTACTCACTAATAAGTGGATATTAACCAAAGAAAAAAGTATAGAATACTCAAGATACAGTCCGTAGAACTCAAAAAGTTCAACAAGCTGAAGGGCTCAGGTGAGGACACCTCAGTCCCATTTGGCAGGGAGAAGAAAACAATCACAAGGGGGCAGAAGGAAAGGACCTGAGAGGGAAAGGGAATGTGGGGAGGGGAACATGGTCTGTTATTGGGTGGAGGAAAAGGACTGAATCCCTGAGGGCCAGTGGAAAGAATGGAAACAAGCAACCTCAGGAGGTAGGAGGTTGGGGGGACCCTCCAGAATGTACCAGAGACCTGTGAAGTGAAAAGACTCTCAGGACTCAAAGGGAGGGACCCTAGATGAAATGCTCCACAGTGGGAAGAGGGAACTTATTGAACCCACCTCCAGCAGGAAGACAGGGCATCAAGTGAGGTATGGTGTTGCCATCCCACAGTCAAGTACTCTGACCCATAGTTGGTCCTGTCTGAAAGACCTACAGGGACAAAAATGGAGAAGACCCTGAAGAAAAGGAGGTCCAGCAACATGCCCAAACGGGAGGTCCCAAGGTCTGACACTATTACTGAGGCTATGAAGCACTCACAGAAAGGGACCTATCAGGACTGCCCTCCAAAAGACCCAATGAGCAGCTGAAAGAGTCAGATGCAAATATTTGCGCCCAACCAATGGACAGATGCTGCTGACCCTTGTGGTTGGATTAGGGAAAAGCTGGAAGAAGCTGAGGAGGGCCACCCTGTAAGGGGACCAGCAGTCTCAATTAACCTGGACTCCTAAGATCTCTCAGACACTGGACAAGCAACTAGGCAGTATGCACCAGCTAATATGAGGCCCCCAACACATATACAGCAGAGGACTTCTGGGTCTGGGTTCAGTCAGAGAAGATGCATCTAACCCTCAAGAGGCTGGAGGCCCCACAGTGTTTAGAGGGCTGGTGGGGGGGACAGGGGAGATGTAGACATCCTCGTGGAGACAAGGAGCCGATTATGAGAAGGCATATTTTGTAGCTACGACCTCCATTCTGGTTGGTAGGAGTTATCACCTATGATCTCTTCAGTCTGACTTCCACCTCCCTACCAGACCCTTTAACTTTGGCTGAGCATATGCCTACTCCAAATAGTGGCATTCTCTACCGTCAAGTGTAAGTCTTCATTGACAAGTTACTAAGTTCCGGTCTATGGAGTACAAGGAATATGTTGTTTGCATCTTCCAGAAAATGCACTAAAAGGAAAGAGTTCTCTTCTCTTTCTCTCCTCCTCCTTCTTATCTGGGACAGAAATAACACAGCTACAGTTGCATTAGGTGTCTTGGAGATGAAATGATCTTAGACTGGATGAGGATTATGATAGTACAAAATCTAGATAAAGCCTATTTAAAAAAAAAAAAAGCAATTCGGGGCTGAGGAAATGGCTGAGTGTATAAGAACAGTGCTTTTGCAAGCCTGAGCACCTGAGTTCGAATCCCCAGCACCCATGTAAAAAGCTAGGCATGGCTGTCTGGTTCCATGAAAGACCCTGTCTGAGGACAATAGTGTTGAAAGCAGTAGAGAAAGCTTTCTCTCACTTCTGCATGTGTACCTTATCACACATGCATGAACACATGTGTGTGTTTATGCACACACATGCACACACATACACAGTTAATTTATATAAGCATGAACATGTGTGTGCGCGTGTGCATACACAGACACACACAGAGTTAATTTACAAATGCATGAACATGTGTGTGTGCATACACATACACACACACACGCATGCACACACACACACACACACAGACACACACACACACACACACACACACACACACACACACACACAAGCATCTGTCCACCTCAGGAATTTCCCTGAGAGAGAGGAACTTATTTCCATCTTGCTTAAACTACTACTTTCTAATTTTCCATCAAGTGCAACATCAAGCACAAAGTCCACAGTGATCCATGAAATATATAAATGCATTCATTTCTTTCTATCTCCAACAGTCATCTGGGGTCACTCAGTAAAATTTGGTTTATAAAATGTTCTTGGAAAAAAAAAGTACATGAAGCCTTCCATTGCCGTGACGGTTGTTTCTGGATTACTTGTCTATTGCTTGATCATTTCTCAATTGAAATTCAGCTGTGCCAAAAACACTTGAGCATCTTAGAAATCCAAACAGAAAGCTCCAGGCTGCTATGTGTGCCATGTGTGGCCATGTGTGGCCATGTGTGGCCGTGGCTGCTCTCCTGTTCTGCTCTATGTCTTCTGTTTGTTTTCAAAGAGAAGCACACTGCTACCCTTCAGACTCTTTGGCTCCCAAATAATCCACAAATTAAATCATGATCTACTGCGCATGCCTTGAGAGGTGCTCCTGAGATGATGATGATGATGATGATGATGATGATGATGATGATGACAACGATGATGATAATGCATATTTATCACCTTGCAAAAAGTTCAAATCCAAGTGGATCAAGATACATTGAATCTAATAGAAGAGAAAGTAGGAAAGGGCCTCAAACACATTGGTACAGGGGAACTTCTCCTGAACAGAACACCAGTAGCTCAGGTTCTAAGATCCAGTAGATAGACAGGACCCCCAGTAGAGAGATAGGGTCACCAACACACCTTCAAAATTTTTGACCCAGAATTGTTCCTGTCTAACAGAAATACAGGGACAAAAATGGAGCAGAGATTGAAGAAAAGTCATCCAGTGACCAGCATAACTTGGGTTGCAACCCATGGGCGGGCACCAAACCCTGACATTTTCACTGGTGCTATGTTGTGCTTGCAGACAGGAACCTAACACGGCTGTCCTCTGAGAGGCTCTACCAGCAATTGACTGAGACAGATGCAGACACTTACAGCCAACTATTGAATTGAGGTTAGGGTCCCCTATGGGAGAGTTAGGAGAAGGATTGAAGGAGCTGAAGGGGATTACAACCCCATTGGAAGACAACAGTTTCAACTAACCTGGACCCCTGGGAGCTCCCAAAGAGTAAGCCACCAACCCAAAAGCATACGAGGGCTGGTCTGTGGCTCCAGGCACATGTGCAGCAGAGGACCGCCTTGTCTGGCCTCAGTGGAAGAGGATGTGACTAATCCCGTAGAGACTTGATACCCCAGGGAAGGAAGATGCCCAGGTTGGGAGGAGAGCAAAGGCAAAGGGTCAAAGGGGAGAGGAAAGGGGGTAAAGAACTCTGGAAGGACAGACCAAAAGGGAACGTTTGCAATGTAGATAAATAAAATTAACTTTAAAATTTTTTAAATGCTAAAAAAAAATAGAAAAGGAAGGAAGGAAGGAAGGAAGGAAGGAAGGAAGGAAGGAAGGAAGGAAGGAAGAAGATGCCATATAGGCTTGCCTTCGGCCTGATCTTAAGGGGACATTTTCTTAATTGAGGTTCTCTCTTAAGAGACATTAGCTTATGTCAAGTTGACATAAAACCATCCAGAACAAATTTTAAAAGAAAAAAAAAAGAAAGATTAAAAAAATAGAAACAATAGAATTTGGAAAAGATGTAGAATTCTGTAAGAAAACTGTCTAGACAACATTGAATCCAACTCTACCATTCTATAGACAACAAGTGCACGGAGCCATATTGGATTTGGGCCTAGCTGCTTTTTGAACTGCTTGGCTCAAAGTGGCTAGGTGACTCTGGGCTGTTTTGCCACAGAGACTCACCCCTAAGATGACTGCCATAAGTCTTAAGATTGTTGGACAAAGCCTCTCCCATGAATTTACGGCACAGGAAGATAACATTCAAGGGATGCCTCAGCTCGAGCAGATACCAGTTATCTCCTCAGTCTACACCCAGTGTCTCCACCACCTGACCTCATCGCCTGACCTCTTTGCCTCCAGCTATCACTGCCTATACCCTCATCTCCCCCTCCTTCATATTTCACAAAGGTCCTCCCCTTCCTGAAAGCCTTAAAAAGCTGTAACGTTCATCCCAATAAACGAGACCTTGACAACAGAATCTTGCTTGGTCTCCTTCTTCTCTCGCCCCCCATTTAGGCCCAAGGGTAGCGCCCCTTTGGGACCCTGAATAACTGGGTCCCCGCTGGCGGGGACAAACAAGGTCAAGAAGACCTAAAGCTCCTAAACTAAGCCCAATGCCTTTGATTCCAAATGCAGACTACATCAGAGTTCTACAGAGCTCTCCATGGCCATGTGTCCAAAAATGAGAGCAGACATCAGCCCAGCATCCAGAAAGAACAACAAAGCTTCTTCCCTGGAAAACGAGAGGCACGGAAGCCACAAATACTGAGGTAGAGCTGGGCACCCCGCTGGTCACTTGTAGACATATGCATTTCTGATGTGGCACGAAAAGTGCGAGTTCACACTATTTTTTTGCATAGGAGCCTAATTACAACATCCTTCCTTCGTTGTTAGACTCAATTGCCCAATAATTAACCTTGGCATATGCTGCCCGATCTTTCTTCCAATGAAATGTGCAAGAATTATTGTTTAATTAGGCTCTATAATTGAAACAAATGAAAAATGAGCCAAGGACTCCGAGAGTCAGCAAAGCTGTGATTTGTTTGCGCCTTTTTTGCTTAAAAATGTATCATTGTTCTCCAAAATACTATTTAAGTATGTCCCTTGAAATGAGATCTGCATTTCCCGAAGTATGGCTAGGCTGTTCATTCGAAGACAAATATGTGGAATAGAAAGACAAAACCAAAACTACAAACTCTTAAGATGGAGACCCATTGCTATAGATTTAAGCAGAGCGGAGAACGGGAATGACCCAAGTTGTCCTGGGTACACAGCTTCTCAATTGCTGCCTTCATTTTCCCCTCTTCATATTCCAATCAGCACAGAACAACCGATTGCTATGCCCATTTTTGCCTCTAAGTCCCCATATATGTCTTTGGCTTTTTCTCCACTTAGATTTTCTTCTCAAAGATTCTGATGTCATTCCACTCACTACAGACTTCAGACACCCGGCTTGCCTTTCTACGGAGTCTTAGATTAGTTCATGTTTGACCTTTCGGTTCTGTCACTTATGTGTCTATAAGCAAATGCACTCCTGTTTTCCCATTTGCCAGTTATCAGCTTCCTCTCTAGCCGCTAAGCCCTGCTGCCAATTAGCATAAGAGTCTTAAAAAGGGCAGCTAATTCCATGACAATTTACTTTATTCCTTTAAGGGAGGAAAGGAGCAGTTGATCTTTTAATGAAATGGAAACATGGATTCTTTTCTTCACCAGTAAACAACAAGAAACTTTGACTGGCTACTGGTGTTCCTGCCTTTATTGTCAGCCGCTGTGGCCACATGTATTAGCACTCCTATTTTAGGATTAAAAATAAGGCAAAATGCAATAAATAAGTGAGCTTCTGAAAACTTCAGGAAGTGAGATAGCGCAGAGGCTGCATGCCTGGAGTTGACAGAAGATATTTATCTTTAAGCTTCAGTCTCTTAACCCACAGAGCTTAACTGTAGTAAGTACTTACCCTGAATGACAAAGCAGCCGGATGACATTAAGTTTGCTTGTTATGACTAAGCTGCAGGCTTGTGCATGGGCTTTGTTAAACACCTACTTTCAAAACCAGCCATCGGTGAGCAAAGGCTTACCTATTTCCTCAGTCTGTGGTTCATTCTGGTCTAGGTCTATAATAACAAAGTCAAGTGGGATGTTTAAACAGCCAATTACGTCGAGTCACAATTCTATCGGAGCAATGAAAGAAATTTTGAGAGCCTGAATTTTCTACAGGAATTTATATCTTCAACACAGACTATGCAATTTTAACCCCTGTTCTGAAGAGGTAGGCAGTGAAATGGCTCGCCTGATTGTCTACTCAAGCATGCTTTTAAGAGAGCATCTTTATGGATACCAAGCCCTCTCCTGCACTGTCCTTCCTACTCAGGACCCTGGTGCTGACATGATTCCTACTGGGGAAGAAATGAAGCAGTTGTATTCCGGAAGCTCACCAGCCAAAACTCAGGGCGAGCTTCTCCTCGGTTGCTCAGCAGAATGTAAATTGTAAAAACATGAATTTTGTCTCCCATTGATTCTGCACCTAATTTCTGACATGCAACGGGTACTGGGCAAACAGTTATTCAGTTAGTGAAACAAATGAACAAAGGGCCAGCGACTGCTCTGGTCTCCTCGGCAGGCTCCAGCTTTCCAAAGTCCTTCCTTAATAGAACTCAAATTAATGAGACCAGAAGTCTTGCCTGGTTTCCAAGGCGATCATTTCCCTTACTGTGATTCTGTGAAGACCATTGCCCTGAGCTATAAGGCTGTGATTGAAGCCTTCCCCTATTGTTCCCTCCTTGCGTCAGACAAATCCTGATTTTCGTCCATAGCTTGATTTGGATGATACCTCACCAGACTCTTTTTGCCTACTAACTTGAACTTTTTATTTACCTCTAATTTTTTTTTTTACATGGAAAATGTTTTTGGTGAAAGACACGAAAGTCAGCAAGTTTATATATACAATAGAACATTTGAAGAATTTTCTGCTAGAAATTTTATTCCTCAGCATTTTTTCCATATGACATCTACACTTCATTGAATGGTACTAATGATTAATAACCGGGCAGCTATACTTCCACTCTTTTCTGTCTACAAATTCTATCAAATGTAAGAAGAGTGTAGTGAAGACCAATTTGTAGCTAAGAAAATTGACGGAAAGTCAGGAATGGGAATGGTACAGAGTAGTTCTTGATAATCTATTGAACCTGCTATTTTGCTTCCAGCTTAAAAAAGAAACCAGGATCTCACATGTAGCCAAGGCTGACCTTGGATTTATAATCCTCCTGTCTCAGCCTCTTGAGTGCTTGGACACCACAGTAGAACTGACTACCTCATGAGGAGCTTAGGGACCCAGGAGACCAGAGGTCAGCTGGTACTTGTTTCTTAGTATTGTTCATGTAAAGTGCAGGTTGATGGCTTGCACCTGGTTTCTATTATTCTGTTGGGCAATCTGTTTTGGGGCCTTATCATGAATACTATTTTAAGATATGAGGAAAGAAGTTTATACAAGACATCTACCCACTAGGACTCCAGCATCCCTAAGAGCTCAGCTTTCAAATGTAATGATGGATCATAAGCTAAGGACAAAATTAAGTCCTGTGTGACTGAGGAAGGATGCTGAGGGCAGAACCAGATAATCCTGTGCCTCTCCAATAGATTATCCTCTTCCCCTTGTGGTACCGCGTCACTTTACTTCTTGTGATGCCCCGGCCAGCGGGGACCCAGTAATTCGTGGGCGTCGAGGGGGACCCATACCTGCGGGAAAACAGGCGAGAAAGAGGAGCGAGACCAAGCAGTGTCCTTGTCAAGGTCTGTTTATTGAGAGGAGTTAAAGCCCTGAAGCAGGAACTAAAGCTTAGGGTGGCAGGGAGAGAACTGGGAAGTGCCCAAGGACATAAGGTGAATCTCTAAACTGCAAGATGTTCTCCTTAGACAAAGGCAACAGTCTTCCGGGAACCTGTTCTTTGAAAAGGTCAAGCCCTTCTCAGGAATCTGCTCAGGGCAGGGCTCTAACTTTGCCTAGTCTGGTAGTCCAGTCCCCAACATTGTGAATCTAGAATGAGTGGACCATGAAAAACACAGTAAGTCCTTTTTATCATTCAGGCCTTTGAAACTTGACAGTTGACACACAACAATTATTTTATTCACTCTCCTGGAAAACATATAGATCATGTAAACCAACCTGTCAAATCGACCATGGTGCCTCTTGGTGAAACACATGGCCTCCATAAGCTACCATACCCTAGCATCCTGTTTCCGTACGGAGTATATTCACAACTATGGCTTCTAAATATCTAGTCTGAATCCTGTTTTAAAAAAAAAATTGGGGAAACTTTAGTGTGACTTTGCCAATCAAGTTATAGCCTTATAAAATTTTAAAGATCTGAATTAGAAGAGATTAGAGACCTTGGCTATTAGGGAAAGGAAACAAATGGGATGTTAGAGACATGAGTGGATTTATCACAGGTCAACTAGCAAGATTATAAAGGCTAAGAAGTGGTGCGAAGTGTCACCCGCCAGTTGGGGAATCAGGACTTCCTCTCATGTAGCTGTGGCAAGGTTTAGCAGAGTGGGGCACATTCCTCTCTCCTCTACCCTTTTCTTCTGTCCACAGACACCAGATATGAATAATACCCTCATGGCAGCGGGCAGGTAGTTTCTCTTCCATGTGCTGATGGAAATGCGAGTCTTTTCTGTAAACACTCACAATGTTTATTTGGATATCTCTCAAGTCACATTGACATAATAATTAATAGCCCAATGATTTATTAGACTTTTTCTTAGTAATTATAAAGCCTTTAAAATTTTCTCAACAAATTTGTCTGGAAAATTAGAATAATGATTAAAAATGTATAGCTGTTTGGGACTGAATAATAAAGGCTATGTTGAGCACCAGTGTGCGCCTGATGAATAGTGGCAGTTGCTATCATGTCCTCAAATCATCCATTACACTGTCCTTTCTTCCTCTTCTTATGGGAGAAGACGATGAGTCAAAGTCACCTATGTTTCATTGTAGACACCTCTGGGTAAACTATTAGCAGACATCACTTGACAATGCCCCTCCTACATAAAGAAGTGTGGAGTCCTACTAGAGTACACTGGGCAAGAGTCCATACTAAGAAAACCTAGGGCAGGGTCACACCTGTACTCTGGAGGCAGAGGGAACGAGACTACTGCAAGGTTGAGGCCAGAGTGACTTGTAAGCTGTGCGTAAGAGTGTGTGGTGGGACATTACTCCAAAACAAAATGAGAAAAACGAAAGCGCACTGGCTCAGAGAAAAAGCCTACTTCTTTTCATGTCCAGCCCTTGACAAGATGACCAAAATCTGATTGTATTTAAGGCCCATTCATGAGTTGGAACCCACAGTCATTTTCAGTAAGCCATTTCCAGCCATGGTTCCAAGCAGGAAGCCTTGCCATCACCACTGCAATTCACAGTGCAGGGGAAAGGCATGGGCTGTACGAACGTTTAAGTCTGACATCTTCTTGGAAACCGCATAGGTCACTTTTGCTCACACCTTATTAGCCAGGCCCACTCATATGGTCACACTTTGCTTCTAGGTGGGTAGAAAACTTCAGTCTCTAAGTGGCTAGTTCCTATACCCAGCTAGAAAGCCTCCGTGCTTAGGAAATCTGCAAACAACTCAGGCTGTTGCCAATACTATAGGTTGCTCTCACACCAGCTGACAGCAAGGTCCCATTTTTAAAGACAACACCAACACAACTCATTGAACATGGGAAGGTTGAGCTGGTGACTACATAGAGCCTTGCCACTTCCCCCCCATATGCTGGCATCTTTGGTACAAGGTGGTACTCGGCACAATAGCAAAAGAAAAATGGGAATATCAAGCCAGCCATAAACCTTTGGTCTTCAACGCTGTCCTGCCTGCAAGATATGCTGTGGCAATCATGACATAAAAACCTGTGAAGTAACAACCAAAATCTGATTGTATTTAAGGCCCAATTTATGAAATGGAACCCACAGCAGACACTGGTTGGGTGACCAAGAAGCACAGACTAGATAGCTCAGAGAGCCAGGATTCAATGTAGAGATAAATGAGTGCTAATGACATTCTGTTATATTCATAGATTTCTGCTCTGTTCAGTCATCATCCCTGTATTCCATCTTTCTCATTATTTGGAGACTTCGTTAAGATCGTCTTAATATATTTTTGAAAGTTTACAGTGTACTAAGTTTCCATACACTCCTCAAATGTCCCTCAATTCTAGCTGTCTCTCCCTGCATTCTCTCCCTCAATCCTACTTCCCCTCCTCATTCTCCCAATCCTCCTGTTCCTGCCCATCTTCCACCACCACTGTCTACTTATGAACTCTATTCTATTTTCTATTTCCCCCCTGAGGGAGATCAATGTGTCCTCCCTGGTCCCTTCCTCAGTACCTAATCTCACTGGGTCCATGGTTCATTTCTGGTTATCATTTATTTAACAGCTAGTATCCAGATATAAGTGAATAGACACCATACTTGTCTTTCTGCATCTAGATTACCTTACTCAGGATTTTTTTTTTTTGGTAGCTCCATTTGCCTGCAAATTTCATGATGTCATTTTTTTAACAGCTGGGTAACACTCCATTTTGTAAATGGGTTATGGAGTCATCCGTGGATGGACATCTAATCTGTTTACAATTTCTGGCTATGATAAATAGTGGAGCGGTGAACAGTTGAGCAAGTGTCCTTGTGGTAGGATGACATGTCCAAGAGTGGTATAGCTGGACCTGGAGGTAGATTGATTCACATCTTTCTGAGGAACTGCTATACTGGTTTTCATGGTGACTGTACAAGTTTGCACTCTTTCCAGCAGTGGCCTTCCAGTGTGGCCTTTGCTCCACATTGTGGCTGCAGGAGCTGTCACCTGTGTCACTGACCTCGGCTGAGTAGAGTTACTTTACCTTCATGCTGTCTTCTTTAACTTGTATTTTTGGTAGGCTTTCAAGGTGCATAAAGTTTTGGGAACATGAATGATATGACGTATTTTTAATAAATGAACACTTAGAGTAAATAAACACTTAATTGAAAAGTTATTATGAGCATGTTGTTGGACATGGTAGCATATTTAGTAATCCTAACACCCAAGAGGCTGAGAAAGAAGAATTATACATTCAATCCAGGTTTGTAAGACTTTAACTCAAAAAGAAGAAAAAGGCTATAGAACACACCATTCTAACCTAGTTTCTCAACATGTACTTGGCAAACTGCCTTGTAATTCATCCACTGATCATCTGGTCTTTGATGATTTCAGAGGGAAAAAAACAATTTGAAAAACGTTTGTGTAATCCTCTTTCAGAGTCAGAGCAATACGACCTCCGACCTCGGAATCAGTTTTGTGCTCTCACCGATCATTGCATCTTTATGAGGGCAAGCACACTCTGGGGACGCTCTGCCGTCAGCACGGCTCGCAGTGAGTAGACATAGGGCATCATCCACCTCCCTAACGCATTTTCACCACTTGTGTGTTTAACATTTACATCTGCTGCTTTGGGGTTCGTTCTGTAATGCATTTTTATCATACTATTGCCTAACCGTTGTTCTGCTAACAGAAGCAGATATCCCAGGTTAGGGTAGGTTTATCAAAGCATAATGGTACTAATGAAAACATTAATGTAAATGTTGCAACTTAGAAAATAATACTAGCTTGCTTAATGGATATGAATGTACCAAATCAATTGGAACAATTGCATCTCAGAGTTGTGGTAATTTTGCACAAATTTTGATATTAAATTTTATTGGATCTTCGTTCCATCTATTTGTGGTCCCACTGGTAGCTCCCAGTTCCTGGCTGAAACATCCTCACGGCTTCTCCTTCATTTCCAGACAAAGCACTGGGGCCGCCTTGCAAATGAATTCTGTCTTTTCTGAACAGTTACAGAATAATATTTCTGAGGAAGAAATTTGATAATGTTTCACACTAATGAGAGGGAAGAGACGGCCCTGCAGAAGCATTATTCATTATTACAGACTTTCCGGTGACAATATACAGATCATATTGCTGAGAAGAAGTCTCCAAAGTTAATGAAAAAATATGGCACTGGAAAGAAGGCAATGCATCATGGGCAACATGTTTTTCTATCAAAAGTGCATTTGTGGGGGATCCTGCAGTATCCGTGGTATAGAATGTTTCATACTTCCTTGTATTTAGATGAATTGACTGTGGGGGTCTTGGCTGTTTTTTATTATTTTGTTTTTGTTTGTTTTCATTTTTTATTTTTAATAGAACTTTATTTTCTTCTATTGGATATTTTCTTTATTTACGTTTCAAATGTTCTCCCCCTCTCACTTTCCTCTCTGGCAACCTCCTATCCCACTCCCCCTGCCCCCTGCTTCTATAAGGGTGCTCCCCCACCCACACACCACTCCCTCCCACCTCCCACCCTGACATTCCCCTACACTGGGGCATCAAGCCTTGACGGGACCAAGGGCCTCTCCTCCCATTGATGCCCAACAAGGCCATTCTCTGCGACATATGTAGCTGGAGACATCAGTTGTTCCCTGTGTACTCTTTGGTTGGTGGTTTAATCCCTGAGAGCTCTGGAGTGTCTGGTTGGTTGATACAGTTGTTCTTCCTATGGGGTTGCAAACCCCTTCAGCTCCTTCAGTTCTTTCTCTAACTCCTCCATTGGGGTCCCCATGCTTAGTCCCATAGTTGGCTATGAGCACCTGCCTCTGTATTTGTCAGTCTCTGGCAGAGCCTCTCAGGAGACAGCTGTATCAGGCTCCTGTCAGCAAGCACTTCTTGGCATCTGCAATAGTGTCTGGGTTTGGTGTCTGTATATGAGATGGATCCCCAAGTGAAGCAATCTCTGGATGGCCTTTTCTTCAGTCTCTGCTCCACATTTTGTCTCCCTATTTCCTCCCTTGAGTATTTTGTTCCCCTTTCTAAGAAGGACTGATGCATCCACACTTTGATCTTCCTTCTTGAGCTTCATGTGATCTATGAATTGTATCTTGGGTTTTACAAGCTTCTGGGTTAATATTCACTTATCAGTGAGCGCATACCATGTGTGTTATTTTGTGATTGTGTTTCCTCACTCAGGGTATTTTCTAGTTCCAGCCATTTGCCTAAGAATTTTATTAAATAATTGTTTTTGATAGCTGAGTAGTATTCCATTGTGTAGATGTACCACATTTTCTGAATCCATTCCTCTGTTGAAGGACATCTGGGTTCTTTCCAGCTTCTGGCTATTATAAATAAGGCTGCTATGAACATAGTGGAGCATGTGTCCTTGTTATATGTTGGAGCATCTTTTGGGTATACACCCAGGAGTGGTACAGCTGGGTCCTCAGGTAGTACTATGTCTAATTTTCTGTAGAACTGCCAGACTGATTTCCACAGTGGTTGTACTAGCTTGCAATCCCATAAAACAATAAAATTCCACCAGAGAACTCCTAAACCTGGTTAATATCTTCAACAAAGTGGCTGGATATAAAATTGTCTCAAACAAATCAATAGCCTTCCTCTACTCAAAGGATAAAGAGGGTGAGAAAGAAATTAGGGAAATGACACCCTTCATAATAGTCACAATTGTTGTTGTTGTTGTTGTTGTTGTTGTTGAAATGATTTTTGTTTTTTGAGATAAGATCTCCTAAAGCCTGAGCTATTCTCAATGTCATTGAGTAATCAAAACCAACTTTGAACTTCTGTTCCTCCTTGAACTCGTGTGGTGCTGGGGAGAAAACCCAAAGCTTCTTGCACAATAGGAATATACTGTATCAACTGAGCTACAAGTCTGTCCCAAATCAGTTCATTTCATAAAGTAAGTTTAAAATATTGATTATAATTGGGTATGATTTAAGCCAAATTTAAAACACTCTAAAATCATATAACTTAATGGCATATATTTTCAAATTTTTAATTTTTAGAGATTATATAAATTAACATTTATGAAGATCTCTTGTTACATTCACCTTGAATTTCATACTACAGAAGGAAATGCCTTTTCAAAAATTAGTTACAATCTTTTGAGAAATGAGGTAGCTGCAAAATGATGTTTTAGGATTTGTTCTTAAATAACTCTCAGAGCTTCGAAGCAAGGAAGGCTGCTACTAAATTTTTTGCACCAAAATATTGTTTAAATCTCCTGCTTTATCTATTCTTTTTTCAAAAATGTGACTGATTTGGTGTTGCAGAAAATAGCAAACATTTTTAATATCATCAGGTCAACTTTCTTTAGTGAAAAGCAAAGAAACCAATTTCAGGCTGAATTAAGTAAGTGTAAACTTCTTAGCATTAACAAGAAGGGCCGCAGGCATAGCCAACGGACTTGAGCGTGGGCAGACAGAAGCGAGAGTGGCTTAAGTTCTCTGATGAGTCCAGCAGGGCAAAGAGCCGGGGTCAGGCCAAGTCTGCCCTGCAATGGGACAGAAAGCCAATCATGTAGTTTTCACTTTCCCTCTGCACAAAATGCAAGCACTCCTGCTTGAAGTAGCGGCGGAAGGCCCTGTGGAGAATCCACCAATTCACAATCCAGCCGTCACACCAAAGTGCTGTGGAGAAAGGGAAACAGAGAAACGTGATAAATGACCAGTGTGGACAGGCTGAGAGCTTTATTCCCACAGGGTCAAGAGCCAACCGCCCATGTTTCGTTAAACCATCAGGCCAGAGCCTCTGAAGAACAGACGGTGATGCGCGCGGCTGTCTCCTTGAGTTCGGCTTCTACACTGCTCACTGCTAATCCTCTTCCCACTGCGACTGCGGTTGACTGCATACTTTATACGTGATGAAGCATTTTATCAATGACAATTCTGACACAGAACAAAGTTTAGTGAAAATTCAAACCAAAGCCAGGGGTCTACTGACTTCTATTCTGTGGACGCGTCTAACTATGGCGGATAACTTCACGCGTCTAACTATGGTGGACTTCGAGAGGCAGTTCTGGGTGATGTCACTAAAGGCTGGTGACATCACAAGATGCAGATTTGATCAGAATGTCTAGAATTATTGACGTCTATTTGCCAAAGTGCCACAGGCTGGAGTTTCTCAAAAGAAAGAAAAAAAAGAAAGAGAGAGAGAGGAAGGGATGGATGGAGGGAGGGGGGGAAGGAAGGAAGGAAGGGGAAGGAAGAAAGGAAGGAAGGAAGGAAAAGAAAGAAAGAAAGAAAGAAAGAAAGAAAGAAAGAAAGAAAGAAAGAAAGGAAGGAAGGAAGGAAGGAAGGAAGGAAGGAAGGAAGGAAGGAAGGAAGGAAGGAGAAGGCCGTTTGTCTGTCCAAAAGCTCAAACTTCCCATCCTGAGCAACAAATTATTCTAGGAGAAATCAAAACCATCTCACCTTCATGCTTAACTAAAACAATTACAAGCTTGGAACTTTTTCTATTTTATTGTGAAGCCTTTTCTCACTTAAAATTTAATTGTTGATTGGAAAGGAATTTTCCACCACCTGATGCTAAGTCCCCCTACACTGACACACAGTTCACAGACTGTGGAATATCTTTCTGCAGCAGCTTCGGTGGCTATGCTGATTTAAAGCATGTCACCTTTGCCCAGACTCAAACCTGGAGACACGGCGGAGCGTGTTCGATGAGATCATGAATACAAGCGTATTGAGTAACAGCTCCAGAAAGCCAGTCTAAGAACTCGAGCACCCCAGTGTTCTTTTGAAAAATATGTGTTAGAAAATATTGATAAGTAGACTAACTTTGAAATAACGGATGCTATCTGAAATATAAATGATTATAATTAGTGTTGTAGTGAGGGCAGGGAAAGAGCCCAAGTTTGAACCCAGAAGTTGCTCCATTCCTGGTTTTCCTGCCAAGTCAAAGTCTTTTATGCATGAGTTAGTGTACTAATCATCTCCACCATTCACCACACTTCCCTGCAACATGGGGATGGCAATCCCCTCACACAGCCTGTAAAAAGCAGACATTCACATTGGGCACACGGAAACGCAATCTAAAAATATCGCTGACTTTTCGACATAATTTTTCAAATCTTCACTCTCCTTAGCCTGGAGAAATCAGATTAAAACTGTGTTTTAATCTTCTAGAAAAGACTCACCTTTTTTATCTCACTCCCTCCAGTTAAAATTAAGGGAGATAGGCATCACCCAAAAGGATAATGTCACAATGATGCGATTCATCATTTCTAAAATGTTTCAAGTGTCAAAACTCATTTCTCTCTGGCATCCGCTCCAATATCAGCCAGGAATGGAGACGTCAAAACCACCACTGCGCCTTTGATTACCATGTACACTCAACTTTTAATCTTGCCTTCCTTTCAAACTCTTATCAAATTATTGTGAATGATCATCGGTGGCATTTAGATTTTCGTGAATAAAGGAGTAACATGGCCCCCACTATATGACTGAAGGAGAAATAGAAAAGCTTAAGACCTTCAATGGTACACTGAAGTAGAAATTTAAGGGTTCCTTGGAAAGTCAGTTGTGTTGGATGGCGTCTTGCTAAGGCAAGCACGTGAAGGAACGTTTTTTTTAAAGTGGAAACAGGCTAAGGCAGACTAGTGAAGGCTGAAGCAGACAGTGGAGAGAGGATGTTTGGCTAAAGCAAACATGTAAGAGGACACATGATGGATTCTTTGGTAACAACATGCATGTATTGGTCTGCCTTACACTGCGTAATTGGGCTGCATTTGTCAGGGCTGCATAGAGAGAAACGCACCAAGAAAACTGCAGTGCTGCAGTTATTTGCAGCGTCCGCAGACTGGGGCTGATTGGCAGAGTGATGTCAGCTGAGACAGACTCACGTGCTGAGGTAAGACACATGCTGAGGCAAGATACTTGGAGGATACACGGTGTTTGGAGAGTACGAATAGAACTGCAGAGACAGTGGCAGGAGCTGAGCTAGGCTGGCTGACAGAGCTTGCTGTCTGTGCAAGCTTGTGAGGCTCACATCTTTGCTGATCTTTGCTTTTCGAAGAGCGGCACACCTGAGGGTGCCTGGCATTCCTTCTGGTTCCTCCTGCTGCCTGGAGCCGAGGCTGAGGCCTGGCTGTCTCTGCTAAGTCGTGCCACCTCTGTGATTCATGGTTGCTATACCGACTCTACCAAACTGGACTGCTGCTGTGTCCGTGAAGTGCTTGCGAGTGGATCAAGCTGCTGCTGCTGACCTGTGAACTGCAGATCTCCAGACAGTACAGTGGAAGATGCTCTAAAGAACCTTCCTAAACAGGTCCACTTCTCCCATATCCTCTCTTTCCCACTCCCTCAGTGGGTGGTAGGCTACAAGGGAGATTAAAACATTTAAGAACCATCATTGAAAATAGGTTTTGAAAAAAATTAAAGTTACAGTACACAACGAAGGTCTTTCCAGAGTATGGAATATTACCTCTGCTGAATGGAGTTAACTGTTCCTAGATTCCTAGAATCCTCGTAGCTTCTTGATCTTCCATTAGTGCAGATGCTAACTGGAAAAATTAAGACATGCTTCAGTACTGACTGGACAAGATGCTGGAAAAGACAGCCATTCACCAACTAAAGAGCAGCGCTTACTACATAGCTGCCCTCTGATCAATAAATGTACTTGGGTTCTTTAATAATTGTATTAGAATCCGAAATATATCTCCATGAACTAGCTTACAAAACCAGGCCCAAACTCAGTTCTCCCAAGCATAGTAGATGTATGGGCCCCATGTTGCCATCAACTACCCTCCAATTTTTCTTATAGGTGTAAGATATTTGCTTAAAGAACCTTATTTGAAGCAGCAACACCAAATTACCACCCAGAATGTGGTTACTCTTAGTTGAGGTTTGTAATGAAAGTATGTTGACTTTTTTGGCATGTGAGCACCCACATGGCAACTTTCTGTCCAGACTCCTTGAAGTGACATGTCCTGGTTGGGGGATGTAGGAGTAGCTACAGCGAGGTTGTCTCCTTAGAGTCCGCACTGATTGCCCTAAGCCTTCCCCCTTCTCATCTGCGTGGATTTGAGATGCACAGACTGAGAGTTAGAGCTTAGTTTTTAGGCCTAGACTCATCACCAGATATTTATAACAAAAAGAAACCAACCACAAGACCTCAGGAAGAACTGCCAAAAACTAAGAAATGGTGAGAGTGGGAGAAAGCCTTCCCCAGGAAAGAGCACACCAGTTGTTTACCCAATACCAAATGGCCAAAATGGTTAGCCCTTAAAACATATTTAGGTGTAATAATATATATATAGTATATATTATATTATTATATATTATGTATAAGGTTATATGCTGTATGCTATATGTTATGTGTTTTATCTATATGCAATAACAATTAATAAGAAAGGAGGCCACGAATTTGAAAGAGATCAAGGAAGAGTATATAGGAGAGATGATGCTACTATAATTTCAAAAACAGGAGAAATAGTTGGCTGCTCTTTCAATGGTGTTGTGATGCTTAAAGTCCCTTAACTACACAATGTAACCCATATTCTAAATAAAATCAACACCATCAGCTGCCAATAGGATAAACGTGCATCAGGGATGTTGACCCAGAACCACACTAGCAACACTTGGCAGTAAGTCCAAAGTTGAAAGTCTTGAGACTGGATCCAGTACCTGTCAATTTCAAAACCCCAACAGGAAGGCCTAGGATCCTGTGCTACTGAACCCTTCTGGGTGGTCTGTCCTTCTCAGAACCAGGCTCATACTAACTCAGTGAGGTCACAGCCTGGAGGCTTTACTCGGGGCATGAGAGCACATCAGCAAAAAGCAAGTCTGTTAAGGGAGAGTGTGGCCAAGCTCTGATACAAAGATGACTGACGGAAGGGGGAATCATCTAGTTTCGGGGAACTCCAATTCTTAGCCAACCCAGTGTGTTCTCTGATGATTTTAAACACTAAAATCCATAAAGCTAGGAAACAGGTCTATCTAAGGAGCAAGGAGTGACCTGACCCAGAAAACACTTTCCAGTCACCTCGCCACTTAAAATAGTAGCTGTGAATGACAACTTGGATGTCTAGCATTTGGTAAACATTTGAGAAAGTGAATGAGAAGGAAAAATAGAAAAAGTCTGAAAATAAAGAAGAAGGAAGACAGGGAGGATGGATGACGACAGGAAGTAGGGGGGGGGGGGGGAGGAGGGATGAGGACTCTTTGAACAAATGAGACAAGATGGGGCAATGAAGACAGGAAGAAGAAGGGTGAAAATAGCTAACAAAAGCAGCCTCAGGAAGATTTTAATCTGGTTTACAATTTCTAAGGATTGTTCCATTGTGGTGAGGAAGGCATGGCAGCATTTGTAGGAAGCGAACTGGTCACACTTTTGTATCTACAGTAAGGAAGGCAGAGGTCAATAGATGCTAACACATGGCTCACTTTTTCCTTTATATTAGATCTAGGACTCAACTCACAGAATAATCCCACGCACAGTTAAAGTGGATCTTCCTGCCTCAATTTACCTAATCTAGACAATCCATAGACATTGTGGTGGTTTAAACAGGTATGGCCCCATAGACTCCTGTGCTTGAATGCTCAGCCCATGGGGAGTGGCACTCTTTGGAGGGTGTCACTGTGGGAGAGGGGGCTTTGAGGTCCTCTATGCTTAAACTCCACCCAGTGTGTGAGACACAGAATCCTTTTGCTGCCCTCAGATCACGATGTAGAACTCTCAGCTCTTTCTCCAGCACCATGCCTGCCTGCACGCCGCCCTGCTCCTGGCCACTATGACAATGGACTAAACCCCTGAAACTAAACCAGATTCAACTCAATGTTTCTCTTCGTAAGAGTTGTCTGGTCATGGTGTCTCACACCAGTGAAACCCTAAGATAAACATGAAGTCTTGTTTTAGGTGGTTCTAGATCCTCTTAAGCTGACAATCAGTGCTAATCACCACAATAGCTAAAATTAAGAGATGTCAGATAATCCCTAATTAAAAGGTATTCTGTGATATAGTTTTATACTTAAATAAAATATCACTGAAAATGCCCAGAATGGTCAGTGAAGACAACGGGATACTGAGGAAATGTTCTAGACATTGAAACCAGAGGTGTAAGCCACTGTGTTCCTAGGTTGGAGATGAAAAGGAAATGGAAAAACTAAAGCGATTTGAATATGCAGGTTAATAATAGCATTGTACAACTATTAAATTTCTGATTTTTTTAAAAAAGCATTCAATTTCTTAGGAAATATACAAATTATTAAGAAAAAAGGATATAATGTCTTAATGTAAATGGTTCAGAGAAAAGTTCACACACGCAAAGGTTAAGTAAGTATTTGTATATATAAAAACATGTATACAAGTTTTGTTTCTAAACATTTACAATTATTTAAAAACATCTGTTCTCCTTCTCTTTGTTCTATACTCCATTCCAGATCTAGAAGTGGTGTCGTTATGGCAAATTCCTTCCTCCATCTGATTAAATGGCACTGCCACCTCTAACCCCTCAAATGGTCAAACTTCTCTCTCCATTCACTGGAAGCGTAGGAATCACATGTTTAAGGCATAGACTAGTTGAATTGTTTTAATTCATTTACTCTGGGTAGGATGCAATGGCGTGCATGTGGAGATCAGAAAACAACTTTGCAGAAGAACCATGTACATCCCAGGGATCAGACTGAAACAGGCAACCTTGGTGATGTGTGCCCTCGCCTTCTGAACCATCTGACTGCTTTAGTATGTTTCAGAGCATGTTTCTTTATACTCTTCCCTTATTGACCATGATATTCTATGGTGTCATTATTCTCATTGATATCTCCTCATTGATATCTTCTCATTGATATCTCAGCTCCTCTCCTTTTTTAATTCAAGGAGTTCCTTCATTGAGGGGAAGAGCTTATAATTTACTATTGGAAAATACCAAGAGCCACCCATGAGGGAAAAAATGGGTAGCCACACTTATAGCTACCAGGCCAATGGTAGATCAAAAGTAATAAAAGTTTGCATCATGCTAAGACCTCACCTAAGAGTTCTATAATCTTTCTAGAAAGCTCATTCCCACAGGAAATCTATGAGACAGCAAGATTATTTTCCTTAGTATGTATCATAAAGAAACTGAATTTTAGTGTTCTGGATAAGGTTCTCCATGTATTTTTCCAAATTCATTCTCCACCCTCAGCCTTCTGCTTCCAATTGTTTGTCTTGGGTAGTAAAATGGATTTCATCAATGGGCTTTCAATTGGTTTCAACTAATGGACATCCTCGTAAAGAGTAGAAAACCAATAGAAATGGGGTTGTGGTATGAATTCCTAGAATCACCCTCTAGGGTTGTTGTGCACCAGATTTCTCCTCTACCAGATCATGGCCCCTGGCAGTGGCAGTCCCTGTGCAGCTCCCTGTTTAGCTTCCTGTGCACCCTTTCCTGGCCACTATAAGCCTAAGTGAGAAGAGACCCCAATACAATTAGCCTTTGAGTGGTACACTATCTTTAGTGTTTCCTTTATGCCCTTCCCCATTCTTAAATTATCTCTTTTTCAATTATCATCACATTAAACATTTGTCATTTGAAAGTCCAAAAATCTAGCCTTAAGTTCTGCAGAACTGCATTAGTAATTAATTGATCAACATTTCCAAATGTAAAGTCCCAGAGAAGAAAGGCTAGCCTGAAGTATGGAATTGGAATATGGGTGGAGACCAGAAGTCAATGCTAGGTCTTTCCCAATCTTTCTTTACCTTATTTTTCAAGACTGGGTCTGTCATTGGAACTACAGCTCACCAATTTTGCTAAACTGGTTGGGCAGAAAACTCCAGGGATCTTCTTCCTTCACCTTCCTAGTACTTAGGGGTTACAGGAGTAACCCCCTCTCACTCGGTTTTTTATGTAGAGATGTGAATTCAAGTCCTTGTATTTATAGAGAGAGCAATGTACTGATGCAGCTATCTTCCTAGAACACAGAGGCTAAGGATTTTGAACCCACAACCCTAGATTCCTGGTTTGCAGAATTCAAGAGACCCCCTGAAGAAGGCCCAACTTCCTTCTCTCTGAGGAATTCAAGCCTTTTTATGACTAAGGAAAGCTGCTGCCTTTGTCAAGGTCAAGCTGAACCTCTGACCCTCAACAAAAGAATAATAAATCAAAGCCCTGACTTAAAAGAGAGCTTGCACACTAACAAGGAGAGAGGAGATCCATGGCTGGGAGGCATATGTGGAAGTAGATTTGGAGGATTACATCTTGAAGAATAAAGCCCAAAGCTTGATCCAGCTAAATCAATATAGGATTCAAAATTAATGCACTCCACCATGAGCATGGCAACCAAGTTATATTCTTCTTAAGTTAGCCCCCCTTGAAGTAAGATCTAAAGGTACCACAGCAGAGGACAACAAGCTCTGATAAACCAACCAAAGACCACTACACCCTCTGATTTTGTAAATAAAATTGTAGAGCAACACACCTGGGTTTGTTTATTTCAGTGTTGCCTGAGATTTGCTTTTGAGTAAAAGATAGAGCCAATCAGTTAAGATAGAGACAGTCTAAAATATTTACTATCCAATCCTTTATTGAAAATACTTGTTCACCCCTGATCTACACTACTAAGATCAAAATGCTAAAACACTAGAGAGAATGATACACCCTTGGTAAATGGAAAGTCAGAATGGATCCATTGTGTGTAATTTGTTCACCCTTAGTCACATGTCATGAAAATGCTTCCCCCACCAAGGCACTGATGCAAAGACCACCAACATGTCCTACAGTCTATGCTGGTTCTCCTCTGTAAGTCAGAGATAATGATGGATGTTGCTGAATGAAAATTTGGTTTTCTGATCTCAGTGGTAATAATGGAACCCTGGGGGAAGACAGACCAGATGTTGGCACTTAACCATCGGTGATAAGGTGAGTTCAATTAAACAGCAAGCCTCTGGGAAAAAGCAGCCAGACTATTTTGGCCCAAAGGGATTTGTGCAGATATCGAATCGATCATAGGTCCCCTGCAAATGAAGCAGATGGGCTGCAAATGAAGGGTTTTCTTGCAGGCATTAGCAGAGTCTATTCACAGAGATATTCTAGATCTGGGTATCAAAACTTAACTCACAATTAGTGCGGATCTAAAGCCCATTCACTATACTGCAGCCAGTTCACAATCCAAGAAGCTTCCTCAGCTTTGGAAAAGGCCCTGGCCCTTGAAAGAAAGCCAGGTCCCAGCCTTGTGATCACTTTCTAAATCTGTGTACCAAAGAAAGGAAAGGAAAGCTCTCAGACCTTCAGAAGTTTGTATAAGAGCCTAGTTCTGAGCATCAATGAACAGCCATTTCCCTACAAGAGGGATTCATAAAGTCCTTGTCAAGTCTCCAACAACTGAATGATGGGTCCACTGGAGAGACTGGACTAGGGCATTCATGCCACAATAGACTCTCTGTGGTACAGATATGGTCCGGACTCTTCCCTTAACTCAACTGTACAGCTCTTCTCTTCACATGCTTCTCTTTTTCCAGTTCCAGTTGCGCACTTCTTGCTTCAGGCCTGAGCATGCCCACTTCAGATAAGCAAGCATGGCTTCAGAGTCCGCTGTCAGTTAGACATCCCATGTGACAGCCCTCATTCAGGTTCGTGTGTATGTCTGACTGCGGCCCGGTGTCCAGCCTCAGCTTCACGTTTGCTCTTGGGTACCTCAGCCTTCAGAAGGTACCTGTTGGCTGGGAGAAGCTCAAGGAAGAAAGCCCCAAGTAGCATACACATCCCAGGCTTTTGCTTTTACCCGCTTTGCTAGCAAGGCTGTAGCTGAAGTAACCACCAGGTTGGCCCAGTGTCAAGAGGGAGAGGGGCTGTGTGGCAGGTCAGTCTCTGAATAAAGAACCCTGAAGAGTCACTTGTCAAAGGAAATTAGGATGCTGAACAGTGGTGTCACACACCTTTAATCCCAGCACTCGGGAGGCAAAGGCAGGCGAGTCATTTGAGGCCAGCCTGATCTACAGGGTGAGTTTCAGGACACTTGGGGTTACACAGAGATATCCTATCTCACTGGCTCCCCCAAAACAACAACCACAAAAAGTAAAATAGGGACAAGGGTAAAGATTTGAAGCCATCCTCGTAAACCAGTACATTCATCATCTGAGTCTGAACTTGCTCTCTCTGGCTGATAGAACTCTGTTAACTCATTTAGAGGTCAAGGGCGGAGTGGTCACTTGTGTTTACCCACTAATAACTCAAAGCTGGGAATTAACCAGGCAGACCAGCCTAGAGCACCCACACCAGTAGCCATGTCATTTTGCCTGGACTACACACACAGCAAAGAAACAAAGAAAAGCCAGAAAAGGCATTTTTGGGAGCTATTAAGAAGCCCTACCATTACTCAAGTTTAGTCTAGCCATAGAGAATGGAAAACACAGCACAAAATGGTGTGTGACCCTTATTTAAAGGAGGCCCTCGGGTAAATGTAGCATAGGATATGAACTATGAAGATTCAGAGATGAGAATTGGGAACATTAAATATGAACAACATGGAGAAGCCTGGAATTTAAATGTACCGGCCTCTAGCTACATCTTGGCTCTTGCTCATTTAAAGATACAGACTCGTTTAGACAGTGGGGGAATGAAACCACTTAAACTGTGGCATTAGGGTTTGAGCTTGAAATGTTCATGAGAGAATCATGGGTTAAAGCCTGTGGCCCCAGCTAATGATGCAATTCTGGAAACCAGGTAGGAGCTTGCTAGAGGAAGTGGGTCACTGGCAGAGGCCCTTGGGTGATAGTTTGGCCCTGGCTGACTCCTGATCTCTATCCGCCATAAGGTGATCGTGTCATTTCCTGTGCCCCTGACACTGGATGTTCTTCCTGAGCACACGGACCTGGGAGGCAGTGAGCAAGAGTAAGTCCTTCCTCTTTTGAGCTATACTTTTAATTGATTCTGGCTACAGCCATTTAAAGGACATGTCAGACAGTCATGGAGAACTTTTCTGTCTCTGTGTCATAGTGGGTTGACCCTTTTTATGGTCATTCCTGTTGTGGTTTGCCCTGGAGTTATCTGTATTTTGATGCTAATTCCACTGCCCCAAGGACAGCTGCCTAGTCATGTACTCAGGAATCAGGTGACTTCACCAGAACCTTGCCATTGAATTTGTAAAGTACAGGTGAGGGGCAGGTACAGGATAGAAGGAGGCCTGTCATTGGAGGAGAAGGAAGGAGGGGTGGAAGAGAAGTTTGAAGGAGGAGGAGGAGACTAGGAGAGAGGAAGAGACAGGAGACTGAGAGAGGGGACAAGCCATGGCAGGTGATGTTAAGATTCTGCTCTGTGTATTTACAGGTTGTTATCAATGTTCCTAAGGGATGGACAGTACTGGGCTTTGTATGTTTTAAGTGGGCAATTATATCTTACCAATTGGGTCAAAGATTATTGTGTTGTGTGTTCTTTTATGTGAGGGTTTGAGTGTAGGAAAGTGTGCGGCTGAGCTGTGTTTCTGCCAAGATATCTAGCAGATATCTTGGGTCACCAAGGTGCGGACCTAGCAGGATAAAAGACAATTACTCTTTTTTATTTTTATATTTTTACAACAACACATTCCCGCCCTGCTACCAGATTCATCATGGCTGTCTCTTCTCCCCTTCTTAACCTTGCTTCTCCCTCCTCAGATTTTTAGCTTTAAAGCTTCATCTAAAGGGAACTCATGGATGTGTTCTAGTTATCCATGGATGTGTTCTAGTTATCCATGTCTTTCAGGAGGGGTACTAGGGGGTTGGCACCTATCTCAATATTCTCTCTCTCTCTCTCTCTCTCTCTCTCTCTCTCTCTCTCTCTCTCTCTCTCTCTCTCTCTCTCCTCTCATTGTATTTGAGAGCCAGTCTTGAATTGTTTACTTACTACACACTAAGACTATCAGAGGCCAAGTGAACCTGTAGAAATACAACATTTCAAGCAGGTCACTAACTTCATCCATACAACATTCTCATTTAAATTTTTTCACATTGTTATTAAACAGGTATGGCTACATTCCAGGCTGAGTAAAACAAAAATAGGAGAGAAAGAACATCTTTCCCCCACCCTTTTAGATTCAGAGTGGCAGCAAATAGAAATCGGATGAGGGGCAGGGAAGGAAAATCTCTACAGTACTCATTACAAAATTACAAGTTGTGGTGTTACAGGGAAGGCTTACATGAAAGTCTCTAAATTCTCTTTCATCATCCAAAAAAAAAAAAAAAAACCCACTCCTGGAAACAGGAACAGGCTACAATTTTCCTCAAGTCCTTGTTAATGTTTGGGTTTTAACAGATTACCAGGCACAGGCCACAATGAGACGTCAGCTCCAACAATGTAATAAGATTTAAAATCCTGTACCTTGCCTATGTGATGGATAAGCCGTCACAGGAAGTCTCCTCGGTTACAGCATTCCACATCCTGGGTAATGGGACATATTTTGCATTCTATAGTCAATGAAGCCTATAAGTAGAGCATCCGCGGGCAGGAAAACAGTAAAAATATTGCCAGCCATTAAACTTTTCTGGATACAAACAACCTCCTTTATTAGCAAGATAAATCCAGCGTGTTCAAAGCTAAGACTAAAGAAACAGGACAGCATCTGAACGCAATGCTTCTCTCTGTTCCCCTCTTCCTAATTTCCTCTTACCACCATCGTGCAGAAGATGGTTTCTCATGCACTGCTCTGGTCCAAACCCACTCAGTTAAACCATAGTTGAAATCACACAGACCCCGGCAAACGAAATTCATGAACTGAACATCATTAACAGAAAATAAACTCCGAAAGTAGCACTAAACTACATATCTGGTTAATGGCTGCCATATCTCGAAACGAACACCATGTATTTTGAAATCCTGGTCAGGCAATGAATTCAAAACTTCCATTTCTTTCGGCGGTAAAAACCAAAAAGCAAAAACAAACAAAATAAAACCTATCATACCTAGAAAACAGGGATTGTCTGAATCTAACTAAATAAAACGCATCTGTTACATTTGTGGTGAGGAAGGGTCCGGAAGCCTGATCTCCTCAGCAATTCTCTCCTCAAGCCAGACACACAACATGCCCATGCCCCAGAGTTCCAGAAGATTCCCTTCAAACCCTGAGAAACTGTTTGGGAGAGACTTTTGCTTTGCTTTGGTTTATTTCTTTATTTTTTTTATTTTTAATTATGCAATCAAGACTTGGCCCGGTGACTGCAGCTCCCATAGGAAAAGGGGAAGAAAGCTGAGACGAGTACAGGGCAAGCACTAAACAGACCGCTCTTCCTCCCTTGCCACCGGGCCCATTTTCTGCTGTTGGGTGTTGGGTGGAGTGATCAAAGTGTGAGTTTGAGTCCTCTCTTTGCTGATACACGCTCCTCCTGTATCAACGGTAGAATGGATAGAGCAGTTAGACAGCACTCATTGTCCTGGGGTCCACATAGAGAAGGTTCCACACTCCTAAGTTACAGGACCCATCGCCAGCAATGCAAGCTAGCAGGGCTGCTGGAAGATGGTGGTGGGAGGGTCCCATTTTATAGAAGGAAGTGACTCTAGAGCAGATGGCCTCCGTGAAGTACCCAGAGATTAAATCGCTGCCTCACTATGCTTTATGGGATCAGCAACATTCAGAGAACAGACAGGGAGGCTCAGTGAGCACGCAAGGAGCCCTAACCTTGATCACATGACCTTGGTCACGTGGAGGAAGACCTCTACGCATACTAGCCAAAGGCCCTGCCTACCACCTGGCCACCCTGAGGGCAGCCAAGCTTCCTGTCTTGAGAAGCATGGAAAGAAAACGTTTGGAGATGACATGAACTTTGACTCGGGATCTATTTTATTCCCGGAAAGCTCTAATATCATAAAAGATGTGAAGCGTCGCTTGGGTGTCAAGGGGAAGGTATTTATTGTTGCCAATCATTAACCGCAAGAAAGGTTGGGAAGGCATTGAGCTCAGAGTAAGACACAAAGTTCCATTGTTTATAAAACCTTATGTTGAACTGCTAAACTTGAAGAATGTGACTTTTTAATTTCTTATGTTCTACAGAAAATATGGTGTTTTTTTCTCCTACTCAGAAGGTAATAGATTAATTTCTCTCTAATGGTAATGGTAATATCCTTTGAACACCGGTCCATGCTTTTGAGCACAGGTGATGGCTAAAAGCCTGCATTTTGGAGTTAGATAGGGCTGACTCCGACCTTAAAAACATGGGGTGATCCTAGATGATGTCACCACATCTGGCTTGGTCTGCGCACTGTGAGCTGAGAGAGCTGCTCAATCAAGGATGCAGTGCTAACCTGGTGCTAAGAGCCTGGAAGACTCCTGGACAGTGGTGCAGCAGCAGCCACAAACCCTGGGAGATGCACTCACCAGCAAGAAGCAAGGTAAGGCAAACAAAATTGCTTTGTCCCTCAGGCAAGTGCAGAGCAGGGCCACACCCTGGGATGTGTCACCTTCTCTGAGGAATGGTCTTCTCATGGTAAATCCTTTCTGGAAATGTATGCACATACCCACCAGAAAGTAGGCCTTTTAGTGGACTTCATAGCCCACCAAACTCTTGAGTAAAATTAGCCATCACACACATAGAAAGTTTAGGAGACCGTGAGCTGCCTGTGCACATTGTGTTTCTCACAAATATATCTAAAATGCTACCAAAGTTTGTCCAAGAGTAGCCTCACGTTAACGACTCCAGTGATGTGGTGACCTGTGGAATGTGGTCTGCTCTTAGTGTGGTAATTTCTCAAACACAGAGACACACCCAAGGACTGTCACAGCTCCCCACACCCTTCACCTGGTGGCTTGTGTACAGTCTCACTTTGAGTGTGGCACGGTGTTGTTCTTGGGCTCTGTCACAATGGCTGGCCCTTACTGAGCAGCTCTCCTGTTTGCTGCACACTGTCCTAAAAGCTCCACATATACTCATTAATACCACCACAATCTTAACAGACGAACATATATGTTAGTATGGTACAGATGGAGGAATGGAGGGGGAGATTTCTCCCTGAGGCCGTTAGCCTTAAGCGGTAGACCAGGAGTTTGAATTGAGCAGTCTAAATTAAAAAAAAAAAAATGCTTCTAGCTACTTGGTCCCTCTTCTGTCCACTCTGGCATTCTAGAATTCCGTCCTCTGTGATGCTTGCCTGCCACCTTCTCTGTGGAATTTTGTTTTCTTGATCTCTTCTGTTTATTCCTTTCATTTATCTTCCTGAAACCTCAGTTCAGTAGACCTGGGGCAGCCAGTGAGCACCACACTCCATGAAGACACCTGACGAGCGTCCTCCACTGACTGTTGTTATGTGTGTGGTTCTAGGGACGCCGGCACGTGCTCCGAAACGCTTCTGGGGACAGCGGAACTCACAGCTGCCTCCAAACAGCTGAGCCAGCTAAACAGCTCTAAACTCCCTTCCCCGTAGACGCGACTCAGTAAAACCTCCAGATGCGTCAGCTGGATCCTGAAATCATTCAGCAGCGCTGTAGCCGCCTGGATGCCTCGTGGACAGGCCTCAGGCTCCTGCCCTTGGTAGGCCTCTGCTGGTCTGCCGTGCAGCACAGATGGCTCTGCTGACGTCACTTCTGTCCAGGCCACAGCTGTGAGCATGTGGACACCTGGAGCCAAAGCAGACTTGTCCGGCTGACTCTGAGGAGGCAGAGATGGACTGCTGTGCAAAGTCACCGTGCTCAGTGTCTCCCACTTGTTATAATTTATAAAGACGCCAGAGATGGAGACCTGAGTGTCGGGAGATGCCACCCTGCAGCTTCACCACACGACGCTGCTGAGTCAGAATGGCTGATGAGTAGTGTCCAAGACATTGTCCTTGAGTTGTCTGCACTCCCATCTGTGTCATGATCATCTGTAATTTTGTATTAATTAATTAATGATAATCACAATCGTGTTAAACTGGTGAGGAACACATCTAAACTAAATACTTTGTATGGCGAGGAAAGGTTTTCCTGAATTGCAAAAGTAGGTTTTTGCTGGCCGTATGGCTTCCAAGGCATTAACTATTGGTATAGAATTCTCGAGAGCATGGTGATGTTCTGAGAGGACTTTGGCTGTACTGGGCAGGGTTGGGTTAAAAACTTGGTTCCCAGGGTGGCAGTATTGAAATGGCATTATCTCTGGGTGGATGGAGCCGTCTTGTCTCATGGGAGTGAGTAAGCTCTTAGAAGGCAGGGTCAACTCCCTGGAGTGTTAGTTTTTATAAAGGAGCAAGCTCAGCTCCTCCCTGGTAGTTGGCTTCCTTGTTCTCATACGTTTTCCTTCTGCACACAGCTGCTTTCCTTTCTGTTTCTCTGCTGTCAGGCCATCGCGTAATGGCAATGTTGCACTGTTTGGACTTCTCCTCCTCAGAACTATGAGCCAAAAAGCTACTTTTCTTTATTCTTTACCCAGCATCAAGGATCCTATAACAGTAACAAAAAATTAAGATTTTTTCATCTTTATTACCTTGAGTATTTCTTATTTACATTTCAATTGTTATATAATATTCTATTATTAACAAGTTATCTTTAGATTGAAGAAAGGGAACCTGGTTATGGTAGCATGCCTGCAATCCTAGCAGTCAGGAAACAGAGGTAGGAGGAACCTGAATTCCAGGCTAGCTTGGCCTACATAGACCAAATCTCAATAGAACTCCTCACACCAAAAGAAAGGGGGAATAAAGGGTAGGTGAATTAGTCAGGGTTCTCCAGAGGAACGGAATCAATAAGATGACTATATAAACATGTGGATGCTTCAGTGTGGCTAGGACCCCAGTGACTATCTCCCACTGCGGAGGTTGACAGCTTGGTAGCTGCTCAGGCTGTAAAGTTTGGGTGCTTCTGTAAGTCCCAAGAGACACTAGTCCTTAGTCCACAGTGGAAGCCTGGAAATGCTGGTTCTGGTATCAGTGGAGGAGTCATCAGGGTAAATAAAGTAAAGCAATGGGTGTTAAGAGGGAGAGTCAGGGGATCAAAGGGGACACCATCTTCCTTCCCTCTGCCACACCCTTGTTGCCTGGTCTGCTGCCAAAAAGTGAGGACCACATTTGAGACAGGTTTTCCACATCACTTAAAGGGATCACGGCAATCGCTCAGTTGAGGTCCCTACTCAGATAAATCTAATTTGTGACAAATTGACCTCGAAGCTAATCATCACAGTAGGGGAGACGTCATCTTGAATCTACCTTCTTGAACTATGGTGTGTTGACTCCGTGTGTGAGCAAGTTATGGAATGTGAAGGTCAAGAGAAGGCTGGCAGTAGTAAAAGTTGTGAATGTGCTACCACCAAACTTCATTCAAAGGCACGTGCACGTGAGTCTAAAGTGCACACTCACCCATGGCACATCGCACAACTTGATGTTCACACTTATCATTGTGCCATGGGACCCCAGGGAACGCAGCTCAGTGTTGAGACTGCTGTGTGTCATGAATTACAATGTTCTGTTCTTACAAAAATTGTTTTAATTTCAAAACTATGTGTCAGTGTTTTCATACTATCACTGCTCAGCATCTTTCAACTTAGTATACCTTGGTGTATTTTTTGGAATGTCTGATTCTTAAGATTCCCATTTCAGTAGCTGACTACGGGTTTCATTTTACAAAGTTATTAAACTTGCAATCCTGGCTTGCAATCAGGAGAGAGATTCCAAATATCTCTAAATCTGTTTTTGTAATTTGGTACTAGGTATTGATGCAAACTGACAGTCTCAGCATTGGGCAACAAAATCAAAGTATCAATCCTGCTCCACATTCTGCAAGATCCAATAGTCAGCCAAGATTTAATTCTTTATGCAGAATTAACATGCAAATGTGCTTTCAATTTTAATAATTGGTAAAAATTATGTGTCCCAAAGAATTGTTTTTAATGCCTTTATGTTGATAGTAAATGTTTGATTTTTATGTTTGTATAATTTATAAAACTATTATATATTTTATATAACTATTATATATTTTATGTAACTCTATGCCCACGGTCAGGTATTAATATCTCAGGTCCAAAGGGTTGAAAGCATTATTAGGAAACTCTGCTCTAGAGACCCACAAAAAAGAAGGTTTCTTTTGCTAACTGCACTTCACACACTCACCAAGGACATAGTTGCTTTCCTCATAAATGAAATTTATACCTGTATAAAGAGCTAGATTTTTATATTTGAAATTGCATGAAAATACTAATATTCATAAATTTACTTCATGCTCCAATTTTTGAGACAAGGAAATTCCAAAGAATAGTTTTATGAAATATAGGCACTAAAATATTAATTAATATTTCTATATTCTTTTAAGTGGCTCTTAATCTTTACTTTAATATTATGTTTATTACCAATAAAAACTAAATGTGCAAGTTAAATATTTAGCATATAATTTTGATTTAGATATCTACAAAATGTTTATTATCGTATTCTAAATTCAACTGAAAATCAAAATACTTTGAATAGGTAACCATGATTCTAGAGAAAGCATTTCCCATTAATGTTTATAACTTGTAATGATTAAGCTTGCACTTTGAAGAAAGAAAACATGGGTTCGGAGTCTTTCTCTTTTTCCCTTATGGCTATATAATCCAGGCTAAATATGTCTTGCCTCTTGCCTCCGACCCCCCAAGCGCTGGAATTATAGTCGTGTACCACTGTACTCCCAACCACATGGTGGCTCACAACCATCTGTAATGAGATCTGATGCCCTCTTCTGGTGTGTCTAAAGACAGCTACAATGTATTCATATAAATAAAATAAATAAATCTTGTTTAAAAAAGCTTCTTCATAGTAAAGGAAACCATCATTAGAGTGACTAGATAGGATAAAAAATGAAAAAAACTACACAAATTCTAAAGACAACAATGGATTTAATACCTAGATTCTTTAAGGAACAATAAAAGGGCTAATGAATTGAACCAACAGATCTCAAATGAAGAAACACAATGGTCAATCAATTTTTTTTAAAAAATGACCAACATCGTCATCCATCAAAGAAATACAAATCAAAAAACCATTGAAATTCCATCTCATCCCTAGTCAGAATATGACTGTCACAGGACAAGAGGGACTCTCACACTGATGATGGAGCTGTAAATTGTGGGCTTAGATTTTACCAAAACCTACATTAATAAGAGTTCTTAAATGCTTTAACCTCACTTACAGCCCACCAACCAAAGGTAGGAGAGGAAGTTGGTTAAGAAGACAAAGGGGATGTGGATCTGTTTAGAAGTAGTTCTTTGGGGAGAGTCTAAGCTTTGTTGTCAGCAGTCCAGTCCGCTAGCAAGCCCCCGAACAAGAATCGGTAGCAACAACTTGATCCATAAGAAACCACGAGACTCCTATCAGCATGAGTCTGTGGAAGTGGCAAGAAGCAACCAGAATACCACCAGTAGTTCTTCGGGGCATTTCTGCTATGAAGTCCCAACAAAGAAAGATTAGCAAAGAAAGCAAGGTGAGCCAATCAAGGCACACTAATGCAACAGCACCCACTGTCTGTCGGATCATGCTTATACTCTTTCCAAACATCACATGTTCGCTCAAGCATCTGCTCCAGCAAACATCACATGCCTTTTCACCAGGCAGCTTCCAAAAAGCTAGCATACTATGTGTCTGTTCTCAATAAAACAACCTCTCAGGTGTCTGTTTCAGCAAAATCCTCCCAAAGACAGCTTCCGGGAAAAAAAATCACATCATATAATTGAGTCCCCAATGAAACCAGAAATTCTCACTTCATAAACTAGTACAACAACTTGAGGAATATGATTTGGGCTTCTCAAACTAGAAGCAGAAGCACTACATGGTATAGCTAACCCACTCCTGGCTATGTCCCAAAGGGAGCCTGAGTCACCATGTTATAGATACACCTGCACGTCTGTATCTACAGCTGCACTATTCACAGTACCAAGATAGAAACTCTGCCTGGATGCCCATTCATAGATGAATGGACAAACAAACTATGGTATACACAAGAAAATTTTATTTAACCACAGAGAATGAAAATTGTATCGTTTGCAAGAAAAATGGATGGAACTGGCTATCATCGTGTTAGACAAAATAAGTTAAATTCAGAACCCTAACCCTAACCCTAACATTAACTCCAAGCCTAACCCTCACCCTTTCGTGTGAGGAATCTCAAACATAGAACAGGAAAGTGAAATGGAGACATGTGGAAAAAGGAAGGGGTCCCAAGAGAGAATAGAATAAAAAATGTGATGAGGATGGGAAAAATAGTTAACAGGTGTCATATATAGAATGTATACAATGTTATATGCATGCACATATGAAGGTGTGTGGATAGATTTATAGATAAATAGATGGATACATAGATGATAGATATATAGATACATGATAGATAGATAGATAGATAGATAGATAGATAGATAGATAGATAGATAGAACAGTTACTCAATCTTAATTCCCTAGAACAGAATAATAATAAAAAAGGAATCAGATAAAGAACTGGAAGAGCTTGAAGGGCTCGAGACCCCATATGTACAACAATGCCAAGCAACCAGAGCTTCCAGGGACTAAGCCACTACCTAAAGACTATACATGGACTGACCCTGGACTCTGACCTCATAGGTAGCAATGAATAGCCTAGTAAGAGCACCAGTGGAAGGGGAAGCCCTGGGTCCTGCTAAGACTGAACCCCCAGTGAACTAGATTGTTGGGGGAGGGCGGCAAGGGGGAGGATGGGGAGGGAACACCCATAAAGAAGGGGAGGGGAGGATTAGGGGGATGTTTGCCGGAAACCGGAAAGGAATAACACTCAAAATGTATATAAGAAATACTCAAGCTAATTAAAAAAATAATAATAATAATAATAATGGCTGACACTCAGCAAGTGTCAATAATGCTAACTACTACTGATATAAAGTAACTCTGCTGCATCTCGTGGGATGCTGTTTGGTACAAATTAACTCACACAATGTGAGCATTAATATCTTCACATTACCAGCCAGTAAGCACCACAGATTCCACATCCCTACCTAATATAAATCTAAAGACTGACTTTGGAAGCTTGTCTGTCCCCATTGTGTCTAATGCTTTTGTGCTTCTTTAGAAAATGGGTCCCTTTGCTTCTGGTCAAGTCCCATGATGCCTCATCTGCAGTCAGTGAGCCTCCTTTCCATGTGGCAGGAACACCTATCTGTCAGCTGTTATGCCCAAAATTAACCTGCAAGTCCTCCCTGCCCAAGGACCAGCTAACATCCTGGAATGCTGGACATTGTAGTTCTTGGGATATTACAAAAGCCTCATGGGAAAGTATGGTAGCCTATAGGTTTGTCTTTATTAAACCCCTGCAACAGATGGGGGGGCCAGTCAGCTGGAAAATTCCAGGAAATAGTCCTGACCAACATCCATCTCTTGGTCAGTATTTAATATTTAATGAAGCTTGCTTTAAATATGGCCGAAATGGTTCAATTGGCTTTTCTCCAACAAATCTCAGGATTAATATCTGGCCTGGATAGTCCAAGCCCAACTTTTCAGAGTTCCAAAGTAAGGAAGAGTCTCATGTGTCTTTCGCGGTAAAATCTCTGAAATTCCTTGCAAAGATTTCACCCTTCACCTAGAATACAGAAAAGCCTGTTTATGATCTAAGGTGCCTTTGCACTCAGATTGCAATGTAATGTCATCAATTGTGAGTGGAGTGTCTTCCAAGCATCCAAGCATCTATTCACACTGATCTGAGTAGGCATTTATTTGCCTCTCTGTTCTACAAGCAAGAGGGACGTTTATTTACCAGGAGAATGCTCTTCACTGTTCCCTTTTTAGGGAGCAGGATGCATAGGGGTACATCCTATACCCTCCACAATCTCCTTGTGACAGTGCATGGGGCAGCTAGTGCTTCCCTACAAGCCTCCTCAGCCACACAGAGATTGTGTTGGTTTTACTGCCCCTGCCCAGGGAGGCATCTTCATCCACACAGTTCAGAAGGTTACTGGGATTTATCTCAATAGTACCCGCAGAGGATTTCAAACCCTCTGAGAAAGTCACTGTCACCCTAGAGCCAGGACAGAATAGCAGGCATGCTTGTTTAACATGTAGCCAAGAAGACTCTTAGTAGCTCTTGTCTTGATCTTGCCTGCCTCCAGTTTAGGATGAATGTTGGGACTCTGTCTTGAATACCTTTGAGCTACAGTCACCAGCTGAAGTCTTGATGGAAGTGTTATGGATTTTCTCCCTCCTACCACCTCTTTACCTCTAACAGATGAATGAGGGGAGTTTGATATTTGGTCAGATTATCCTGTTCTAGAATACCCCACTCAGGAAAATCCCAGCCAGGGTCTACCTGAGAACATACAGGATAAAAGTCTTTTCCTACAGAAGAAAAAAATAAAAGCCATGAATCAAAACCCATCTTCATAAATGTCATCTGAGAATCAAAAGAAAAAATAATTTGAGCATATATTTTATTTTAGGTTAAAGGATATTTCGTTCAATTCTTCGGCCCCTACATACTAATGCCCTATGTTCTGGGCACTGAGCCAGGTACTAGGGTTCTAGCCAGAGGAACATAGCAGATATGGCAAGCCTCATGTGGTTAGACTCTGTCTAGATCATTGAAGGGAAGACACCAATTAGGTTGCCGAGCACATAAATATGGAGTCATAAGTGTCAGAAGTGCCGTGGTGGAAGTAGGAAGCTTCTCTGGGGGCAGACGGCCATCATTGCAGACCTACTCTGGTCATGGGAAGGAAGGTTCCCTAAGAGAACGATGATATACTGAGAGGGAGAAGAGACACAAATGAAGGAAGGTAGGAACGTGGAAGCCACAGATTGCCTGAAGGAAATCAACTGTGAGTGGAGGTCTGTGGTGTCTTCATGCCACACATCTGGTGCTATGGGCATTACAACTGCCCATGTGCCTGTTTGTAGGTAGAATATGAGTAGAGCTATCTTGTTTTCAGAATTACCAACAATAAACTTTTCAGTAACTTCAAAGAAAAGTGAGGACCAATGGGCCAAGACGAAGCACCTTAACGTCATATGAAAGGTGGGAAGAACAGAGTCTCTGCTGTCAGTTTCTCGGGATCTAGGACAGGCTCTCCATGACCTAAGAGGCCATAAGCACATCACTGAGTCCTTTAGACTCTCATTCCTTCATCTGCAAGCTGGACACTTTATCATGCATTCTCTTGAATGTTCTTCTGATTTCCAAATGGTCTGTATTCCTGCAGTTGATCTCAGTGGTATCTGGAAACCCCAAACTGAAGTGTAACAGTTGTCCGTCCACTTCTGTAGTGTGTCTGAATAAAACAGCTTGATGAGGCAGGATTTGTTCGCCATTTCGTGGGTTGAAAACAGTTTGTTCTTTCAATCGGGCACTTTTAACATAAGGATAAAAATTAAACATCGGTAAGGTCTTTCTAAAATTAGCCATTTTTGTAAAGTAGAATCATCTTGAAAGTCTGCCAAAAAACAGTGCTGATGGAGATGCAGCTGTAAAGGAAGTAGGAACATCTTGCCATGTCACAATCCAGTGAAGAACTCACTAGACCACAGAATACAGCAACCGAGAAGCAAACCCCAGGCTTGGACAACTAGTTTCTTAATTAAGCCCTCTGTTCAATTCACTTGAAATATACAGTTTATTTAAGAAATAATAGGAAAAACAAAATTCAAAGCAAACATCAGGAAACCCCACTAATCCTACCTGCTCATTCTCCAGCTCACAGCACAGGTCACGTCCCACAATCACAAGGCCATTAAAACTATAATGAAGAACTGTCACCGAGGGTTTTATAGAGTCTGAAGATTGCTTTTCATGCACCAGGCTTTTGTGTTATTTAAACTTTGTTACTGTCATCATTTTTCTAGGTGTTGAGTTTAACCTTTGAATACCACCAACTACGCAGGCCCACAGAGCCTGCTAGCAAACGAAGTTACTGGGCCCAGTGATCCATGGGGCACATCATTCCCCAGAGACGTTTGCATGAAATGAGACCCCTATATTTGTCCACATGTTTTAAGCCAGACATAAACTGCCAAATTTATAAACCACCATCTATGAAATTCAACTGTATGACTCCTAACAGCAATAAGGAACGTGATTTAAGGGCTATACTACACTGGATATAGCAGAAAAGGATTAGAATAATCATCAAATCCAAGGACTGCATCATACCTCAAGGTCTTAGGAGTTTGTTCTCCCTCTATGTATCTGAAAATAACCATCAACTGGAGCCCACGGAGAGCTCATAAAGGGCTGAATGATGCAGTGGGTTAGGAGCTGGCTGCACAGGGAGAGAATCGGAGTATGAATCTCAGGAACTACCAGCGGCTGTAATCCCAGAGTTCCTATAGTAATGGGAGCAGACCAGAGAACCCCCAGAAGTTCATAGCTCAGCCAGCCTGGTGTACACAGAACTGAACAACAAAGCCACTGTCTCCAACACATAAGGTGGAGGGCAAGGCTAATGACAGAGGCTGTCGTCCACCTCCATGTATGTGTCATGTACTTAGACCCATGAACACACACGAATCACTTATACACATACAGACACCACGTGCATAGTCAAAGACTTGCGTTTTGTTCAAAAGTTAAAAAAAATGACTGGGTTTGGTACTACTGAACCAGAAGCCCAGTGGGGAAATCCTTAAGTAAATATCACATATACTCAATTGATCCTGCTCAATTCCTCTGCAACTTGAAAGTGGGCCTTAGACTCAGTTGAAGTCTTGATTAATTTAAGTTTCGAAGTCGAGCCTAGTGTTGCCTCCACGGATGAACTGAAATCACAACCTCACAACAGGGGTTGTAAAACCTCATTTTGCCTATCAATTTGGGACTCATAGCTGTAAAACAGAGTCCCCAGGAATATCTGTGAAGATATTTCTTGAAGGTATGAGCATTTGATTTGTCAGGCAGAATGGAGAGGACGGGCCATCTCCAATGCGAATGAGCATCACCCAACCTGCTGAGGCCCGTAGAAAACAAACAGTGGAAGAAGGAGACTTTGCTTTCTCTCCTCCTGCCCATCAACGTTTCCTCTTTTGTCTTTTACCTCCAGACTTGGACCCAGCCACTGGCTATCCTGTTTGTCTAGCTTTGAAATGATGCATTGTGGAACATCTCAGCCTCCATGATCAAGTCCCTCGATTCCTCAAAATGAATCTTTTTCTATTGCTTTCTATGCATTCTGTTGGGTCTCTCCCTCTAGAGAGCCTTGAATAATCCAGCACCTTTATAAACTGTTGTGTTTGCAAAGTTATTAGCAGTCCTAAAATGGGAGTGACAGCCACGCTGCCTTAGGAAGGCCGTGGCTTCATTTACCCCATCTTTGTTTGAGGTAAACCAAGAGCCTTAACATGGTCACAAAGATCTTGCTTCCTCTACAGAGGAAAACTTGGTCTAAGAAATGATCTTTCCACTTTTGCACACATACAAATTCAATCACGAAGGAAGCCAAGGCCTGCGTTTCTGCTACTGATGCACTAGCAGTGACGTGGTGATATTTTTCTACTTTGACCTCTCTTCAGCAACAGGGCAGGAAGGGGAAGAAGGAGGAGCATCTAATCAAACCATGTTGGACCTGTCAGCACTCACGAGACAATTAGTTAAGTAGCTAAACTTTTCAGTGCTGATAAAACCATTAAAAATGTGGTTGAATACAGAGTGACATCAGCATCTTGGACATTATAAAACTCAGCTGTTTGAGAATCTCTTTGAAGAAAATTACTGTGACAAAGCACACGACAAAATCAGCTTAAAATGTGGTGGGAAAGATGGCTCAGTGGTTAAGAGCCCTGGTTGTTCTTCTAGAGGTCCTGGGTTCGATTCCCAGCACCCACATGGTAGCTTACAACCACCTGTAATGGGATCTAATATGCTGGTATTTCAGAAGATGGTGACAATGTACTCACATATATAAAATAAATAAATCTGATTTTTAAGCAGCTTAAGAGAAAGGGGTTTATTTTGGCTCATAGCTTGAGGAGGCAGTCCATAATGGCCATCGTGGCTCAGAAGGCTTGGCAGTAAGATGATGAGGCAGCTGGTCATGGTGTATCAGCAGTCAGGAAAGAGAGAGCAATCAACGCTGGGACTCAGACCACTTTCTTCTTTATATTCGGCCTAGAACTACAGCTGTGGGATGGTATCATGAATGGCTGGAATGAGTCTTCCTTGCTTAGCTCACCCCATAAACAAACCAAGAGGTATGTTACCATGGTGATACTAAATTGATGTCTTGGGCCATTCTAATAACCGTTCTAATCACTCATGTTTCCATTGTTTTTCAGCAAATATGTGCTTGTTATTGGTCTGAGCATGTATGCAGCAGTAAGCCAGAACATTCAAAGGCCAAATCCCAGCCCACCTTCCCATCTTCCTTTTGGCAAGGAATAAGAAGGGGACAACTTATAATGGAATAAATATGTGTATAATAAAATATCTGGCAAAAAGGAGCCCATGAGGAAAATGAGTCAGGATACGCAGCTAGAGAATGATTGGACAACTTTTATGGAACATAGCCCCTGGTGCATCCCCATTAGCTGGCATTCATTATGATGATTTACGAACATGTATCATCTTCATTCAAATATAACTTTAACGATGCTGGCAATGCTACTTTCCATATTAATGGGTCTAGCTTTAAAAAGGAAGAGTGGTGCCCACGGACTGCTCTGAACGGTGTTTGTGAGTACGGGACCTGTCACTGTGGCTGCCTTTCCTAGCCTCAAAAGCTGCTCAATACCTCGAAACAAAACGAGCCACCCTTCACAATGCCCTGTGCCACATCTGCCCTAAGGAGTGCTCCCCATAAATCACCAGCTGACAGCAGCCCCTCGGTGGGACTGATATCCACATGTTCACATAGACTCCTCTGTGGATGCTCTGTCATGGTGTCTCTCACGTCTCGCAGAGGAGCAGCCACTGGGGTCCTGCTGTCGTCCATGCTCAACTTGGATGCTTGTGCAGAGCCATGCGTACCACTTCAGTTCCAACACTGGCTGCTTTCTTTCTTTATTTTCCCTTCCCCATATTTTAAGAAACGGGCTTTTTTGCACAAAGTACACAAATCACACTTTGATGCTTACAGTGTGTTGCTTGCTTGCTTGCTTGCTTAGTTGAAACCGTTCTCCCCTCGGCTGCCACCCCCATCCCCATATCACTGGATGTTTGCTTGGATTCCATAGAGCATGCTGAAAGTAACATACAAGTAAATGTGCTGTTGGGAGCATTTTGTTTGTCTTCTCAGACGCAGACTGCCGTAGTTAATGCTAATTGTCAAGTCAATGGCTCTAGAATCACCTAGTAGACAAGTCTCGGGGATACCTGTGAGGGGTTAACCGGATTCAGGCTATCCCCTAAGAATAGCTGGAAAAGAGCATCTCCCTGAGATTAGTTGACCCCCTGGGAGGGGATCAGGAAATGTATAGAATGGAGAGAGTCAGAGGAGCAGAAGCAGGCAACAGTGCCCTCTCCACTGGGCAAGGATAACCATGCAGCAAGAACACAGTCCTCTATCCAAGTTAGCTCGGTAGAAGGCTGGCTCTAAATGCCTGGAAGGAAAGTCACAGGCGAACATAGCTATTTCATTGAAAATGTCAGAAACGAGAAGAGGCTGTTATGAGGAAACAATGAAATAATAAATTATGGATTAAGACAGCTGTCTCCCGACCCAGCTCTCCTGAAGCACAACTTTAGAATCTAAGTGTTCTGTGAGACACCAAATCACTTCATCATCAAAAATGTTTGAGATAAGTCTGGGCTAGGTGTGAGGATGTGTGTTAACTTCCAGACATCCTGAAGCCCTCGCTTCACCGTGTGAATGGCGGAAGTACAAGGAAACACTAACGAAAGAATCCCACATCAATTTGAACATGTCCTTTTGCTATGGAAGCTGTTACAAGCTCATCTTATGCAAAATGCTTAGCAATATGTCAAGGGAAGTACTACAGCTAAAATAATTAGTTCCAAATATAGGCATTACAAATTGCACCTCTGATTCCTTAGATAATGAAATGAACGCACACCATATACAGGATGCATCATGCACTGCTCAGTTGCAAAATCACATAAGAAAGTTTTCAAAATCCCTGGGCAATCGCTGCCTTTCTGTTCATCCTGGCAGGACTCCGAGTACCCAGGAGCCCTTTCTTACACCTGATTAGTCCATTTTTATGATTGGTGATTTAAAAATATCCAGTGCTTTAAATGGTTAATCAAATTGTCTTCATTAAAGGAGTTTCAGATTGATTGCTTTTGAGCATAGAATTTTGTGTCTTCTAGATATGATTATATTAAAACACTATGCACCAAGAAATATGTAGCTAAATTCCTAAAGTTCAAATTATGTTAAGTGTCCATATTCACAAATAATATTGTTGACATGTAGAAAGAAAGTAAATTTGAGTTTTGTTAAAGGAGAAAAACCAGCTCTAACTGACTGTACACAAGTAGGGTACAAAAGTATATGCAATGTGTAGAATGTTTATTTGCTGGCACATGCATGGATATGTATGCATATTTGTATCAGGAACCTCATTTTCCTTTCCCTCTTCATTAAAAGGGGTGGAGGGTCTTAGTGGGATACAATCGAGAAACAACGCTCTTCTGCCCCGGATCCCCAGTCCTTAGGAAGATACAGATACTCTGATCAGGGTCGGAAGTCACATTGCTCCCTCTGGCACAGATGTAGATATATTTTCAGATTCTGAACTATATGGAGCATCCTACCATGTAGCCATGTAGGATGAAAAGCTTACCAGACTTTAAAATGGATCAGCTACAAACGGATGCTAATACTTTCTAAACACAGCCCCAGAACAAAAGGTCAACAAATGATGGTCCTTGGGCCAAATCCAGATGGAAGCGATTTGTATGTAAAATTTCCCTGGAACATAACCATCCCATGCATTTAAATATGGTCAATGGCTGTTTTTATGCTGCAGTGGGTGCTGGCAATGAAGTCTCTTTTATGACCAACGCTGTGCAAAATGTTATCATGTGTCACTTTACTTAAAAAGAGATGTTGGCCAAGACACAAAACAAAAGAGTTTCCAATCAGGAAACTGCTGACTGTCACACCCATCAAAATCTCTCTCCATACCCTCTGTCACAGAGACTCCTGCTCTTCTAAGATGGATGACATCTCCAGGATGGCTTCCTGGAGAAACAATCAAATGAAATACATGAAAGACTCCCACATAGAGATGTACAAGGCATCAGTGAGAGAAAATCTTTAAAAGATCAAGAAGAGGAGAGGGAGGGGGAGGAAAAGAAGAGGGAGAAACCGGGTAGAGACAGAGAATGAATATACCCATGAGCTGAAAGACTCAATATTGAAAAATCCATCCCTTTCAAATTGATCTAGGAATAGAGAACCAACAAAAAACCCTCAAGAAATTTTGGTAGAAATTAACGGGTTGATTCTATACAAACAAACAAAAAAGTTAAGACAATTTTAAAGAACAAATTTGAAGGGTTTGCATTCTACGATATCAAGATATATTATAACCCCGGGTGATGAGGGAAAAAAAGGTTTCAGCAAAGAGATACATATGCCCATGAACAGGTGCCAGGCAGGGAAGTAAGCACGAATTTGCCTGATGCGTGACCTACAGACAGCACTGAGATGCTTAGTCATGCAAAATAAAAATAAATGTTTAAAGGTCTGTGTATTTATTTATATGTCACGTGCATAGTGTTTTACCTGAGTGTACGTGACATGCCCACAGACGCCAGATGCCCTGGAACTGGATTTATGAGCAACCATATGACTTATAGAAACAGAACCCTGGTTCTCTATAAGTGATCTTAAGCACTGAGTCATTTCTCCGGTCCCTAAAGGTGAACTTTAAGCCCTAACTCACCTAAAAATTTACTTAAATAGTTTATGAGATTAAATATGAAATGTAAAGTTGTATTTAAAGCTGGGGTGGGGTGGACTATTGGGGCTACACATAGCTAATGGTTGCTGGAGGATGGAGTTCCATTTCCTTCAGTGGTAAAGCCACAGAGAAGTTGCCCTTGCGCCAATAAGTAGCATCTCACGCACTCTAGGACAAGTAGCGCTAATTAAACTCAGCAGCCAGACACAGAAAGAAGACCAGAAAGTAGGAGAGGAACTGGAGAAGAAGGATCCAGCTAGAGAAAGAGTGCAGTGAAAGCAAGGAATACAGTGTCCAGATGACTAAATACAAATGTATAAAACTGTCAAACTCTAAGGTCCTTTTAGACCACCAAGCCTGTCCGGGCAGCTCCTGCACTAGCCCTGTTGTTGGATCATGTCCCCAAGTATTCTCCTCAAGCACAACCCTTATTCTAAGTGTGTGTAAGTGTGTGGGTGTAACCTGACTCTACTAACAGATTGTGTATGTAATTAAAGCCTCCAATAAGCTGATTTAGAGTTATTATCGAAAGGGAAGATCCCATGTGAGTCTGACTGAGGTGAGCACCTTCAGAAGAGGAACTGATGGGGACAGCAAGGTGGCTCAACCGAGAAACACCCTTGCCAACAGGCTTGACAACCAGAGTCCAAGCCTTAGAACTCTCATTGTAGACAGAGAGAATTGATTCCTGAAAGTTATCCTCTGACCTCTACCTGTGCCATGGCATAGGCCTGTGTGCACATACTCACTCACAAATAAATACATACATAAATACATACATACATACATACATACATACATACGTACATAAATGTATTTTTAAATTTGTAAATAAATCACCACACATCTGTTCAGTAGGTAACAGTTTTGTTTTGTTTCATTTTTTGTTTTTTGTTTTTTTGTTGTTTTTAACAAAATAATTAGCTGGGCATAGTGTCACAAGCCTTTAGTCACAGCACTTGGGATGTAGAAGCAGACTATTCTCTGTGAGTTCAAGGTTACCCTGGACTGCATAGAGAGTTCCAGAATACTCAAGGCTAGATAGAGAGCCCCTGTCTCAAAAAATCTAAAAAGTAAAAATAAAAATCAATAGAGTATTTTACAAAAGAATTCGTACACTGCTAGTGTTTGCCTAAAACATCACCATTGGAAAATGGTGCTAATGTGGTTATCGATATAAATGCATATGCAAGTTTTCTAGTTGTTAAACTCAGCTTCAAGATGTCAGACAAACAAAAATGAGTATGCACATTGTGTCAAAGTTCATTCTTCAACATTTATATTTGGCTCTGCTCAATAGTCAATTTCTATGAGCAATCCATATATCATTAATTACTTCATGGGTAAGTAAATTACATTCATAAACTGTTACGGATACTATTTGAAAACAAAAACAAGCAAATTATTGTTAATGCGAAGCACAGATCTTTGAAAATAAAAGAATCCAAATGCAATGAATTCGGGCATATGGCTTATCTACAGAAAGTTTGTAACAGTCTAAACTAATACGGAGTTGAAGACGCCGAAAGCCAGCGACTTCAGCGTAGGGTAAATTGGAAGTCTTCAAAAGAGGCTTTCTGGATCCTTACTAACTGTTACAGTTTGTGGTCTTGTATGTACACAAGACAGTCTCATTTTGAAAATTCATAGAGGAATAAACTTAAGACGTGTGCACTTCCCTGCATGCATGTTAAGCTTTAATAATGCTTTATAAACGTGATAAAATAAATAAATAGTCAGGAAGTTGCATGTGGTTGGTTTAGTATGTTTTGAGCAGCAGGATAAACTAATAGATCAATGGAAGAGAATGGGGTCCATTATCAGAAACTCACTCATACTTGATTGATGCTAATAGACTATGACGTGGAGATTGCCCAAGCCCAAGGAAATGGGAGAAGTTAGGTAACAGAATCATTCTGTGAAATGTGTAATAGTGAAAGGACCCAGAGAATCAGAGCAGATGGATTCCAGAAGTGATGGTTGTTCACCCAAGAAAGAGCGCTGCTCAGTTTTTGGGAGTATCTTTTTGGAGAGTCTATCAGTGGGAACATTGAACAATAAGAGACATTCATAGGTGCAGGACCACATAACCCAATCTGTTCTCTGGAGGAAAGATCACTTCCATGACAACGAGTCACCATCCTCAAAGAATATACCGACCCAGTGGAACAGAATCAACTTGAGTGTCTTAACAATCAAGACAGATTAGAGTAGCAGGATGAAGCCAGCTCTGAGGTGTGAATTAAGCTGCTCCCATTCTGGCTATCTTTTGTTGAAGGATGAATTGTTTCATACTTTATTGCTTAAAATAAGAATGGCTTTATTATTTCACATGATGCTATGGATAGGGAATGGATACTCAGCCTTCTCTACTGCTGTCAGGAAGTTTAAGCTAATGCTAGTCAGCTTGTGGAGGGGTTTGCATAGAGGAACTCGAGTCCACTTATGTATATGTCTAGTGCTGTTTGTCTAGTGTCTATGATGACCAAAACTGAGTGGATTCAGACTGTGTGCTGATTGGGTGTTTGTTTGTTTCTTTGTTTTGTCGACTTGACACAAACTAGAGTCATCTAGGAAAAGGGAAACTCATTTGAAAAAATGCCTCCAGAAGATTAGCCTATGGGCCGGATCTATAGGATATTTTATTGATTATACAGTGATGTGTGAGATCCCAGCCTACTGTGGGCGACACTACCTTCAGTAGGTGGTGCCAGGTTATATAAGGAAGCAGACTGAACTCTCTTGGGGAGCAAGTCAATAAGCAGCATTCTTCCATAGTTTGTGCTTCAGTTCTTGTGCCCAGGTTCCCAGTTTAAGCTACTATCCTGGCTCCCCTAGACGATCTACTATATCTGTAACCAAATAAACTCTTTCCAAAATTGGTATAGCCTGTGTTTTATTAACACAATAGAAACCAAACCAGACATATTGTTACTCAGACAGTCTGCCTTGGAGATTCTCAAGAATGGTGGTTTTAGAGTAGCTGGACTGTTACACCAGAGTTCCCCAGCCCCGGTGTTCAAAAAATAATTCACGAAATCCCGACAGAAATTACAATACCCCCTATGACCGAGCTTCGGAAATCCCAGAACTTCACTATCACCCATACTATTGGTCAAACAAGTCAACTGATTGAGCCTAGAATCAAGGGCAGAAGGGTGAATCTGTCCATTACAAAGACTAGCAGGGCAGGACAAAAGTGACGGAACCCATCTTCAAGATGTGTCATCAAGCCCATGGCCTACATGTCACAACAAGGCCTCCTTCCTGCTGCATCAATGGTGTACTCAGCACCCCAAGAAGAGCTGCAGGACTCCAAAGAACAATGGTGTCCTTCAGATGGCTGTCAATAACCGGAACTGCTGAGCTGCTGCACAACAAATGCCAGGGATGCCCGAGAGCTAAAGAGAGACTGTGACGCCCACTCTCCTACTAAACACAGGAGGGCAGTTTCAGAGAAAAACAAGTAACAAGAACAAAAAAAATATGGAGATACAGATACAGATAGGAGCATACACACACACACACACACACATACACAGAGAGAGAGAGAGAGAGAGAGAGAGAGAGAGAGAGAGAGAGAGAGAGAGAGAGAGAAAGAGAGAGGGGGATGGAAAAGAGAAATTCTTGAATGGCTTGATGAATTCTTTCATTAATTAAGTTAGTCTTAACATAACAATACTTGCATTTGCTCCTCTAGACAGAATGAGCTAGAACAAAGACTAATTTCAGTGGTAAGAAAATAAAATCATAGTTTAACTTCCTAAGTCTGTGGGGAATTAAATCCAGACCTGTACGACTGCTTTAAGATGCCGTTCTTATGGCTTGATTATCTTAATAATTCATATGTTTTCATTCAAGAATGGCTCCCTCCTGAACCTTCAGATGCTCACACCCTCACAGGAGTGAGTGAACCTCAGTAATATTTGCTTCAATTCCACAGTCTTGATGACTTTTAAAATCCAATTTGTCTTAGACATAAAATATTTACTATTTTAAACACTTAGTTAATTCCTATTGACTCACTCTTTCCTGACACTCTCCTGAGGCTGTCTAGTCTATCACTCCTGGAGGAGCCCTTAATGTATACCTTCCCTGATTCATTGTTTGTTTCTTGCAAAGCTTTTGTCCTTGAGCAAAGTTATAATATTTCTTCAGAGACAGGTAGGCAAATGTTCACTGATATAAACCACTAGATATAACTAAAACAAGAAAAGGCATTTTGAAGAACAGGTGGAAATACAAAACCAAAACTAGGTCTTCAAGGGGCAAACATGAGGTGACAATTAAAGATTCATTCACAACTAATATGAATAAAATCTAAACAACTCAGGACACACCCATTGCCATCAGACTACTCACGCACTGCAATCGTCCTACCAGGAAATTGTGGCTTGTTCTTCAGTTGTAGAATCCCTTATAGTTCACATCTTCTATAGAAGACTCATTATAGAGAATGTATCTTAGGTCTCCCAGACACAGGAAAGCTTGTAATTATGCTCAAATTCAAACCTAATGGCTAATCCATTCTCACCACATTCTCTGAAATATCAGGTCCCAGATATATACACATATACCTCTCAATTCAGCATGAATTTTCTTCTAAAGTCTTTATCTCTTAAGTCATCCAGTGTAAATAAATGTTACGGTAACATATCACACTTCATTCTGAATTACTTTGCAGAAACCTCAACCCTGGTTGAAGCCATAGTCGCTTATAGTACTAAAACAGTGACACTGTATGCCTAACACGGGCAAGACCCTATGCCAAGTGATTCCCCTGTATTCCATGTTTGTACGTGACCCTCGTGCAGTCTGCCAGCAGTACTTCACAGCAGACTTTATTTCATACCTGGGAAATCAAGGGTCAGAGAGCTTAAATAAATTGTCTGAGCTGCAGTTGTGTACGGTGCTGACTACCGAAAACTTGCCAGCCGGTCACCTCCTTACACTCTTGCTCCCCTCCACTGTATTTTCTACCAAGATCTAGAAGGATCCTTTTAAGGACTGCCCAAGCAGCCCTCTTTTGATTTCTCAACAAAATAACTAGCTCACTCAGAATAAATTCTAAATCTCTTGACAGAGAAGAGATCGCAGAGTCTGGACCACTTGTCCGCCACTGCGCGCTTCTTCAGTCTTTCTTCACCCTGGTCTGTCAGCTCTTGGCCCCGGTGCTGAGTGCCACTCAACACCTGCCCTTCCAGGACACTCTTTCTGCATATTTCCTCTTGGCTTGTCTCCTTCTCATTCTCAGATATGTACTCAAATGCTACGTTTCTTATTTTGTTTGTTTGTCTTTTGAGACAAATTCTCACTTGGTGTCTCAGCCTGCCCTTTAACAGGGTGACCTCCGATCACGTGATCCTTTTTTCTTAGTCTCCTGGGTACTGGGATTGCAAACATGCACCACTTTCCAGCACTCTCTTCTTAAAGATCTTCCCTTTAAAATTCGTATTTAATATGCATCAGTTTTTCTCTACCACTTGTTACTGCATAACTTTTTAAATAATTATATGCTCATTTTCCATGTCAATTTACCTCCATCCAAATGGAAGTTCTCAGACAAATAATTTTAAATATTCTGTATCACTAAAAATTACTGGAAACACAGCAAGTCACCAAGATGTTCTACAAACAAATGACGGCATAGGTTATAGGCATTCATTTTAAAAAGGAGGCGCGGCTTTCCACTTATTGCATTATTTCAGTAGGTTTCGTTTTAGTTAGCAAAATTCAGATCGTCTGCGACTAGCTGTGCATAGCTAATAGCTAATATTTCCATCCTATAAGTCTCCTGGATTTTTACCCTTGTAAGGCACCATGATATCTTTACAAAGATCTAGATATTCTTGTAGATCCAGCCTTACGTTGTAAGATGTACCCTAGCTGGGTGTGGCAACACAGTTTCTCTGTGCATGTTTAAGTTAAAAGACTTGAACCACAATCTTTACGGGAAGCTTACTCACAAGCACAGTGCTCACTACACAAGCACAAAGACTCAAGTTCAAGCCCCAGCACCCACACCGAAAGTCAGGCACAGTAGTGCTCATTTCTAATCCTAGTGCGGAGGAGGGTGAGGCATATTACCTGACCAGCTTACCTAACCCATAGTGACTTCGCATTCACTGCCTAGCCAATCAGTGAGCTTCCGGTTCACTGCCTAGCCAACAAGTGAGCTTCCGGTTCACTGAGAGAATCTGCCTCTAAGAAGATGGGCAGAGATGGAGGGAGACCAGTTAAGGAAGACACCTGACTTCGAGCTCCACACACTCGCACACATACACACACATGCTCATAATAAAACCTCAAAATAAAAATATAATAATGATAACACACTGGAAAACTCTAGGAAGCCAGCAACAGAAAAATAAATAAGCAATACGTGATAGGGCTATATAAAGGAATATCACTAGGTGCTACAAAGGATTCCTATATACACAATGATTGAATAGATTGCAAATTATTATAATCATTGTTTTAAAGCCAGGCACAAAAGAATGCACATATCACTATTATATTTATATGATGTTCTAGAAAAGGTTAATGTATACTGTGGAAAATATTCTTCCACCGGCATAGATGGCCCTAGACTCCTAGGTACTCTTTTACTTCATGACATAGGTTGGCTTACAAGTGTCTGCTTAGTCAAAAAATCCAGGGATGACTGTAAGATTTGTGAAATGTGTTGTGTATTATATATTATATATTGATATAATATATTGATTTTCATTTAAAAGAAAAACAGTAGCTCAATATTGGATTCCAGCTAATGATGTGTGTACACTGAAATTTATAAGGGGAATTGGACAGACTTCTCAAACTTACATTGACTATAGAAGAGATAACTGGATTAAAGGGACATGAGGTGGCATCTATGGGTGCTATAAATGACAGAACTGCAGAGGGTGGGTTGCTTTCAACGTAAAATTCTAACAGCTTTGCCCTGTATTTTTTTAACCCATCATCTTTTACCCACTCTCCCTCCTGAGCCCTTCTGGACCGGGGCCCTCACTGTAGTTCTGCCTGCTCAGATGAGTGGGTCTGAAAGGAAATCTCAAAGTCATGGCAACTTGGGGCTTGGAGATCAAGTAGCTTCTTCCCATGGCATATATGAAGGTTGGACTGGCATCAGAGTCATAGAATCCCTGGCATCCATGTTTGAGAAAGAAGAAGACAGTTTCTCTCCCAGAGAAGTAGGGTATAAGTCTTTCAACCTGGACAGAGACCAGACCCATGCCCACAGCATTTTAAGTAAACTCATACACGTGCATTATGTAGGGCTAAAAGGGAGGATTATTTCTGCCCTATTACAAATTTATGTTGTAATATGTAATATGTTGTATATAGGGATAAGAAGAAGGATTATTTCTACCCTATTACAACCTTATCTTTTTGTTCTTCTTGTAAAAATAATTCACTGAAGTTTATTGCGAGGATCCTTATAAAAGCAATGAAATAGTGTAAAATGATCATAAAAACCAATCACTTATTTTATACAAAATAGAGTAATAAAATCGCCTTTTGTGAGGTGTCAAATGCAAAGAAATTTATCCCTTCAGAAAAGCCAACGCTGCTGACCACAAGCATGTAATCTCCTCAACTTCTTGTGCCCTTGCAGAGTGAGAGGACCCTTCAGTATTCCCAGCTTACAATGGCTACTGCATGCTCTCCATGCTTACAGAAGTCCACAGCATGAATTGTCTTAGCGGAGAAAATCCTTCCTCTCTCTCTCTCTCTCTCTCTCTCTCTCTCTCTCTCTCTCTCTCTCTCACACACACACACACACACACACACACACACACACACACCAGCACAAAACAAATCATTTTACATATTTTATTGAAGACGTGGCCACTGGTTGGTTTCCCCTGCTCCTGTGAATGGCTCCACACCCATGCACATAGAGAGAACCTGGATTCCTTCTTCATGTTTCCACTAGTAGCGCATTCATTAAAAGAACCCACAAATTAGCAACTATGAGATGCTTTCCTGACCCAAATCCTCCCACTCTGCCTGTGACAGTACATGCTTTTTGGTTTCCATTTCTATTCTGATGTTTCCTCTACAGAAGTGAGAGAATTAGAGTCAGACAGACTCCCTGGTAGGCAGACAGATAGGAAAGGGGCCATAGCTGTGTAATAAAGATAGTGAACTTTCAAGATAGCCAGTATGGTGGTTTGAATGTGCTTGGCCCATTGAGACGTGGCACTATTAGGAGATACTACGGCCTTTTTAGAGTAGGTGTGGCCTTGTTGGGAGAAGTGTATTACTCTGTAGGTGGGCTTCAAGGTCCCCTAGTGCTCAAACTCTGCCAAGTTCAGAAGAGACCCTCCTTCTGGCTACCTTCAGAAGATCCTGACTGGCTTTGGGTGGAGATGTAGAACTCGTGGCTCTTCCGGCATCAAATCTGCCTGCATGGAGCCTTGCTTCCCACTGTGATGATAATGGACTGAATCTCCATAACTATAAGCCAGCCCAATTAAGTGTTTGCCTTTAAAAGAGTTGCCTTGGTCATAGAGTCTCTTCATAGCCATAAAACCCAAATTAAGACTGCTGGCTTCTTCCTCACCCTACCGACCTGAGACAAAAGCCTGACAACTTAAAACAAAGGCCTTGTAAGCTTTTGTCTCCCAACAGCAGACTCCTTGCTGATGGACTGATCCAACAGGTTCAGGGTCAGGTCAAAAGTGCTATATGACAGTTGTGGACCAATCAGCCACCCTGTCTTTTTTCAGACTGACCAGTCCCAAACTGGGAGAAAAGACTTCAGAGTCTTAAGAACCCCAGCCTGTCTGCTGTGCATGAGATTTCTTCACTGCTACCTGCCAAGATCAAGATTTTCCTGCCTTTTAATTCTTTAATTGGCAGAGAAAATGAATACAATCAAGGCCCCCAGATGGTAACACAAGGACTAGTCATATCATCCTACATGTGTGGCTAGAAGATCTCCAGAGCTTATCAGTGTAGAAGGTAGAAGAAAGGAAAGGAGAAAGGGGGCTGAGAAGATGCCTTGGCAGATAAAGAAGCCCAACACCAAGCCTGGTGACCTGAATTTTATCCCTGGAACACTTGGGATTGAAGGAGAAAACAGAACTCTGAAAATTGTCCTCTCAACTCCACATGTGTTATGTGACCTTTGGTATACACACACACACACACACACACACACACACACACACACACACACACACACACTGGTGCAGGGAGTGCATAGATAAAATGTCGTAAGAACATAAAAAAGAAAGAAAGACTAGAGGAAAGAAGAGATGCAATGAGCCAAAGGTGAAATGGGCGGAGCAGTGTAAGGAAGTGACAACTGACAAAGTTACAGCCTCTCTTAATGCCCATAGTAGGCTGATTAGAGGTTGTAACGGATGCCCAGGTGTTTCTTATGAGCAGAAAGTTTCTTCTGAGGAGAAAGTTGTCTTAGATACAAAACCACAACAAGCTTTTATAATAAACTTAGTGCTCACCAAGTCCTAGATACTAGCTAATGAAAGCCATGGGAAGAGTGGCAGTGTAAAAAGTATAAAGACACAGTATAAAGACACAGTCTGGAGAATCACAAAGCAAGAGGAACACAAAATAATATTAAGCGCAGAAAGAAAAGAACTTCTTGTCCTCTCACCCGAATGTAGGACAGTGATGAATAGAGATTAGAAGGGGGATGGGGGACCTCATTAATACATACAATTAATGCATGATAATCAGAAGCAAAATAAACTATTTGAGGGAGAGAAAGAAGAGGAAAGAGAGAAATGCAGAAACAGACCACACAGCCTTGAAATGGTCAACCATGTAGAAAACCTCTGACATTTCTGTCAATAGAGATTTTGTTGTGGTTCTTACAATCCAATAAAATATAGAATCCAATTTTTTCTTAGAATGAGAGAGAGAGAGGGAGAGAGAGAGAGAGAGAGAGAGAGAGAGAGAGAGAGAGAGAGAGAGAGAGAGAGGGAGCTCACAGATACAAAAGTCAAGAATAGGAGGAGAGCTGGCATCTGGGTTACTATTCAGCATCACCTGTGACAAGGGAGTGCTCATCTCTCCATTGGCAGGAACATGGCAGCTAGCACAGGGCATCATCCTTTGTCTGGTAATTGCATACCGGTGATGAAGTCAGAGGAGTCAGCTCCTGTCAGAAAGATCAGACCAAAGTTACAAAGTTAAGTGCAGGAGATTCTATCCATCACTGCTTCATTTCAAATTCAAAGGGACAACGCTAATCCAATTTTAAGTTCTCACAGGAACCCAAGCAATTTGGGTTTGATCTTGGCCAGTCTCTTCCTACTCATTTAGATGAGTGACATCATCGAAGAGACCTAAACACTATGAAGTTAGGCCAGCCTTGAAAATGGGCACCAACCCATATTACTCACATTTGAGAAAATCTGTACCAGTTAAGGGATTTGTTGGCCATGTACCAATAATTAATTTCAACACACTGGTCTACCCAAGGGACAAGCAACATTTGTATTCTCATATCTGGGTCAGATGACAAGCATTAGGAGGTACTCATGTCTAGTGAGTGTGGGTGAAGGCAGATGATGTCTGTTAATATACATGAACTAGGGCACTAAACCCCAGACCCTTCAAACTCCCATTAATGACACACAGCCTTGGCCTTTTCCTTTTCCCATTTTAGTCTAAGTTCCATAACTTGTGATTGTGTGTTAACACAATAAATAAATAATAAGCTTTATGTGCTAACATTATAGTTAGTTTTGACAGGCTAACAACGTACAGAGGTAAAACACAAAATGCCAGTGGTCTGTAGTTCTACAGAGCTGCTGGGATCGTCTCAGACCAAACTGGGGCCCTTTGAAACACGCTGGTATCTTCTCCTGAAACTCTGGAAGGCACATCAGTGGTTGCTGCAGGCTACCGAGATGTCTACATGCCGGCCTACTGCAGGCAGGGATGGAGACATTTCAGAAACCCGCCGCAGCTTCTCGTAAAGTATGTTGTACCCAGCAAGTGGTCAAGTGAGTCGACTGCTTGCTTGTCAATTGGGGGTCTTCCTCTCTGCTGTCAGAACAATGCTCTTGGCTGTGGAGCAAGGACTGAAGGAAAGGCCATACAGAAACTCCCCCAGCTGGGAATCCATCCCATATGAAGCCACCAAACCAGGTCACTATTGCTAATGCCAAGAAGTGTTTGCTGACAGAAGTCTGATATGGATGTCTCCTGAGAGGCTCTGCCAGAGTCTTACTGATACAGATGAGGATGCTTGCAGCTAACCATTGGACTGAGCACAGGGACCCTAATGGAGGAGATAGAGAAAGGACTGAAGGAACTGAAGTGGTTTGCAACCCCATAGGAAGAACAACAATATCAACCAACCAGACACCGCAGAGCGCCCAGGGACTAACTAAACCACCAACCAATGAGTACACACATAGAGGGACCCATGGCTCCAGCTGCCTATGTAGTAGAGAATGGCATCGTCTGCCATCAATAGGAGAAGCCCATGGTCCTGTGAAGGTTTGATTCCCCAGTGTAGGGGAATGCCAGGGTATTGGGTGGGAGTGGATGGGTGGGAGTGGGAACATCTTCATGGAAGCAGGGGGGAGGGAGATGGGAAAGGGGAGAAAGGGGTTAACATTTGAAATATAAATAAGTAAAGCATCCAATTAAAAAAACTCAAAAAAAAGAAACCAAAAATTAAGAAACCACATAAGAAAAACTCCAAAAGGCTGACAGTTATCAAAATAAAACACAAAGCCTCAAGGCCATTTGAAAACTACCCATCTTGTGGAGGTTATGGCAATCATACACATTGTATACCACATTGTCATGTTCAGAAAACGAGTGTGTGTCTCTGGGTGGTGTGTGTGTGTGTGTGTGTGTGTGTGTGTGTGTGTGTGTGTGTGTCCGAGAGTGCATGCGCACACCCCCACATGTGCACTTTGCTAATTTTCTCTCCTCTTGGCATGGTTCCCAGCAAGTACCTCCTCATTCTGTGATGGACTCTGCCGTGCTTCTATCTTAGATTAGAAACCTTCTCCGAACGTTCTACCTTGACATTTTTTGAGATATATGCTACCTGCAGGAGCCTAAAGGTCCGTATATGCTCGACACCTTTCTCCTTGACAGAAGCAACGTCTACCACCTCCACCCCTCCAAACCATGCTTAGGAGTTTGCCTCAATGTTACAGCAGTAGAGGAAAGCTGTGGTGAGGTGCATCTCTTTATCTTTCTTCCTTTGGAAGCTTTCCCTCCAACACCCAGGAACCAGCATATGTAAAGCAACAGTTCTGTGTGTTCCAAATCAGGAGCCACTGAGCAAGCTGTGAGGCCACTGTGAAAGAAAAGGTGGGTCAACTTCCAACACCAATAATACAAAGACTGAATAATGGTGGGTTCTACCTCAGACCCTCTGCTTGGTACCTGGCCTACCTCACTTAGTGCACCTAGCTTGGCAGACGAAGAATCTAGAGACACTTGTGTCTCTCAGTCTGACCATAAGACTGCTGAAACAATGTTCCCTAAAGAAATGGGAATATCCTCAGACTTTCATGCTGGGGGAGGGGAAAGGCATCCACCAGAGGGAGAGATTTTCCCCTAGAGATTTCAGACCTTTCTAACAACATGCCAGCCAGATCACCTGCAGGATGTTGATGAATCTGAGACAATGATGGGTCAGTGGTGGGAGGGACCTTTGTCTGGGACTACTTAGATCCTCGGCCCTCTGCTTAAACTTTGATCTCATTTCAGGACTCTGAAGACAGACTTAAGGGGTTTCCTCTGGACCCCCTTGTCTCAGTGTGCCACATTTTCTGCTTTCCACGTTAAATTAGGCTCTTTTGATTGGTTTATTGAGAACAGGTGGTCAGAACTGACTTGGGGTACATCTGTGACCCCCATAACATTAGATAACACTGGCAAATGTAGAAGTTTGGCCTGGTTCTTCTTCCCAGCCCCATGCTCCCAGAAATAAAACTCAGACTCAAAATATATTTACAGATACCTTGGTCATATAGCTAGGCTTGTCTCTGATTAGATCAAGACTTAATACAAGCCATTTATTCTGATCTACATCCTGCCATGTGTCTGGTTACCTGTGTACCATCTCATCACACCTTCCCTGGCGAATCTTGCATGCCTCACTCTACCCCCAGAATTCTTTCTCCTCCTGGATGTTCTACCTCCAATTTCCTGCCCAAGCCATAGGCCATCAGATTTATGTGTGTCACACCCATACACACATAAGATATTCTTTCCACAGCACAGCACAATTTCTCTCAGTATTCTCCCACATAACTGCCTCCATCTCCCCAAACCTTACCTCTGTGGATCTTGCTTGTCCTGCAATCCAGTCAGTATGCAGCAGAGCAGGCAGAGAGTACGTTGAGGACCAGAAATGCTGCAAGTGTTAGGGGGGATCTTCTCATTTCAGAACCATTTCTGCTTACACACTACAAGCAGAGTCTGAAGCCTTAAGGCAGTGTGGTGTAATTGCTCTAGACACTGGCACTGGTGACGATGGAATCGGGTCTTTGACTCTGACATCGACCAGCTCTGTGACCTTGAACAAGTGACTTAAGCTTGTCTCTGCTGGGCTGAGCATAGGATGGGAGAAATAAAATATCTTTATGGGGTTGTTACAATGATGAACTAAATTAAAACCTGGGAAACACCTAGAACTAACTATGCCAGGTGCATAGTTTTTGTTTCATTTCTAATCTCATAAAAATAATGGAAACAGCAAGAAAGGAGAGGGAGAAGGGATTCTATAAGCAACTGTCCTGATGCCAGTCAGCTGTTATCAGTGAGCATCCCATAGGGGGACTTTTCAAATTAGATCCAAAGGACCCAAGGGCACCACTCCATTATATCACAATGGGTAGTGAAATTGTATAAAGAGAAACCTGTACCATCCAAGGGGACTACTCTGTTTGGACTCAGAATATAGATGATGGTTATAAAGAAGAATCTGATCGTCAGAGTATGGTTTCAAAGATGTCCTAAGTTAATGGAAAAGGAAGTACCAAAAGATTCTATTCAAAGAGTCAAATTTTTTATAAAAGAAAAAAAAAGTAACTTGATAGGTATCTACTCAACTATCAAAAAGTCCTCGATGATTTAATCTCTACAGGATTTTTATTCTAAGAAGATGCTAAAAGCTGAGTAAGGCGATGTGGGCCTGTAATCTGAGTTCTCATGAGGCAGAGACAGGGAGGTTGCTACAAGCTGAAAGGCAGCCAGGGCTACATAGCGAGCTAAGATGTCTGTGATGGCTAATGCTGTGTTTTAAGTTTAAATTACTGTGCTCATCTATAAAACAAAAATGCCTCTGACTGTAAGACCTACTTGCCCAAGGACAGATAATGTTCAGGAGAACTAGAGTCTGTCCAGATAAGATAATAAGCCAAGCGTTTCTTCTTCTGTAAACAAGGTTGGTTGCCCCAACTGCACAGATGTGTGCTTGCACATGGGCAGGAAGTCGGTAGCCTTGCCTTTAGAAGCAGCTGACTACGGTAATTCAGTGCCACACTATGAGCCTGAGTCTCAGGTGAGAACCTGACTAGTATTTAATAAAACCTCTTATTTGTTATTTGTTAAAAGTTATTAATTGTCAGATTGGTGAATCTCTGAGCCAACCCAGATCCATAGCAAGATAGTATATAATGCAGCAAATCATTTTTGAGGAAGTATAGTGACCGCAGATTATCTCCGACTTTTTACTCCCTAAATATTCTTTTGAGAAGTTAAAATGCCCTGCGTTTATAAGGATTTGAACACAGTGCACAGATGGAAGCTTCATTTCCTAAACTTGCTTGAAGCTGAGGGTAGCTACGTGGCCACATTCCCGTCGCTGAATGTAAATGGAAATCTGTTGAGTCAATTCTGATGTGCTTCTTTACATGACAGCTGCTTCTCTTATACTTCTTTCTCATATATATATATATATATATATATATATATATATATATATATATATACATATATTTTTTTTCAGAACACAAAACAAGTAAACCAGTTCTCTCCCACCACCCTCTGCCTTGTGCACATGGGGCAAAGTCAAGAAAATTGCTGAACGACCATCAGAAGAAATCATGTTCCCTGATCTGCTTGAGGACAGAGTGCCCTACCTTCCCTGGACCCTTGTCCTCTCTCAAGGAAATTAATTTCTATGTAACTTAAGCCACAAGTTTGGGAGGTTGTCGAAGTAGCCTGTTCTTACCTTCATAAACTTATGGATATAAACTAATGGAGATTAAATTCCAATAGCACAGCAAACAGTGCCTTAGTGTGTTACTCTAGAAAGACACAAAGCCATTAGAGCTGTTGAAGCCTGCTCCCCTCAAATAGCTGAGGTCTGGTTGTTCCATGCCAGCCAGCTATTTCACACTGTTGCTGTAGTATGCCGGCCATTGACATAAAATAAAATAAAATAAAATAAATAACGTGGCTCAGAGCATTCATGCTGACCACATGCCCTGTTATGTTCTATATGTTATGAGATTTCTTCATTTCTTAAGAAATCCCACAACTATAAGATTCAGGTAGGATCCATCAAATTAAAGGTCAGTATGAACTGTCATGTCTAAGGCTAGAGTCAGGGCTGAGCAGTGGACAGCACTGCTAGCACCCAAGTATGAGCTCATTGTGGTTTTTTTAGTTTTACCCATTAAAAGCTGAGCCTGAGAAATGGCCAGCTCACAGATCTGAGCTATTGCCCTGGTCAATCAATCAGGCTTGGGGTGTGGATTCAATAAACTATCCCAGTTTCACTGAGATCAGTGCTCATATGGTTGGTGGAATTACTCCTAAAACCCAACGAAGCCAAGTTCTGCCTTCAAAAAGGCCTCTAAAAGCTTTATAGTCCAGATAAATTAACCATCTACCAAGTAATTGTGTAACCGCAGGCTACACTGCTTGTCACCCAGGAATTAGAAAAAGCAGTATGGACTTAGAAGATGAGACAGTTCTACCAAGTCAGACCATGGACTTTTTGATCAGGAAAGTCCACTCACCACTTTTCCCACCTCCGTCCTTTCTCTTTCTTTCTCATGAGTTTGTTTGTTTGTTTGTTTGTTTGTTTGTTTTGCTTCATTGAAAGGGCCACACTCACTGTACAGCTCAGGATGGCTTGGAACTTGTTGAGTTGCCCAAGCTGCCCTTGACCTATCTATCTGGTCCTGAGTGCTTTGTATATGGCCACACATGGCTCCTACATGCCTAACCTCCCTGCAGCCAAATACAGAGAACCATCTCTTTTTTTCTAGTTCTTTAAGTTATCTATTTCAGGAAAGGAAATAGGGTCTCAGCTACCATGCTGGTAGAAATGGAGGGAAGAAAGACTGGACCCAAGGCTGTAAAGAAATTAGTAAGGATAATGGAGTTATGTGAATGAAACATAGAACTGTCTAAGGCTTAAAAACTGAACTTCAAAATTAGCAAATTAAAAGGTCAGGTGATCTATCTTAACTAAAAATAACAGGTAAGGATACAGGTAAGGATTTACTGGAATGTTTCTGGAGTCTGTATTGAAGACCTTCGCTCTATCAGTCCCCTGCTTGCTTGGGAGACTTTAAGCAACCAGGTTAAACACGTTTTCTTTTCGGAAAATTAGGAAGAAGAGTAAGGCTCAATTTGTAAACAACAACAACAAAAACGTAGTGCTGTGGATAGCACTGGGTAGGCATATATTAAATACTAAGAAGTGTTGTTGGTGACACTGTTGCCACTGTTCTTCATAATAAACATAATGAAAAGCTTCAGCAGACTATATTAGTAGGTTTTTCCATTACTGTGACAAAATACCTAAGGCGGTTAATTTTTAAGAAGAAAATATTTATTCTGGAAGCTTCACTTCATAGTGAGCTGGCTCCATTGGTACTGTAATTAAAAACACAAGCATGTCATGAGACCCATTCAACAGTGAGGAAGCCATACCTGGGACTGGGGTCCTAGCCAACTACTAGAGGCTAATGAGGTCACACGTCTTAAAGGAGAATCTGTTACCAGCATAATTCCTAAGTGCATTCGAAATATTTATCCTTATACCTACAGGTAAGTGTAGCTCCCACCCCTCGTCAAAGAAGCTTTTCACTGCAACAGAGACCATTCAGAAAATATGCATGCAGGGAACAATTTGTCATAGCATGCACATGCACAGTTAATATATCTACGATCCCTGCACCTGAGGCTCTAGGAACACAGCAGAAGGGGAGCAGAATGATTGTTAAGATCCAGAGACCACACTAGAGGAAAGGGAGACAGGGTGCTGAGGGTGACTGGAGCTGTGGACACCCGGTTCAAGAAGTTTCAGAGGAGAAGAATATTAGTTTGTGTCCTAGAGACCATTTTTTGTGATACTTTGGTCATGAATGTGGCTGCTCTCTGCTTTGTCGAAAAAGACCTGCCTGAGGCTAAATTGAGTTTTGGATTAATAGCACTAGCAGAAGAGATTTCAAAATAGTCTAGTATTGCCCATGTAACATGGTTATTAGTGGCCAGTTTTATGCAGATCAATAATGAAAAGGAGCAAATTGAGAAACAAAAAATATAAAATGTAGCTAAAACAGATGAAATAAAATCTGAAACTGAATGGAATAAAAGCTGTAGTGGCCTCAGTCTAAGATCCCACTCAGCTAAGCTTCCAACTTTTAAAAAGGAATTCAGAAGTCTTGGGGTAGATATGGCGGCATATCCTTCAATCCAACTGCTTAGGAGGCAGAGGCGGGCTGGTTCACAGAGTAAATTCCAGGACAAGCAAACTTAGGCAGTGAAGGAAACTGTTGAAAACAGAAAACTGGTATTTAAGCAAGGGGACCATGTTCTAGCCCCAGCAAGCAGCAGAACTTGGCAACTTCCATCACGTGGTTCTGGCTTTAGAGTCAAGGTTAAGCCATGTGTCTGTCAGGCCTAGAGATGTATGTAGGTAGTAAGGTGGAGCCTGGATTGCTTTGGAGTCATGTAATACTTGCTGAGGAACGCTGCTAGTGGAGAGTGGAATCACCCAAGAGAAAGAAGTGTCTTGTAGTCAACAAAGCTGAAAGGAGTTGGAGGTCTGAAGAGAGTTTTGATATCTGGCACAGAGATACAGAGTTTGGAGTTTGCCCAGCTGGCATTCAGCCTTGCTTGGATCCAGTATTTCCTTATTAAGTTTCCTTTCCTCCCTTTTGGAAATGTAACATATATTGTGTGCCATCATATATTAAAAGTATAGGATCTGATTATCAATTTTGGTTTTTCTAGGGGTTACAGTTAAGAGATTACCATATGAATCAGAAGACACTTTGAACTTGGAACATTTAAACAATGTAGAGACTCTCATGGACTACGGAGACTTTGAAGTTGGGCAGAACACATTTCTGCATTATAATATGGCTTCAAGCCTATGGAAAGCCTGGAATGGAATGTGGGAATTTGAAAAGAAATAGCTCCCACAAATTCATAGATTTAATGCTTAGTCACCAAGGAGTGGCACTATTAGGAGGTGTGGCCTTCTTGGAGCTGGTGTTGCCTTGTTGGAAGAAGTTAATCACTGTGGATGGGCTTTGAAGTTTCAGAAGTGCAAGCCAAAGCCATTGTTTTGCTTTTGCTCCTGCCTGCCCTTGCAGATGTAGAACTCTCAGCTCCTTCTCTAGCACCATGTCTGTTTGTGTGCTTCCATGCTTCGAGCCATGAGGATGATGATTAAACCTTAAATGTAAGCTAGATGGCAATTAAATGGTTTCTTTTATAAGAGTTGCCATGGTCATGGTGATTCTTCACAATAATAAAGTCCTAACTAAGACAGCTCTCCAAAAGGAAACAAGAATGCTAAGTCATGTGATTGTTGAACTGTACTGTATTGGGCATCTCTGAGAATATCTAGGCATTGGACACACCTCGTGGTGTTGTTGTTGTTGTTGTTGTTGTTGGTGGTGGTGGTGGTGGTGGTGGTGGTGGTGGTGGTGGTTTTGGTTTTGGGGTTTTGTTTTGTTTTGTTTGTTTTTAACCAGAAAGTATCTGTCGGGCCTGTTCACCTCCCTAAAAGCATTGTGAAAACTATTTCCTGGGTCATCACTGTAAGTAGAGCAATAATTTTTCTTAAAGCCTCAGGGCAGAGGGCAAATGATGTAGTGAGAAAGGAGGGAAACAGAAAGGGCATTTTTTTGAACCATTGTTTTAAAAAATTAGCTAAACTCCACTAGTCCCAAGATGCTACAAGAAGAGGTAGGTCAAATAAGAACTAGCCTTCCAGTTTCCATCTTCACCCCAGAGCTGACCTTGTTCCACAGCCTTCTGTGCTCTGATTCTGCTGAAAGAGAGCTGGTCTCCCAGGAATGCTGACACACCTGAGAGTGCAGGAGGGTCAAGTCACTGTCAAAGACAGCAAGACCAGCTAACACCAGAGATAACCAGATGGTGAGAGGCAAGGGCAAGAACCTAAGCAACAGAAACCAAGGCCATTTGGCATCATCAGAGCCCAGTTCTCCCACCACAGCAAGTCCTGGATACCCCAACACACCAAAAAAGCAAGATTTAGATTTAAAATCACATCTCATGATGATGATAAAGGACTTTAAAAAAGACATAAACAACTCCCTTAAAGAAATACCCGAAAACACAGGTAAACAGGTAGAAGCCCTTAACGAGGAAACAAATAAATCCCTTAAAGAAGTATAGGAAAACACAACCAAACAGGTGAAGAAATTGGACAAAACCATCCATGACCTAAAAATGGAAATAGAAACAGTAATGAAATCACAAAGGGAAACAACCTTGGAAATAAAATAAAATAAAATAAAAAAACTAGGAAAGAGATCAGGAGTCATAGATGGATCACTAACAGAATACAACAGATAAAAGAGAGAATCTCGACTTGAACAGCAGATCCCCCGCAGTCCAGACACCTCCCAGACCTGAAGGGAACCAGTCAACAGTTCTCTGCACCCAAATCCCAAGGAAGGGAGAGCTAAACCTTCAGAGGGGCAGACACGTTGGGAAGTCAGAAGAGACCACACTCTGCCCACATTTCTGACTCCACAGGATAACACCTAATGCCATCTGGGACCCCAGTGCACGGGGGGCCCCGGGAAAAGGCGGCGCAGGCCCTCCTGGTTACCGCCCTCACAGAGAGCTCAAAAGCAGCCCCCCATGAGCAATGAGAGCCGTGAGACCACAGGTAAGCAATGCCAGTAGCAATCCACTGAACTGAAAACGGGACCCCTGTTGAAGGAATCAGAGAAAGGACTGGAAGAGCTTGAAGGGGCTCGAGACCCCATATGAACAACAATGCCAACCAACCAGAGCTTCCAGGGACTAAGCCACTACCCAAAGACTATACGTGGACTGACCCTGGGCTCCAAACTCATAGGTAGCAATGAATAGCCTAGTAAGAGCACCAGTGGAAGGGGAAGCCCTTGGTCCTGCCAAGACTGAATCCCTTCGGGGAGGGCAGTAGTGGGGGAAGGATGGGGAGGGGAACACCCAAATAGAAGGAGAGGGGGAAGGGTTAGGGGTATGTTGGTCTAGAAACTGGGAAGGGGAATAACAATCGAAATGTAAATAAGAAATACTCAAGTTAATAAAGAAAAAAAAACACAGAAAGAGAGAATCTAAGATGTAAAAGATACCATAGATGACAGTCAAAGAAAATGCAAAATGCAAAAAGTTCCTAACCCAAAATATCAAGGAAACCCAGGACACAATGAGAAGACAAAACCTAAGGATAATAGGTATAGAAGAGGATGAAGATTACCAACTCAAAGGGCCAGTAAACATCTTCAACAAAATTATAGAAGAAAATTTTCCTACCTTAAAGACAGAAATGCCCATGAACATATAAGAAGCCTACAGAACCCCAGATAGATTGGAGCAGAAAAGAAATTCCTCTCATTACATAATAGTCAAAACACCAAATGCACAAAACAAAGAAAGAATATTAAAAGCAGTAAGGGAAAAATGTCAAGTAACATATAAATGCAGACTTATCAGAATTACATCAGACTTCTCAACAGAGACTCTAAAAGCCAGAAGATCCTGGGCAGATGTCATGCAAATCCTAAGAGAACACAAATGCCAGCCTGGGCTACTATATCCAGCAAAACTCTCAATTGACATACATGAGAAACAAAGATATTCCATGACAAAACCAAATTTACAGAATGTATTTCCACAAACTCAGCCCTACAAAGAATAATAGATGGAAAACTCCAACACAAGGAGGGAAACTACACCCCAGAAAAAGGAAGAAAGTAATCTTCTTTCAACAAACCCAAAAGAATATAGTCACACAAACATAACTCTATCTTTAACAAGAAAAATAACAGACGATAATAACAACAGAAACTGAGGAAATTAAAAAAAAAATCATCAGAACCTACTACAAAAGCCTATACTTGATCCCCGCCCACAGCTCACTGCTCCCAAACCCCGAGGGAGAGAGAGTTCACCACCCGAACAGGTGGGCGCTCCTGAGACTGCAGAGCTCAAGAGACCACCAATACTGCTCACCCCTGCCCACATCCCTGGCCCAAGAGGAAACTGTATATGGCCTCTGGGAACCGGTTGATAGGGGCACTGGTGCTGCAGGTCCCCTGCGCCCGAGAAACCACCGGAACCTGAAGGGACCAGATCAACAGTTCTCTGCACCCAAATCCCTTGGGAGGGAGAGCAAAACCTTCACAGAGGCAGACACACCTGGGAAACCAGAAGAGACAACACTCTGCCCAATTTCTGACTCCAGAGGAAAACACCAAATGCCATTTGGGATCCTGGTGCACAGGGGCTCCCGGAAAGGGCGGCGCAGGTCCTCCTGGTTGCTGCCCTCACGGAGAGCTCAAAAGCAACACCCACGAGCAAACTGGAGCCGTGGAACCGCAGGTAAAACCAACTTTTCTTCTCCAAGTGACCTGCCTGGTGAACTCAGGACACAGGCCCACAGGAACAGCTGAAGACCTGTAGATAGGAAAAACTACATGCCCGAAAGCAGAACACTCTGTTCCCATAACTGACTGAAAGAAAACAGGAAAACAGGTCTACAGCACTCCTGACACACAGGCTTATAGGACAGTCTAGCCACTGTCAGAAATAGCAGAACAAAGTAACACCAGAGATAATCTGATGGCGAAAGGCAAGCACAGGAACCCAAGCAACAGAAACCAAGACTACATGGCATCATCGGAGCCCAATTCTCCCACCAAAGCAAACACTGAATATCCAAACACACCAGAAAAGCAAGATCTAGTTTCAAAATCATACTTGATTATGATGCTGGAGGACTTCAAGAAAGACGTGAAGAACTCCCTTAGAGAAACACAGGAAAACATTAATAAACAAGTAGAAGCCTACAGAGAGGAATCGCAAAAATCCCTGAAAGAATTCAAGGAAAACACAATCAAACAGTTGAAGGAGTTAAAAATGGAAATAGAAGCAATCAAGAAAGAACACAGGGAAACAACACTGGATATAGAAAACCAAAGGAAGAGACAAGGAGCCGTAGATACAAGCATCTCCAACAGAATACAAGAGATAGAAGAGAGAATCTCAGGAGCAGAAGATCCCATAGAAATAATCAACACAACTGTCAAAGATAATGTAAAACGGAAAAAGCTACTGGTCCAAAACATACAGGAAATCCAGGACACGATGAGAAGCTCAAACCTAAGGATAATAGGTATAGAAGAGAATGAAGACTCCCAGCTCAAAGGACCAGTAAATATCTTCAACAAAATCATAGAAGAAAACTTCCCTAACCTAAAGAACGAGATGCCCATAAGCATACAGGAAGCCTACAGAACTCCAAATAGATTGGACCAGAAAAGAAACTCCTCCCGTCACATAATAGTCAAAACACCAAATGCACAAAATAAAGAAAGAATATTAAAAGCAGTAAGGGAAAAGGGTCAAGTAACATATAAAGGCAGGCCTATCAGAATCACACCAGAATTCTCGCCAGAGAATATGAAAGCCAGAAGATCCTGGACAGATGTCATACAGACTCGAAGAGAACACAAATGCCAGCCCAGATTACTGTATCCTGCAAAACTCTCAATTAACATAGATGGAGAAACCAAGATATTCCATGACAAAACCAAATTTACACAATGTTTTTCTACAAATCCAGCGCTACAAAAGATAATAAATGGTAAAGCCCAACATAAGGAGGCAAGCTACACCCTACTGGCAGCAAGAAACTAATTGCCTTGGCAACAAAACAAAGAGAAGAAAAGCACACAAATATAACCTCACGTCCAAATATGAATATAACAGGAAGCAATAATCACTATTCCTTAATATCTCTCAATGTCAATGGTCTCAACTCCCCAATAAAAAGACATAGATTAACAAACTGAGGATCCTGCATTCTGCTGCCTACAGGAAACACACCTCAGAGACAAAGACAGACACTACCTCAGAGTGAAAGGCTGGAAAACAAATTTCCAAGCAAATGGTCAGAAGAAGCAAGCTGGAGTAGCCATTCTAATATCGAATAAAATCAATTTTCAACTAAAAGTCATCAAAAAAGATAAGGAAGGACACTTTATATTCATCAAAGGAAAAATCCACCAAGATGAACTCTCAATCCTAAATATCAATGCTCCAAATACAAGGGCACCTACATACGTAAAAGAAACCTTACTAAAACTCAAAACACACACTGCACCTCACACAATAATAGTAGGAGATTTCAACACCCCACTCTCATCAATGGACAGGTCATGGAAACAGAAATTAAACAGAGACGTAGACGGACTAGGAGAAGTCATGAACCAAATGGATTTAACAGATATTTATAGAACATTCTATCCTAAAGCAAAAGGATATACATTCTCAGCACCTCATGGTACTTTCTCAAAAATTGACCATATAAAAGGCATAAAACAGGCCTCAACAGATACAGAAAGATAGAAATAATCCCATAGGTCCTATCAGACTACCACGACCTAAAGCTGATCTTCAATAACAATAAGGGAAGAATGCCCACATATACATGGAAGTTGAACAGTGCTCTACTCAACAATAACCTGGTCAAGGAAGAAATAAAGAAAGAAATTAAAGGCTTCTTAGAATTTAATGAAAATGAAGGTACAACATACCCAAACGTATGGGACACAATGAAAGCTGTGCTAAGAGGAAAACTCATAGCTCTGAGTGCCTGCAGAAAGAAACAAGAGAGAGCATATACCAGCAGCTTGACAGCACACCTAAAAAATCTAGAACAAAAAGAAGCAAATACACCCAGGAGGTGTAGAAGGCAGGAAATAATCAAACTCAGAGCTGAAATCAACCAAGTAGAAACAAAAAGGACCATAGAAAGAATCAACAGAACCAAAAGTTGGTTCTTTGAGAAAATCAACAAGATAGATTAAACCCTTATCCAGACTAACGAGAGGACACAGAGAGTGTGTCCAAATTAACAAAATCAGAAATGAAAAGGGAGACATAACTACAGAATCAGAGGAAATTCAAAAAATCATCAGATCCTACTACAAAAGCCTATATTCAAGAAAACTTGAAAATCTGCAGGAAATGACAATTTCCTAGACAGATACCAGGTACCAAATTAAATCAGGAACAGATAAACCATTTAAACAACCCCATAACTCCTAACGAAATAGAAGCAATCATTAAATGTCTCCCAACCAAAAAGAGCCCAGATGCAGACAGGTTGAGTGCAGAATTCTATCAGACCTTCATAGAAGACCTCATACCAATACTATCCAAACTATTCCACAAAATTGAAACAGATAAAGCACTACCGAATTCCTTCTATGAAGCCACAATTACTCTTATACCTAAACCACACAAAGACCCAACAAAGAAAGAGAACTTCAGACCAATTTCCCTTATGAATATCAACGCAAAAATACTCAATAAAATTCTGGCAAACCAAATCCAAGAGCACATCAAAACAATCATCCACCATGATCAAGTAGGCTTCATCCCAGGCATGCAGGGATGGTTTAATATACGGAAAACATCAACGTGATCCATTATATAAGCAAACTGAAAGAACAAAACCACATGATCATTTCATTAGATGCTGAGAAAGCATTTGACAAAATTCAACACCCTTCATGATAAAAGTCCTGGAAAGAATAGGGAATTCAAGGCCCATACCTAAACATAGTAAAAGCCATATACAGCAAACCAGTGGCTAACATTAAACTAAATGGAGAGAAACTTGAAGCAATCCCACTAAAAAGGGACTAGACAAGGCTGCCTACTTCTCCCTACTTATTCAATATAGTTCTTGAAGTTCTAGCCAGAGCAATCAGACAACAAAAAGCAGATCAAGGGATACAGATCGAAAAGAAGAAGTCAAAATATCACTATTTGCAGATGATATGATAGTATATTTAAGTGATCCCAAAAGTTCCACCATAGAACTACTAAAGCTGATAAACAACTTCAGCAAAGTGGCTGGGTATAAAATTAACTCAAATAAATCAGTAGCCTTCCTCTACACAAAAGAGAAACAAGCCGAGAAAGAAATTAGGGAAACGACACCCTTCATAATAGTCCCAAATAATATAAAAATACTTCAGTGTGACTTTATCCAAGCAAGTAAAATATCTGTACAATAAGAACTTTAGCCTCTGAAGAAAGAAATTGAAGAAGACTTCAGAAGATGGAAAGATCTCCCATGCTCATGGATTGGCAGGATTAATATAGTAAAAATGGCCATTTTACCAAAAGCGATCTACAGATTCCATGCAATCACCATCAAAATACCAATCCAATTCTTCAAAGAGTTTGACAGAACAATTTGCAAATTCATCTGGAATAACAAAAAACCCAGGATAGCTAAAACTATCCTCAACAATAAAAGGACTTCAGGGGGAATCGCTATCCCTAAACTCAAGCAGTATTACAGAGCAATAGTGATAAAAACTGCATGGTATTGGTACAGAGACAGACAGATAGACCAGTGGAATAGAATTGAAGACCCAGAAATGAACCCACACACCTATAGTCACTTGATTTTTGACAAAGGAGCCAAAACCATGAAATGGAAAAAAGATAGCATTTTCAGCAAATGGTGCTGGTTCAACTGGAGGTCAACATGTAGAAGAATGCAGATCGATTCATGCTTATCACCCTGTACAAAGCTTAAGTCCAAGTGGATCAAGGACCTCCATATCAAACCAGATACACTCAAACTAATAGAAGAAAAACTAGGGAAGCATTTGGAACACATGGGCACTGGAAAAAATTTCCTGAAGAAAACACCAATGGCTTATGCTCTAAGATCAAGAATTGTCAAATGGGATCTCATAAACTGCAAAGTTTCTATAAGACAAAGGACACTGTGGTTAGGACAAAATGGCAACCAACAGATTGGAAAAAAATCTTTACCAATCCTACAACAGATAGAGGGCTTATATCCAAAATATACAAAGAACTCAAGAAGTTAGACTCCAGAGAATCAAATAACCCTATTAAAAAATGGGGTTCTGAGCTAAACAAAGAATTCACAGCTGAGGAATGCCGAATGGCTGAGAAACACCTAAAGAAATGTTCAACATCTTTAGTCATAAGGGAAATGCAAATCAAAACAACCCTGAGATTTCACCTCACACCAGTGAGAATGGCTAAGATCAAAAACTCAGGTGACAGCAAATGCTGGCAAGGATGCGGAGAAAGAGGAACACTCCTCCATTGTTGGTGGGATTGCAGACTGGTACAACCATTCTGGAAATCAGTCTGGAGGTTCCTCAGAAAATTGGACATTGAACTGCCTGAGGACCCAGCTATACCTCTCTTGGGCATATACCCAAAAGATGCCCCAACATATAAAAAAGACACGTGCTCCACTATGTTCATCGCAGCCTTATTTATAATAGCCAGAAGCTGGAAAGAACCCAGATGCCCTTCAACAGAGGAATGGATACAGAAAATGTGGTACATCCACACAATGGAATATTACTCAGCTATCAAAAACAATGACTTTATGAAATTCATTGGCAAATGGAGGGAACTGGAAAATATCATCCTGAGTGAGGTAACCCAATCACAGAAAAACACACATGGTATGCACTCATTGATAAGTGGATATTAGCCCAAATGCTTGAATTACCCAGAACACATGAAATTCAAGCCGGAAGATCAAAATGTGAATGCTTCACCCTTCTTTAAAAGGGGAACAAGAATACCCTTGGCAGGGAATAGAGAGGCAAAGATTAAAACAGAGGCAGAAGGAACACCCATTCAGAGCCTGCCCCACATGTGGCCCATACATATACAGCCACCCAATTAGACAAGATGGATGAAGCAAAGAAGTGCAGGCCGACAGGAGCCAGATGTAGATCTCTCCTGAGAGACACAGCCAGAATACAGCAAATACAGAGGCGAATGCCAGCAGCAAACCACTGAACTGAGAACAGGACCTCCGTTGAAGGAATCAGAGAAAGAACTGGAAAGCTTGAAGGGGCTTGAGACCCCATATGAACAACAATGCCAAGCAACCAGAGCTTCCAGGGACTAAGCCACTACCTAAAGACTATACATGGACTGACTCTGGACTCTGACCTCATAGGTAGCATTGAATATCCTAGTAAGATCACCAGTGTAAGGGGAAGCCTTGGGTCCTGCTAAGACTGAACCCCCAGTGAACGTGATTGTTGGGGGAGGGTGGCAATGGGGGAGGATGGGGAGGGGAACACCCATAACGAAGAGGAGGGAGAGGGATTAGGGGGATGTTTACCCGGTAACCGGGAATGGGAATAACACTTGAAATGTAAATAAGAAATACTCAAGTTAATAAAAAAAAAAAAAAAGAAAAAAGAAATGTTCAACATCTTTAGTCATAAGGGAAATGCAAATCAAAACAACCCTGAGATTTCACCTCACACCAGTGAGAATGGCTAAGATCAAAAACTCAGGTGACAGCAAATGCTGGCAAGGATGTGGAGAAAGAGGAATACTCCTCCATTGTTGGTGGGATTGTAGACTGGTACAACCATTCTGGAAATCAGTCTGGAGGTTCCTCAGAATATTGGACCTACCTGAGGACCCAGCTATACCTCTCTTGGGCATATACCCAAAAGATGCCCCAACATATAAAAAAGACACGTGCTCCACTATGTTCATCGCAGCCTTATTTATAATAGCCAGAAGCTGGAAAGAACCCAGATGCCCTTCAACAGAGGAATGGATACAGAAAATGTGGTACATCCACACAATGGAATATTACTCAGCTATCAAAAACAATGACTTTATGAAATTCATTGGCAAATGGAGGGAACTGGAAAATATCGTCCTGAGTGAGGACACAATCAATCACAGAAAAACACACATGGTATGCACTCATTGATAAGTGGCTATTAGCCCAAATGCTTGAATTACCCTAGATGCACAGAACACATGAAACTCAAGACGGATGATCAAAATGTGAATGCTTCACTCCTTCTTTAAAAGGAGAACAAGAATACCCTTGGCAGGGAATAGATAGGCAAAGATTAAAACAGAGGCAGAAGGAACACCCATTCAGAGCCTGCCCCACATGTGGCCCATACATATACAGCCACCCAATTAGACAAGATGGATGAAGCAAAGAAGTGCAGGCCGACAGGAGCCAGATGTAGATCTCTCCTGAGAGACACAGCCAGAATACAGCAAATACAGAGGCGAATGCCAGCAGCAAACCACTGAACTGAGAACAGGACCTCCGTTGAAGGAATCAGAGAAAGGACTGGAAGAGCTTGAAGGGGCTCGAGACCCCATATGAACAACAATGCCAAGCAACCAGAGCTTCCAGGGACTAAGCCACTACCCAAAGACTATACGTGGACTGACCCTGGGCTCCAACCTCATAGGTAGCAATGAGTGGCCTAGTAAGAGCACCAGTGGAAGGGGAAGCCCTTGGTCCTGCCAAGACTGAACCCGGAGTGAACGTAATTGTTGGGGGGAGATCGGTAATCGGGGGAGGATGGGGAGGGGAACACCCATATAGAGGAAGAGGGGGAGGGGTTAGGGGGATGTTTGCCCATAAACTGGGAAAGGGAATAACATTTGATATGTAAATAAGAAATACTCAAGTTAATAAAAAAAATTTAAAAAAAAAAGCCTATAGTCTACAAAACTGGAAAATCTAGATAAAATGAATGATTTTTTAGACAGATACGAGGTACCAAAGTTAAATCAAGATCACTTAGACCATCTAAATAGTCCCATACCGAATCAAGAAATAAAAGCAGCCATTAAAAACCTTACAACCAAAAAAAGCCCAGGACCAGATGATTTTAGTGCAGAATTCTACCAGACCTTCAAAGAAGACCTAATACCAATACTCTTCAAACTAGTCCACAAAATAGAAACAGAAGCTACACTACCTAATTCATTCTCTGCAGCCATAATTACTGTGATACCTAAATCACTTAAAGACCCAACAAAGAAAGAGAACTTCAGACCAACCTCCCTTATAAATATCAATGCAAAAATACTCTATGAAATTCTCACAAACCATATCTGAGGACACATCAAAACCATCATTCACCACGATCAATGCTTCTTCTCAGGGATTCAGAGATGGTTCAATAATAATACTATAATTTAAACAAAGCCAAGTAGAAAAGCCACATGATTATCTCATTAGATGCTAAAAAGGCCTTTAACAAAATTCAACACCCCTTCATGTTAAAAGTCTTGGAGAGATCAGGAATTCATGCCACATACCTAAACATAATAAAAGCAATATATAGTAAATCAACAACCAACATCAAATTAAATGGAGAGAAACTAAAAGCAACCCCACTAAAATCTGGGACAAGACAAGGCTGCCCATTCTCTCCTTATCTATTCAATATAGTACTCTATATTGCTCTTACTGGAGCAATTGGACAACAAAACGAGATTAAATGTATACAAATTGGAAAGATGCTCTGTGTAGCTTTTGCTACCCCACCTAAGCGCTAGGAATGGGCTCTGCTGCTAGCCCATTTCTAGTGAATATTGGATTCTCAGATAAGGAACACAGATGCACACAGTTGTTCAATTTCAACTTGTCTTATTGACTCAACTGCTGGGTGGCTCCACTCTATCTTGGCTAGCATGTCCTTCCCAGAACTCCCAGCTCAGTATCCAAAATCTGTACTCCATTTCAGTTGCTTAGCCACCTTCAGTCTCAGCTCAATATGCCCAGCTCCCACCTGTAGAAGAGGCTACTCTGCCTGAGATCTCACATGGCTGAGATCCATGTCCTTCCCTCCAAAGCATGGCAAAAACTCTCTCCCTTTTCTCCTGTGTCTGTCAGTCTGGTTCTGGGGACCTGGAAATCCTGCTTATTCTTTGTGCCCAGCAATTAGCCCATGACATCTTCACTGGTAGATCAAGAACCAATTGGGGAACATGACTTAAGCATAAGAAAACACCGCTAGAGAAAAGAAGTCAAAGTATCACTGTTTACAGATGATATAATAGTATACATAAGTAACCCCCAAAATCCCACCTAAGAACTCCTACAGCCAAACAACTTCAGCAAAGTGAAGGGTTATAAAATTAACTCAAACAAATCAGTAGCCTTCCTTTATACAAATGATAAACAGGCTGAGGAAGAAATTAGGGGAACAACACCCCTCACAATAGCCACAAATAGTATAAAATATTTTGGTGTAACTCTTACTAAGTACGTGAAAGGTGTGCATGACAAAAACTTCAAATCCCTGAAAAAAGAAATCGAAGAAGACTTCAGAAGATGGAAATATCTCCCATGCTCATGGATTGATAGGGTTAACATATTGAAGATGTCCATCTTACCAAAAGCAATCTACAGATCCTCATCAAAATTCCAACACAATTCTTCACAGACATGGAAAGAGAAATTCTCAGTGTCATATGGAAAAACAACAACAACAAAAAAGTTCAGGATAGCCAAAACAATTCTCAACAATTAAAAAAAACTTCCTGGGGAATCACCATCTCTGACCTCAAGCTGTACTGCAAATCAATAGTGATTTTTTAAAAACCCTATTGGTACAGAGAAAGACAGATCAGTAAGTGGAATAGAATTGAAGGCTCAGAAATAAACCCACACACCTATGGGCACTTGAACTTTGACAAAGAAGCCAATATCATACAGTGGAAAAACAGATAGCATCTCCAATATATGTTGCTGGTATAACTGGTGGTCTGTATATAGAAGAATGAAAATAGATCCATATTTATTACCTTGCACAAAGCTCAAATCCAAGTAGGTCAAGGACCTCAACATAAAACCATATACACTAAATCGAATAGAAGAAAAAGTATAAAATACCCTCAAACTCATTGGCACAAGAGCAAATTTCCTGAATAGAACACCAATGGCCTAGGCTCTAAGGTTAACAATTGATAAATGGGACCTCATGAAATTGACAAGCTTCTGTAAGACAAAAGACACAGTCAATAGGACAAATCAGCAACCAACAGATTGGGAGAAAAATCTTCACTAAGTCTACATCTGACAGAGGACTGATATCCAAAATATATAAAGAACTCAAGAAGTTAACCTCCAAAAAAACCAAATAACCCAATTAAAAGTGGAGTACATAGCTAAATGAAGAATTCACAAAAGAAGAATCTTGAATGGCTGAGAAGCACTTAAAGAAATGTTCAAAGTCCTTAGCAGCATAATGCAAATTAAAACAACCCTGGGATTACACCTTATAGCAATCAGAATGACTAAGATCAAAAACTCAAGTGACAGCACATGATGGTGAGGATATGGAGAAAGAGGAACACTCCTCTACTGACGATGGGATGGCAAACTGGTACAACCACTCTGGAAATCAATCCGGCAGTTCCTCAGAAAATTGGCAATAGTTCTAACTTAAGACTCAACAATACCACCCTTGGGCATATACCCAAAAGATACCCCACCATACTACAAGGACATGTGCTCCACCATGTTCATAGCAGCCTTATTTTTGATAGCCAGAAGCTGGAAACAACTCAGATGTCCCTCAAACAAATAATGGAAACAGAAAATGTAGTTCATTTTCACAATGGAATACTATTTAGCTATTAAAAACAAAGACATCTTGAACTTTGCAAGCAAATGGATAAACTAGAAAAAATCCTGAGTGAGGTAACCCAGACCCAAAAGGACAGGCATGGTATGCACTCACTGAGAAGTGGAAAATAGCCAAAAAGTACAGAACATCTAGGATACAAGCTACAGACAGTAAGAAATGTAACAAGCAGAAAGGCCGGGGTAAGGATTCTTCGATCCCACTTGGATGGGGAAGGAAATAATCATGAGAGGCAGAGAAAGGGAGGAACCTGGGTGGGAGAGCAGAGGGGGAAGGGAAAGTGGGAACAGGATCAGGTATTGGGGAAGAGAATACCTCAGAGAGCTAGGACAATGGATGGAAATAGGCATGGGAGGAGGAAAATGGGGGAACCCTCTGGAAAGTACCAGAGACCCAGGAGGAGAGAGACTCTCAGTCCTCAATGTGGATGATCTTAGCCAAAATGTCCAACAATAGAAAGAGGGAACTCGAAGAGTCCACCTCCAATAGACCGACAGGGCCTCAATTTGAGGGACTGGGTTACCAACCCACAGTCAAAATTTCTTACTCAGATTGTTCCTGTCTAAAAGAACTGCAGGGACAAAAATGGAGAAGAGACTGAGTGAAGGGTGGTACATCTTGACATCTCACAGTGAGAGTGGGCGTCACCAAGGCCTGACACTATTACTCATGCTGTGATGCATTTACACACAGGAGCCTGGCATGGCTGACCTCTGAGAGGTCCTACAGCAGCTGACTGAGACAGATACTGTACTTGAACCCAACCATTGGGGATCCCTATGGTTGAATTGGGGGAAGGTTTGAAGAAACTTAAAGGGAGACCAACCCCATAGGAAGACCAACAATCTTAATTAACCCTGACCCCAGGAAGCTCCCAGAGACTGAACCACCAACCAGGAGCATACACAAGCCAGTCCAAGGCCCCTGGTACATAAGTAGCAGAGGTCTGCCTGGTCTGGTCTCAGTGAGAGAAGATGTGCTTATCCGAGAGAGACTTTAAGCCCCGGGGATGGGGCAGTTCTGGTGGTGGGGAAGCACACCCCTTGAGGCAAGGGGAAGAGGAATGGGGTGATGAACTGTGGGAGAGGGAAAAGGGGGCAACTACTGAAATGTAGATAAATAGCTTAGAGAGAAAGAAAAGCACAGCATGTACTTGGTCTCCTACTTTTCCTAATCCCTGGCCATGAGAGGTCCATGTGCTTCTGCTTTCTATATTCATTCACTCTTGAGTTTGCATAGCTTATTATTTCTGACATATGTTGTGACGATGTATTATGATAAACATATTTATTATTCACAGGCTATCGCTATACCTCACAGCCAGAGTTAAGGACATATCTTTAGGTCACTCGAGAATGTAACAGAGGTACTCAAATCCCATTGGGGAGAGAGCTAAACTCTCAGAAGTGTGAACAATCCTGAGAGATCAAAGGAGACAACTGTTTTTTGCCCACATTCCTGACCCAAAAGGAACCCATTTAGTGCTCTCTGTGCCCTCTGGGTACAGGAACCTAGGAGCAGTCAGAGGCAGGACCCTTAGGGTTTCTGCCTACCCTGAGAGCTGACAGCCAGTCACCAAGAGCACCTACACACCTGAGACCAACTCTTCTGCTCTAAGCAACTGCCTGGTGGCCTCAGGACACAGAAATTAAAGAAAGAAATTAAAGACTTTTTAGAATTGAATGAAAATGAAGGCACAACATACCCAAATTTATGGGACACAATTAAAGCAGTGCTAAGAGGATAACTCATAGCTCTGAGTGCCTGCAAAAAGAAACAGGAGAGAGCATACATTAACAGCTTGACAGCACACCTAAAAGCTCTAGAACAAAAACAAGCAAATACACCCAAGCCGAGTAAAAGGCAGGAAATAATCAAACTCAGGGCTGAAATCAACCAAGTAGAAACAAAAAGAACTACACAAAGAATCAACGAAACCAGGATCTGGTTCTTTGAGAAAAATCAACAAGATAGATAAACCCTTAGCCAGACTAACCAGAGGGCACAGAGAGTGTGTCCAAATTAACAAAATCAGAAATGAAAAGGAAACATAACGACAAAATCTGAGGAAATTTAAAAAAAATCATCAGATCCTACTTCAAAAGCCTATACTCAACAAAACAAGAAAATCTGGATGAAATGGACAATTTTCTTGAAAGATTCCAGTTACCAAAGTTAAATCAGGATTAGATAAAACATCTAAACAGTTCCATAACTCCTAAAGAAATAAAATCAGTTATTAAAAGTCTTCCAACCAAAAAGAGCCCAGGACCAGGACCAGAATTCTATCAGAACTTCATAGAAGACCTCATACCAATACTGTCCAAACTATTCCACAAAATAGAAACAGATGGAGTACTACCTAATTCCTTCTATGAAGTCACAATTACACTTATACCTAAACCACACAAAGACCCAACAAAGAAAGAGAACTTAATCCACTATGTAAACAAACTCAAAGAAAAAAACCACATGATTATTTCATTAGATATTGAGAAAGCATTTGACAAAATTCAACACCCCTTCATGGTAAAAGTCCTGGAAAGAATAGGAATTCAAAGCCCATACCTAAACATAGTAAAAGCCATATATAGCAAACCAGTTGCTAACATTAAACTAAATGGAGAGGAACTTGAAGCAATCCCACTAAAATCAGGGACTAGACAAGGTTGCCCACTCTCTCTACTTATTCAATATAGTACTCAAAGTCCTAGCCAGAGCAATCAGATAACAAAAAGCAGTCAAAGGGATACAAATTTGAAAGGAAAAAGTCAAAATATCACTATTTGCAGATGATGTGATAGTATACTTTAGTGACCCCAAAAGTTCCATGAGAGAAGTCCTAAGCCTGATAAACAATTTTAGCAAAGTGGCTGTGTATAAAATTAACTCAAACAAATCAGTAGCCTTCCTCTTCTCAAAGGATAAACAGGATGAAAAAGAAATTAGAGAAATGACACCCTTCACAATAGTCCCTAATCACATAAAATACCTTGGTGTGACTCTAACCAAGCAAGTGAAAGATTGTATGACAAGAACTTCAAGTCTCTGAAGAAAGAAATTGAAGATCTCAGAAGATGGAAAGATCTCCCATGCTCATGGATTGGCAGGATCAATATAGTAAAAATGGCCATTTTGCCAAAAGCAATCTACAGATTCAATGCAATCCCCATCAAAACTCAACTCAGTTCTTCATAGAGTTAGAAAGAGCAAGTTGCAAATTCATCTGGAATAACAAGAAATCCAGGATAGTTAAAACTATTCTCAACAATAAAAGAACTTCTGGGGGTTGGGGACTTAGCTCAGCGGTAGAGCACTTGGTCTAGCGAGCGCAAAGCCCTGGGTTTCGTCCCCAGCTCCGGAAAAAAAAGAAAAGAAAAAAACAAAAAAAAAAAGAACTTCTGGGGGAATCACCATCCCTGACCTCAAGCAGTTACAGAGCAATAGTGATTTTAAAAAACAACTTTATGGTATTGGTACAAAGATAGGCAGGTAGATCAGTGGAATAAAATTGAAGACCCAGAGGTGAACCCACACACCTATGTTCACTTGATCTTTGACAAAGGAACTAAAACCATCCAGTGTGAAAAAGATAGCATTTTCAACAAATAATGCCTGTTTAACTGGAGGTCAGCATGTAGAAGTGTGTGAATTGTCCCATTCTTATTGCCCTGTACAAAGCTTAAGTCCAAGTGGATCAAGAACCTCTACATCAAACCAGATACACTCAAACTAATAGAACAAAAAGTGGGAAAGAGCCTTGAACACATGGGCACTGGAGAAAATTTGCTGAACAAAACACCAATGGCTTATGCTCTAAGATCAAGAATCAACAAATGGGATCTCATAAAACTGCAAAGCTTCTGTAAGGCAAAGGACACTGTGGTTAGGACAAAACGGCAACCAACAGATTGGGAAAAGATCTTTACCAATCCTACAACTGATAGAGGGCTTATATCCAAAATATACAAAGAACTCAAGAAGTTAGACTGCAGGGAGACAAATAAGCCTATTAAAAAATGGGGTTCAGAGCTAAACAAAGAATTCACAGCTGAGGAATATTGAACGGCCAAGAAACACCTAAAGAAATGTTCAACATCTTTAGTCATAAAGGAAATGCAAATCAAAACAACCCTAAGATTCCACCTCACACCAGTGAGAATGACTAAGATCAAAAACTTAGGTGACAGCAAATGCTGGCGAGGATGTAGAGAAAGAGGAACACTCTTCCATTGTTGGTGGGATTGCAAACTGGTACAACCATTCTGGAAATCAGTCTGGAGGTTCCTCAGAAAATTGGACATTGTATTACCTGAGGACCCAGCTACAACTCTCCTGGGCATACACCCAAAAGATGCTCCGACATATAACAAGGACACATGCTCCATTGTGTTCATAGCAGCCTTATTTATAATAGCCAGAAGCTGGAAAGAACCCAGATGCCCTTCAACAGAGGAATGAATACAGAAAATGTGGTACATCTACACAATGGAGTACTACTCAGCTATCAAAAACAATGACTTCATGAAATTCATAGGCAAATGGATGGAACTAGAAAATATCATCCTGAGTGAGGTAACCCAATCACAGAAAAACAAGCATGACATACACTCACTGCCAAGTGGATATTAGCCCAAATGCTCGAATCACCCATGATACAATACACAGACCACATGAAGCTCAAGAAGAAGGAAGACCATAGTGCAGATGCTTCACTCCTTCTTAAAAGGGGGAACAAAAATATTCATAGGAGTGAATATGGAGGCAGAGTTTGGAACAGTGACTGAAAGAATGGACATTTAGTTTAGAGCCTGCCCACCTGGGAATCCAGCTGATATATATATATATATATATATATATATATATATATATATATGTGTGTGTGTGTGTGTGTGTGTGTGTGTGTGTACGTATGTATATGTATATGTATGTATGTATGTATGTATATGTATATGTATATGTATATATGTATGTATGTATGTATATATACACACATACATACATTCCCATCTGCTGCAGTCCTGTTTGGCTCTACTGTGAGTCTCTGGACTACCCAGTCTCAAGTTCTTGGTCATCCAGGCAGTGTCAGGCATGGGGCCCCTCTTGTGGCTTGGACCTCAAGGTAAATTAGGCATTGGTTGGCCACTAAAACTGTTCTGTACCACCATTGCCCCAGCACACCTTGAAAGCAGGACAGATTATGAGTTGAAGGTTTTGTGGCTGGCTTAGTGTCCAGGTTTCTCTTTCCATAGCCTGGAAGTGCCCTCATGCAACCAAGAGGCTAGAACACAGGAGTGAGGACCCATGTAGGCACCAAGGGACATTGGAACATTCAGTGGGCTGTGTGAATGCTGTCCTCAATCATGGGACACGGTCAGTTTTCATAGAGCAACCGCTGCCTTAGTTAGCATCACCCTGCATTGTGTAGGGATCTCCACAACACCCTTTAGCCAACAACTTGCCCAAATGAAACCCAGTCCCACCACTGGAAGCGTTGGCTGGTTTTACAGCCAACTCATATCTTATATTACTAGGAGTCCTCATTAAGGCCACCCCTAGAGTCCAAGACCTTCCCACTACACTAGGTTTTCACAGGCACACGCAATGCCTGCCAATGCCAGCTTTCTCCCCGCAATCTCTCTCAATCCCTTCCCTTCCACCTGATCTTTTCTTCTCCTGTCCCCAACCATTCCCAGCCCATCCACAAAATGGATTCTATTTCCCCTTCCCAAGGAAATCCATGAGTCCTCCCTGGTGACCTCCTCATTTATCTAACTTACCTGGTTCTACAGATTGTAGCCAGTTATCCTTTACTTAATGGCTAATAGTCACTTTTAAGTGAATACATACATTATTTACCTTTCTAGGTTTGGACTCAGGATGATTATTTCTAGTTCCAACCACTTGCCTGCAAATTTCATGAAGGCATTTTGCTTCCAACTGCTTAAGTAATACTCCATTATATGAATGTGCCACATTTTATTTATCCATTCTTCTGCTGAGAGATATTCAATTTGTTTCCAGTTTCTGCCTATTATGGAGAAAGCCACAATGAACATGGTTGAGCAAGAGTCCTTGTGGTAGGATGGAACATTCTTTGGGTATATGCCCAGGAGAGGTGAAGTCAGTCTTGAGATATTGATGCTTCTGAAGAACTGCCATACCAGTTTTCACAGTGGTTGTACAAGTCCTCCCACCAGCAATGAAAAGGTGTTCTCCTTGCTCCACCTCCTCCACACCATGACCTGTCACTTGTACTATTATTGATCTTAGCCATTATGACAGGTGTCAGACAGAATCTCAAAGCAATTTTGATCTCTATTTTCCTGATGGCTAAGGATGTTGAACATTTGTTTCTCAGCTGAAATGGAAATTTCTGGTTTCTTTGAAGACTTAGTTGCATCATGTGATATTTTTCTGGAAACTTAGGAGATGTTTTTGCTGAAGCAGACATGTGGAGGGATGTTTTCCTGAGAACAGACAAGCGATGTTTTTCTAGAAGCTGCCTGGAAAGAGGGCATGTGATATTTTGCTAGAGCAGACACTTGAGAGAACACACAATGTTTGGAAATGGTACGATTATAACAGTGGTCAGCACTGTATGGTATTGGTTTGCCTTGCCACTCTTAGCTGGTCTTCGTTGGGCTTTGCTGACACTGGTCTTCACTGACCACTATGTGGTATTGGTTCACCTTGCTGATCATTGCTTATCATGACTTTGTAGAGAGAAGCACACCGAAGAATGTCTGGTGGTGTTCTGGCAGACTCAGACCAATTTGTCAGACTCTCATGTTTCTTCTGGATCAAAATCTGTTGGTGATTTGTGAGTACTGTGTGCAATGGGATTTAGCTACCATTGCTGATTCGTATGACCTAACTGACCTGATGATATCCTAACGACACAGACTGGATTCGCTCCAGCAAACTATTTCTAAACAGTTCCACATCTTCCTTTGTCCTATTAACCTTTTCTTTCCACTACCTCTGGTGGGTGGTGGGCTAGAAGGGAGGTTAAAACATTTAAGTACACTTACTAAAGTAGGCTTTGAAAATATAAACCTATACTCAGCCGTTTAAGATCCCTTTATTAATAGTTCACTGTTTATATCTTTACCCACTTTTTAATTGGATTATTTGCTTTTTGACACCTAGTTTTTGAGTTCTTTGTATATCTTGGATATCAGTCCTCTGTCACAAGTAGAATTGGTGAAAATATTTCCTGTACTGCAGACTGCCACTCTGTTTTAGTGACAGTGTTCTTTGCCTTACAGAAGCTTTTCAGTTTCATGAGGTCCCAATTATTAATGGGTCAATCTTAATACCTGCACTTTTGGTGCTCTGTTCAGGAAGTTGTCTCTTGTGCTGGTGTGTTCAAGGCTATTCCCCACTCTCTCTTCTATCAAGTTCAATGCTTGTGTTGAGGTCTGACAAATTTGAATTTTCTGATAAAATACTGATCTTTTTTCATTCTTCTACATGCAGACATTCAGTTTGATCAAAATATTTGTTAAACATGCTTTGTGTTTTTCCAGTGTGTATTTCTGGGTTCTTTATCAAAAATTAGTTGTCCATAACTATGCGGGTTGATTTCTGTGTTTTTAATTCAACTCCATTGATTGACATGTCTGTTTTTACACCACACCGTGAGTTTTTTTGTCACTATATCTCTGTACTTGAAATCAGGGATGGTGATACCTCCAACGGTTCTTTTATTATTCAGAATTCTTTTAGCTATGCTGAATTTTTAATTTTTCTATATGAAGACAAGAATTGTCCTTTCAAGGTTGGGAAAGGATTTTGTTAGAGTTTTGATGAGGATTGTATTGAATCAACAAATTACTTTTGGTAGATGGCCATTTTACTATGTCAATCCTACCAATCCATGAGCATGGGAGGTCTTCCCATCTTCTGAGATCTTCAATTTCTTTCTTCAATTACTTGAAGTTTTTGTCATACAGGTCTTTCACTTGCTTGGTTAGAGTTACCCTGAGGTATTGAAGAGCTACTGATAGGTTTTTGTTTTCAGTTAATCATCTATCCAGCCACTTTGATGAAAATGTTTATTAGCTATAAGAATTCCAGGCAGAATTTTAGGGTCACTTATAACCTTGTACATTATCTGCCAATAACAGTACTTTGACTTCTTCCTTTCAAATTTGTATCACCTTGATCTCCTTCAGTTGTCTTTTTGCTCCACTTAAGACTTCAAGTATTAAATAGATGTGGAGAGAGTGGGCAGCCTTGTCTTGTTCCTGGTTTTAGTGGAATTGCTTTGAGTTTCCATTTCATTTGATGTTGGCAACAGGCAAAAGGTAAAGTGCCTTCATTACGTTCAGGTAGATGCCTTGTATTGCTGATCTCTCCGGGACTTTTATCACAAAGAGTTGTTGGATTTCATCAAAGGTTTTCTCAGCTTCTAATGAGATGGTCATGTGATTCATTTCTTTCAGTTTATTTGTATTTAATTTGAATAATCTGTCAAGTTATATCAGGGTTTGTCAATCTTGCCGATTTTCTTTGTTTTATTGATTCTTCGTAGTGCTCCTTTTGTTTCTATTTAATTGACATTGGCCTTCAGTTTGATTATTTATTACAGTCCACTCCTCTTCAGTGAGGTTACTGCTGTGTGTTCTAGAGAGTTCAGGTGTGCTGCTAAGTCGCTAGTATGAAATCTCTCCAACTTTTTAATGTGGGCACTTAGTGCTATGAACTTTTCCATCAGATCTGCTTTCACTGTGACCCATAAGTTTGGGCATGCCGTGTATTGCCTTTCATTCACGTCCAAAAAGTCTTTAATTTTTTTTAAAATTTTTTCTCGACTTATTTTTTTTCACTCAACAGAGAGTCGTTCAGTTTCCCAGATTTGGTAAGCTTTCTGCTGTTCTTGATATCCAGCTTTAATCGATGGTGGTCTGATGGGATACAGTGGATTATTTAAGTTTTCTCATATCTGCTGAGACTTGCTTGTGTCCCTACATGTGTTCAATTTGAGGAAAAGTTCTGTAAAGCTCAAAGAAGGCATATTTCTGTGTCTGAGTAGAATATATAATCTCTTAGGTTCATTTGGTTTATGACTTCAGTTAGCTCCAGTATTTCTCTGGTTATACTGTGTCCAGATGACATAGCCAATGGTGAGAGTGGGTACTGATGACTCCCACTACAGGTGTGTGAGGGTCAATATGTGATTTAAGCTGTGGTAATGTTTCATTTACAAACACCATTGCCCTGTGTTTGGGGCATAGATATTAAGAATTAGAATGTTATCCCGATGAATTTTTCCTAAATACTTAGTGTCCTTCTGAATCCTTTGATTAATTTGGGTCTGAAGTCTGTCTTGGTGCATGTTAACATGACTACAGCTTTTTAGGTCCATCTCCCAGGAAACATCTTCTCCAACACTTCACCCTAAGGAAATGCCTATCCTTGATGTTGAGGTGTGTTTTTGTGTGTAGCAGAAGGATGGATCGTGTTTCACATCCATTCTGGTAGTCTGTGTGCTTTTATCAGGGAATTGAGACCATTGGTATTGAGAGATACCAATGACCAATGACTGCTAATTCCTGTTATATTGGTGAGGGTGATGGTGCTGATATTGGTGGTGGTGGTGGTGGTGGTGTGTGTGTGTGTGTGTTTTCCTTCTTTTGGTTTTGCTGGTATGAGATTATTTCTTGTGTTTTCCTGGATGTAGTTTACCTCCTTGGTTTGGAGTTTTCTTCCTAGCAACTTACGTAGGAGTGGATTTATAGACAGATACTGTTAAAATTTGACTTTACCATAGAATATCTTAATTTTCCCTATTTATGATGATTAACTAACTACATATAGTAATCTGGGCTGACATCTGTGGTCTCCTAGAATCTGCAACACATCTATCCAAACCATTCTGGCATCCATTGAGAACTGGGCTGTAATTTTAATAGGTCCATCTTCATGTTAGTCTTTTTCCTTACAGATTTTTAATATTCTTTCTTAGTTCTATATGTTTGCTGTTTAAATTATTGTGTCAAGGGGACTTCCTTTTCTGATCCAGTCTATTGGGTGCTCTGTATCTTTATTGCACTATATAGGAAGGTCCTTCTTTAGGTTAGAAACTTTTTCTCCTTTGATTTTGTTGAAAATATTTTCTGGGCCTTTGAGCTGGAAGTCTTCTCCTGTCTCTATTTCTATTATTCTTAGATTTTGTCTTTTCATAAAGTCCCAGATTTTTTCAATGTTTTGTGTCAAGAGTTTTTTAGATTTAACGTTTTCTTTGAATGGTGCATACATTCCTTCCCTTATATCTTCAATGACTGAGAATCTGCCTTCTATTTCTTGAATTCTATTAGTGAAGCGTGCTTCTGAAGTTCCTGTTTGAATTTCTAATTTTGCATTTCCAGAATTCCCTCAGTTTATGATTTCCTTACTCTTTCTATTTCTGTTTTTGGATCTTGAATTTTTGATTGTGGTTTTTCTGGTTTGTTTGTTTGTTTTATTTCTTTAAGGGATTTATTCATTTCCTCCAATTCTTTTTGTTTTCTTGGACTTCTTTAAGAAACTTATTCATGTTTTCTTTAAGCATCTCTATTATGTCCATGAGGGTTGGCTTTAAGTTCTTTCTCTCGTGCTTCAGCTATGATGAAATAATCAGGGCCTGCTGTGGTAGGATAGCTGATTTCTGGTGGAGACATGTTGCCCTGGCTATATTGATTGTGTTTTTATGATGGTGTCTAGGCACCTAGGTTTGGGATGATTATAGATCTAAGTGCTGAATTCTGGGTTTGTTTTTGTTGGCTTGGTGCTTTATTACTTGGTTTTTATTTCCTCTCAGAATTTTTAGACAGTGTGATGGCAATGTTGTCTGTTTTACTGGCCTCCTTGGAGTTTTTGTAGGAAATGCTTGCTAGTATTGGAGGCTGGGGGAAGAAGAGGCTGGGGTGAGATGGTCTGCTGCAGCACTAATGGCTACTCTGAGGAAAGGGTCTTGGGGAAAAGAGAAAATGGAGAAGGTCTGCCAGGAGCCTACCTTCTCTTCTGGCTTTTGTGTCCTGTGGTTACACAGGGGTTGTCCATCCATGTTGAGGACTGGAACACAGAGACAAGGCAGGAAACGGAGGCCAGGACTGATGGTCTGTGGGATGCACAGGAGGTGTGGAAAAGGGGAGGAGGAGGCTGTACCTGGTGTTCTGTTGCAGCTCTAGAGGCAACCCTGAGTTTTGCTTCAGCATTGCTCTAAAATTAAACTACAAACTCTTACAGAATACTGACCCAAGAGTAATGTTTGTATGTTTGTATGCGGTTTATAATAATCATTTGCTGGAAGCAACAAATATAAGTTGAAAGCAATCTTATAAAATGAGTACCCATCAAAAATGTGGAAAGTAATACCTGAATATTGCTTGATAGTGTTTATTTTATTCTTATTTAGGTCAGTTGGGGTCAGTTGGAGCCAGTGATTTAATCCCTTGTTAAACTTTGTTAAAGATTTCTATAAAGTGGTCCAGTCCTTTCTCATGCAATTCTTTCTCTGCCATTCAATAAAAGAAAGAGAAAAACCTCCAGTTAAGGACAAACACACAGGGACAGACAGATATATGAGGACAAATTCACAAGACAGAAGGCAAAGATTCAGACTCAAAACAGATGGACAGGAATGGCAAAAGACAAAGGGAGAAAAAAGTAGAGAATTCCAATCTGGGCTCTCCCTTCCTCAAGTGATACCAAGAGAATTGATAGTGTATCCTCAATGTGATATTCATGCATTAATACTGACTCTGAGTTTATTATTAACATGTTCAAGTGTCGTGGTAAAAAATAAAACACATTGTGATGGCTTCCCACACGCACATACCTGGGCAGTCACTCTCTTACTAGTTCTGGCTCTGGGCCATAGGAACTAGTGCTAATTTGTCTCAGTGCCTCCACTGAGATACTCCATGGTACTCCATGGTACTCTCTAACCTGGGAGATCCGAGAGCCATTCCAGTGTGGCACCTTACCACGATGTTTTGCTTTTAGTCACAGTCCCCTGGTTGGGTTGTTACCACGCCAGGCATACACATCCCAATTCCATGGCAGACTTGGTGCATCCCACCACTGCACCTTCTCTTGAACTCAACTAAGTCACCACATGAAAGAACACACCACACAATAACCTCTGATCCATTTGATAAGATATAATTTGCCCTAGACAGCACAAAATCTTATATACACCCATCCCTTAAAATAGTCATAACAGCCTGTAACTATGCACAGAGAAGAATCTTAACATCTGCCGCCATGTTCTCCCAACTTCTTCTCCTTGCTCTGGCTCCTTCTCCTCCTTCTAAAACTTTTCTCCTGCCCATCATTTCTTCTTGTCCAATAACAGGTCTTGTTCTATCCTGTACCTGCCTTTCTGCATAAAGACATCAACCTACACTTCACCCTTTTTGTCTAATTAAAAACAAAACAACTTTTCTCTCAAATGTAAGGTGAGCATTACTACCATTTTGTAATTAAAAGCATAAAGTATACCTAACACCCAGTCCAACATTTTATCAGTTAAACAGAACATTTAGTTATCTATTCCGTCTTAAGAAAGGTTTAAAATCCATGTAATGTCCTGGCTAACTTGTATGCTATCTGATAACTATCCAATTAAATCTGTATTCTCAAAGTTAAACACACTGAGTAGGCCATGAGACTGTAATCAGTCTTCAACCCTGTCAGAAATCTGATAATGACCAATATATCTGTAAATATAGGAAGCCTAACACAGCTTCTAGAACTGAGACAGGTTATAGAGACATTTTTCTGCTTACACAGTCCCCTGTTAGTAACGTGAGAGCAAGCCTTCTGGCCTAGGATCACCTGACAGACTTTTGAAATGCAGAATTTCGAAGGGCTGATCACTCAGGCTCAGCAGAAATTACCAGTCAACTTATTCTGTAACATATTCTTTTCTGGACAATATTAGTCTGTAGATGAATAGAGGCAATTCTGGTGGAGACAAACAAGTCTGTCTCACCACAATACATCACCTCACCTGGAGGTGGAGATGTTCAATTTCTTCTTTGAGTCCACCAAAGGGAAACTGTTAGGAGCAGATATGTCTCAACAAGAGATAAATAACATTAAATGTCAGATTTTGTGGATTTCTGACGTTTCTGAAAACCGTCTATCTATATAAAGTAATCTGGATTGTTGTTCTTTAACTGCTCTCAGCTATTTCTGATGAGAATACTTTAAAAACACCCTAACAGTAGACTATGAGCCACAGATTTGTTATTTGGCCCTTAATTCCCATGTTTAATCATCTCAGATTAGTTTGCAATGGCATTAATAGAAGAACTGGGTTCAAACCTTGTACTTTTAAAATTTTTTGCAACAATAGAGGAAATTTATGACAACAAAAATCTTAACTTGTATCAACTAAATTCTATACCAATGTAAAGCTTACTAACAAAGATATGGATTTTTACCAAATGAGATTATGGCTGTAAAATCAACTCTAGCTAATTCTTCCCTGTTAAATTATGACCATTTCTAAATTCTGTAGAAAGAGAACCTTAGAATAACCACTTTGAGCCTTCCAAAGTTTCAGGAATCTGGGTGATGATTCTTCAATAACTTCTTCAGGCTGTACATGGGTGTTGAGATATCCTTGGGGGCAGGGGGGAAGGAAAATGGGGAAGGATTGTTGTAGCCTGATGTCTGCCTTTGACTGGACCTAGCTGAAAGTCCTTGAGATCAGGAATCCAAGCAGGCCAGTTCAGCATTCTGATGATGAGTTCATCAAGCTGTACATTCTGCAATATATAATTCTCAAAACAAAATTTTAATATCAAGATAACTTTTTGTTTGATTCTCTTGAATGTAGCTTTTCAGGAGTTCTACCTTTATCAAATCTAATCAGTATACCTCTGGAAGGTGTCCAAAGCCTAATCACCATTTTTAAAAACACAAAAGACAAAAGCCTTTCTCCCAAAATACCATGTTCTTTAGTCTGCAACCAGAAAAAGCTTGTATCTTGCACTCTCCCCAGGGAAATAATATAACAAGACTCAAAATCACACCCATTATGAAAATTAAAACTTTTTTAAAAAGAACAAAGTAAGCTAAACAACACTGTATGACCCTGTTTAGCTTTTCTAATCTGTCATGCCAGGAAATTAACACAAAATTCCCATGGAACCCACATTAAGAGACTATGAGCCTCCGCTGTGATAAATATCAAAATAACCACAAATCCCAGCTATCCGGCTTCATTGAGCCATATATGGCATTAGCAGGGTAAATTCATAAAAATGATTTAATCCCACTTCTATTAATACCTATCAGTAAGAAGCAGGCAACTTGTCAAACCAGGATTTTAACCCAAAAATTCCTGTGGAGCCCACATTAGAGAGAATCTGAGTATCTTATAGACCAAAATATTACCATCTATCTGTTAGTCTCTCTACCTGGAGCATCAGACTTTTTACTTACTAATAACTTCTATAATATATGCCTGTCTTCACTCTGCCCGGTATACAGACTTCTGTTTTATAATAACTTTTATAACTGGCAAATATCACCACTCTCTACTTGGAGTCAGTGACTAATCTTCCCTATCCAAGTTCCGAATCACTGGTGAAAATCCCACGTGAGTCAGATAAACTCTGCACTCTCTCATTCTAACTATAAAAACAAACTTAATCACATCTCTGCTAATATTGTCATTAAAGAAGCCGGCCGCTTCTAATCTCTGTCTCTGTGGCTAAGAGCAACCTGCACTTTTTCACAGCAGGGGCCATGAGCCCGCCATCAGACTGTCACTCTTTCTTTTAAGATTCCCATGCTAGCGGTATCACGTGACTCAACATGGTGCTGTCCCTATTTTACTTAGAAAACAAAACGTTTTCGGCTGAAAAACGTCAATTTTTTAGTGGATTCGTGCATAACATAACGGTCGCCACTTATTGCATTAAAAAGATAGAAAGTGGCACGACTGGTTCCCTACCGCACACATACCTAGGCAGTCGCTCTCCCCCTAGTTCCTGCTCTGATGGGTCATAGGAACTAGTGCTAATTTATCTGAGTGGTTCCACGCTGGCCCCCATGGTACTCTCTGACATGGGGGGTCCACGAGCCGTTCTGGTGGGGCACCTTTCCACGCTGCTCTGCTTTTACTCCCAGTTCCCTTGGCGGGGTGTTAGCATGCCAGGCATACACGTCCCAATTCCATGGCAGGCTCGGTCTGTCCCACCATCACACAATGTCCTCTGATCCAATTGATAAGATAGAATTTGCCCACCTAGTCAGCACAAAATCCTATAACATCCATCCCTTAAAATAGTCATAGCAACCCGTAACTATGCACAGAGAAGAATCTTAACATCTGCCACCATGTTCTCCCAGCTCCTTCTCCTCCTTCTAAAGGTTTTCTCCTGCCCTTCCTTCTTGTCCAATGACAGGCCTCATTTTATCGTGTACCTGCCTTCCTGCATAAAGACACCAACCTATATTCCTATATTCAAGCTGACTGATTTTTTGGTGTCCAACGGGAGAAATCTCTAATGCATTAAATCTATACACTTTGTCGCCCCATGGGCACTTTGTGTCTGTGGAGTATTTTGAAGCACCCAATGAGAAAGGATAGCCTAAACTCATACAAAAGATATGGAAGATAATGAAGAACCCTTGTTGGAAGTGTGAATTTTGGATGTCTCAGTTACCAAAACTCAAGTAACACCCAGAATGTATCCAATCTCCAAGAAATGACGGCACAGGAGATAGAGCAGACTGAGGGAATGGCCGACCAATAACCTGCCCGACTTGAGACCCTTCCTATAGACAAGCACCAGTCCCTGACACTGTTAATGATGCTCTGTTATGCTTGCAGACAGGAGCGTGTTGCCTCTGAGAGGCTCCACCCAGCAGCTGACTCAGACAGACACAGACACCCACAGCCAAACAGTGGATGGAGCTTGGTGATGCTTATAGGAGTGTAGGAGGAAGGGTTGAAGGCCCTGAAGGGGATAGGAGCTCCACAGAAAAAACCAACAGAGTCAACTAACATGGACCCTTGGGGCTCTCAGAGTCTGAACCAAGCAAAGAACTTTTACAGGTTGGACCCTAGACCATGCAGCAGATGTGCAGCTTGATCTTCATGTGGATCCCAAACAACTGGAGAAGGGAGCTATCCCAAAAATTGTTGCCTGCACATGGGATATGTTCTTGTACTTGGGCTGCCTTGTCTGGCCTCAGTGGGAGAGGAAGCACCTAGCCTCGAAGAGACTTGAAGTGCCAGTGTTGGGGAAAAACCCAGGGAGCCTACCAGAGGAGATGGGGATGGGGATGGGGATGGGGGAAGGATTGTGGGAGGGGTGAGTGGGAGTGGGGAAGTGAATGGGATATAAAGTGAATAAGTAAAAAAAAAAAGAAAATTAATTTTTAAAGACCTGACAGGAGCCTGAAATCCCTCCCCTCACCTGCTTGCTGTGGTGAAGAGGTCCAGAGGAAAAGGAACTCTCCATTTGGCTGCTGCATAGGTAGATCTCAGAAGCTAGGTCTCATGCTCTAAAAGCCCCCTGGCTGAGAGCTCCACTCTTATTTCCTTTTTCTCTTTCTTTGTCAAGTCCAGTCTGATTGTACTCAACTTACGCCCCAAGGAAAAGCACGGCTGTCACTGAAGCATGCCGACGCTTGAACTTGCCACGTTCCCCTCTCAACTGCAGTCTGCGTGCACACTGACAACACTGTCTTCCCTTGGCTCTTCTTTCCCATTTCTCCAAAAATTAGTTCTGGAAAGAAATGGCAAGCTTACACCACCCTTTCTACCTTCATCTCTGCGTGTAATGGTTGGGTTAATCAGATGCGCTGGGTTGTTCCACTGTCAACTTGAAACAGCCTAGAGGGCAGAGGAGCTCTCAACTGAAGAATTACCTCCGACACTTCTGTGGCAGATTCTGCAAGTGATCGTCCTGAGTTATGACCGATGTGGCAACATCTGCAGACAGGTGGGCCTGGGTTGTAGTTTTTTTTAAAGCCAATGAGCAAGTAAGTTACATTCCTCCATGGGCTCTGCTGTGTTTCCAGCTTGAGTTCCTCCCCCAACTTCCTTCAGTAATGGACTGTTACCTGGAAATATAAGACCAAAACAGCAACGACCAAAAAAAAAAAATCATTCCTCCCAAGATGCTTTGCTTTTAGCCAGTGTTTTATCACAGCAACAGAGAGGAAACTAGAGCAGCAGTGTGATGAGGTGAAGGTGTGGCTCTGGGGGTGTGTGAGAGGGTTGTGAGGTGAAGGTATGGCTCTGGGAGTGTGTGAGGGTTGTGAGGTGAAGGTGTGGCTCTGGGTGTGTGAGAGGGTTGTGAGGTGAAGGTGTGGCTCTGGGAGTGTGTGAGAGGGTTGTGAGGTGAAGGTGTGGCTCTGGGAGGGTGTGAGCTGTGTGTGAGGTGAAGGTGTGGCTCTGGGAGTGTGTGAGAGGGCTGTGAGGGGTGAAGGTGTGGCTCTGGGGTGTGTGAGAGGGTTGTGAGGTGAAGGTGTGGCTCGGGTGTGAGGGAGGGTTGTGAGGTGAAGGTGTGGCTCTGGGAGTGTGTGAGAGGGTTGTGAGGTGAAGGTGTGGCTCTGGGAGTGTGTGAGAGGGCTGTGAGGTGAAGGTATGGCTCTGGGAGTGTGTGAGAGAGCTGTGAGGTGAAGGTATGGCTCTGGGAGTGTGTGAGAGGGTTGTGAGGTGAAGGTGTGGCTCGTGTGTGAGAGGGTTGTGAGGTGAAGGTGTGGCTCTGGGAGTGTGTGAGAGGGTTGTGAGGTGAAGGTGTGGCTCTGGGGAGTGTGTGGGTTGTGAGGTGAAGGTGTGGCTCTGGGGAGTGTGTGAGAGGGTTGTGAGGTGAAGGTGTGGCTCTGGGTGTGTGAGAGGGTTGTGAGGTGAAGGTGTGGCTCTGGGTGTGTGAGAGGGCTGTGAGGTGAAGGTGTGGCTCTGGGTGTGTGGGGGGTTGGAGGTGAAGGTGTGGCTCTGGGTGTGTGAGAGGGTTGTGAGGTGAAGGTGTGGCTCTGGGTGTGTGAGAGGGTTGTGAGGTGAAGGTGTGGCTCTGGGGGTGTGTGAGAGGGGTGTGAGGTGAAGGTGTGGCTCTGGGGGTGTGTGAGAGGGTGGTGAGGTGAAGGTGGCTCTGGGAGTGTGTGAGGGGCTGTGAGGTGAAGGTGTGGCTCTGGGAGTGTGTGGAGAGGGCTGTGAGGGTGAAGGTGTGGCTCTGGGAGTGTGTGAGGGGGTGAGAGGTGAAGGTGTGGCTCTGGGAGTGTGTGAGAGGGGTTGTGAGGTGAAAGCATGGTTCTGGGGAGTGTGAGAAGATTGTGAGGTGAAGGTGTGGCTCTGGGGTGTGTGAGAGGGTTGTGAAGGTGAAGGTGTGGCTCTGGGAGTGTGTGAGAGGGTTGTGAGGTGAAGGTGTGGCTCTGAAAAGTGCGTGAGAGGGTGGTTACCAAGGGTTCATCCTAGCAGGTGAGATCTGCTTAGCATCTGGGAGGTACCTTACCATCATTGGTGATGAGTCTCCAGTTTGCCCATGTAACCCCTAGTCACCTAGTTCCTCAGCTTCCTAATTTAAACTTACTTTTCTTTTAGCCTTTCCCCATTTTTTTTTGAAAGGGCATGTCCTTTTTACTCTATGTGATGGTTAACCTTAACTTCTAATTTGATAGAATTTAGAATCAAAATGGAAACAAGATTTCCATATCAGGTTAATTGAAATGAAAGAAATACCCTAAATTAGGTGTCACCATTTTCATGCAGTCCAGGAGTGAATTAAAAGATGAAAGTGCCCAGTTTCTTCCTGCTCCTGCTGCCACAGTTTCACCTCTAGGACAGAACACATCCCCTGGAATAAATAAACCAAAATAAAGCCTTCCTTCATTAGGGTTGCTTTTTGTGATGCGTTGTGTTGAAATTCCATATGAATGAATACATTCATGGCATGAAGGCTGCACAACCCTGGAAGAGTCACTGCGTTTGAACGATACTGAGGAGACACTGGTGCTTTGAAGTTTGAGTAGTTTGGGCAGTGCTCGCTTAGAAGATGAGTAGTGAAGAAACAATGAAGTAGACGAACATTCCTTTTGATTTCTTAAAATCACATATTCAAGTTCCCTAAACTTACGACACATTCTTGAATAGATTAAAGGCGAAAGCAGCAAGTCATAAAAAATAAGACATAATGTGTGACAAAACAGGTAACCACGTCCATCATGTCATGGCAGAAATAGACATGCTTTAAAGTGAAAATTATTGGGGATCTCCAGTGGTGGCTGAAATTACTAGGATTTTGCAATGAGTTATATGGATGGATAGATAGGTAGATAGATAGATAGATAGATAGATAGATAGATAGATAGATAGATAATAGATAGATAGATAGATAGATAGATAATAGATAGATGATTGATAGATAGATAGATAGATAGATAGATGATAGATAGATAGATAGATAGATAGATAGATAGATAGATAGATAGATAGATAGATAGATGATAGATAGATAGGAACTGTTAGAGAAGAGGCAGGGGAAAGGCATCTTGTGAATGAGACAATTCAGACTCAAGACAAAAGTTCAAGGAAGAAGGATTGAATGCAGCAGATCAATAATTATGGATAGAAACAGAGTTGGACCTGGTGGCCCAAATCTGGAGCACATCTTTAAAGCATCATGCTGAGGGGCTGAGACCACTGTTTCTAGAGCTGCTTCCACACATCCTGGCATCTGCCCCGCTTTGTACAGTTAAAGAACATTTCCACTGCTTGGAAGCTTAGGCTAATGTGACCACAGTTGGGAATAACGGTGTAGGAAAACTAACCCAGAAGATTGCTCCCGGCAAGAAAAACCTACTACTAGATCCAAGACGGTGGCATTGCGAGTGTGAACTAAGTGACAGAAAATTGACAGTGAATTTTCACTTTCAGGAAAAACATGTAGTGGTGTTGGAAGCAAAATCTCCTCAAGAGTTTAGAAGAAAGATGATCTCTTTGACTTGAGTAAATCACCAGAGGGTGAATAATTTGAACTGTCTCAGGAGAGAGGGTTTGTTTTTTTTGTTTTTTTTTTTTTTTTTTGTCTAATGTATTAGGGTTTTTAATAATTTTTGTGAATGAATGTTCAAGCAAGTGTCAGTGTGACAAATAAAACAGGGCTGGGAATGTTAGTTCTTTAGTAAATATTTTCCCAGTATGCATAAAATGCCTTGGGTGCAGCCCCAGAAGTTCAACACAGACAGGTATGTAGACTGGTAGGCTCGTGGGTGGGTGGGTGGATGGATAGGTGGGGGGGTAGGTGGATAGATGGGTGGGTGGATGGATGGATGGATGGATGGATGGATGGATGGATGGATGGATGGATGATGGATGGATGGATGGATGGATGGATGGATGGGTAGATGAGAGATGTGTGCATGCATACATACATGATAGGTAGATGCTCTTTTGAACTCGAGCTGCTGAAGTAGATCATATTAATAACCCAAGAACTATGCCAAAAGTCATCTTCAGGAACTCTCAGAAAAGGAAAATAAATCTCACAGAAAACAGAATCTAAGAAGCACAAGGTCTCTTGCAGCTTTGGAATCGAAAGCTGTCACTTAGAACTTAGGAAATTAACGAGTTCAAAATATTGTCAAAAGGAAAACTGAGTCCTAAATTCATGAGAATTAAAAATTCTGGGGTTGGGGATTTAGCTCAGTGGTAGAGTGCTTGCCTGGGAAGCACAAGGCCCTGGGTTCGGTCCCCAGCTCCGGAAAAAAAAAAAAAAAATTCTGTACATTTCTCTTCTTGCTTCTGAAATGACTTAATATGCTTAGCCCTTTACCGCACTATGACAGCGTTATGATTAAATCAGAGTTTAATTATGCTCCCCAAACACCTTTGTTGTACTAACAGCCCCTAATGAGACTGTGAGTTGAATATATTAAATTTAAAACCATTATGTTGAGGATGGAACAAAAAGATCATCAGTTATTATGCAAATGTGGTGATCTTCCAGACAGGAGCTAATTGCAGGACCAGCCTTCATTACAGAGCAAGCATTGGGTCATGAGGCTGCCTCTTCCCATGCCCCAAGGTTACAGAGCAAATTCTACCTTGTTCCTGGGCAAAGGTGAGGGAGTGGGAGCAGGAGAAACAGGGGAGGGAATCAGAGGGGAATCAGGAAGCTTCTCAGGGTACAAAGAGCTTCTGAATTGAAATTACCAAGATTTCTGCTCCTTAAGGAAGGGGAAGTTCTCAAGGAAACTGCTTGGCAGCTGCTGGGCTGCTTTGCTAACTCCGTGGGTTCATTCTGTGATTCTATTTGCCCTCTCAGAAGAGTCTTGAGACACAGTCTTGTGTAGACACCTTGATTTGTTTCTGAAACAAAACGTGGGCTAATTTTTCCAAATAAATGATAGAGAGCAATTCAAGCTTTGATCAATCCTGTTTTCTGTGACTTTGTTGTGTGCAGGAGAACATCTACATCATTAAGTACACTGTATCTGAGCAAAAAAGAAGAATTTTAAGTCTGTGTGTTCCACCTTCTGTTAAGTTTCAGAATCTGTATTGATTTACTTTGCTCAGAAAAGCATTTTACTGTACACAGACGCAAGCTTGGAAGCTTCCTACAGATCGAATACTGTGCTTCACTTACGAGCTGCCCCTGGAGGCTTGAGCGATAATGACTTTTCCTCTGACCACCCTATTAACTGGAAAGAAAATATATGAGTTTATAAACATTTATTCCTCTGTGTATCATTGTACACTAATATAAAACTTTAAAGGATGAGAAGCTACACCACGTCTCTATAATAAGTAAATATTAGCCTCAGTATTCTTATTACAGTGGCCTGAGGTGGCCACACTGTGGTCTGATCACACGTGCTCTCAGTCACAAAAGCCTTTGCCATCCTAGGTAACAAGATATAAGCCCTCGGGTTACATGGAGGCTATGGAAACATAGTCTTCTGAGGTAGAAAGTCCTACCTCAAATAACCCATCCTATTTTTACTTAACAACCTTTTAGCTCATAAGGTGTATATCATGAGACCTACATTCATAATGAATGAACACTTAAAAATAGCTGAGAAATCAATGGTGAATTAATTTAAAAGAATAAAATTGCCTCAAGAAATGACAAGAGAAAAGAAGATTAAAACACAGTGCGGGATCCTACAACAGATAGAGGCCTTATATCCAAAATATACAAAGAACTCAAGAAGTTAGACCGCAGGGAGACAAATAACCCTATTAAAAAATGGGGTTTAGAGCTAAACAAAGAATTCACAGCTGAGGAATGCTGAATGGCTGAGAAACACCTAAAGAAATGTTCAACATCTTTAGTCATAAGGGAAATGCAAATCAAAACAACCCTGAGATATCACCTCACACCAGTGAGAATGGCTAAGATCAAAACCTCTGGTGACAACAGATGCTGGCGAGGATGGAGAAAGAGGAACACTCCTCCATTGTTGGTGGGATTGCAGACTGGTACAACCATTCTGGAAATCAGTCTGGAGGTTCCTCAGAAAATTGGACATTGAACTGCCTGAGGATCCAGCTATACCTCTCTTGGGCATATACCCAAAAGATGCCCCAACATATAAAAAAGACACGTGCTCCACTATGTTCATCGCAGCCTTATTTATAATAGCCAGAAGCTGGAAAGAACCCAGATGCCCTTCAACAGAGGAATGGATACAGAAAATGTGGTACATCTACACAATGGAATATTACTCAGCTATAAAAAACAACGACTTTATGAAATTAAATGAGGCAAATGGTTGGAACTGGAAAATATCATCCTGAGTGAGCTAACCCAATCACAGAAAGACATACATGGTATGCACTCATTGATAAGTGGCTATTAGCCCAAATGCCTGAATTACCCTAGATGCCTAGAACAAATGAAACTCAAGACGGATGATCAAAATGTGAATGCTTCACTCCTTCTTTAAAAGGGGAACAAGAATACCCTTGGCAGGGAAGAGAGAGGCAAAGATTAAAACAGAGACTGAAGGGACACCCATTCAGAGCCTGCCCCACATGTGGCCCATATATATACAGCCACCCAATTAGATAAGATGGATGAAGCAAAGAAGTGCAGAAGTGTAGATCGCTCCTGAGAGACACAGCCAGAATACAGCAAATACAGAGGCGAATGTCAGCAGCAAACCACTGAACTGAGAATAGGACCCCCGTTGAAGGAATCAGAGAAAGAACTGGAAGAGCTTGAAGGGGCTCGAGACCCCATATGTACAACAATGCCAAGCAACCAGAGCTTCCAGGGACTAAGCCACTACTTAAAGACTATACATGGACTGACCCTGGACTCTGACCTCATAGGTAGCAATGAATATCCTAGTAAGAGCACCAGTGGAAGAGGAAGCCCTGGGTCCTGCTAAGACTGAACCCCCAGTGAACTAGACAGTTGGGGGGAGGGCGGCAATAGGGGGAGGGTGGGGAGGGGAACACCCATAAGGAAGGGGAGGGGGGAGGGGGATGTTTGCCCGGAAACCGGGAAAGGGAATAACACTCGAAATGTATATAAGAAATATTCAAGTTAATAATAAAAAAAAAATAAAAAAAAAAAACACAGTGCGGGGGAAATGGAAGGGAAAAACGAAATGGCAAAAGTCTAAAGCAAAAGTAATGTGAGCAGCTGAACACTGGTGAAACAGAGAAATACTAAAATAAAACACTCTGCAGTCATAAGCAAGGCCAGGAATGATAATATTTCTGAGGAAAAAAGTAAAGTTTATAATTTTAATACACATACAAAATTAAATTTTGAATTTCATTAAAGTAAAAGTATGAAATAGTTTTTGTTAGAGCACAAGTCTGTACCTTTGTGATATGTGATCCAGATTCCACAGCCTGACGAGATGCAGCCACATGTCCCTGTAGCTCTCTCTAAACAGAGTGGTGGAGCTGGCTGTGCTGTAGCCAACAGCAGTCCCTACTTCACTGTTCTAATCGGGTCCTAGGTCCTCCACACTCTAAGTCACGGGATGTGAAGCTTCCCACCGCTCCTGAACAGTGAGGCAGAGGCAGGCCTTTGCTCTGCTCTGGGATTGGTCAGAGGAGATAGCTCTGAAGGCTGCTCTTGGAAGAGGCTTCTCTGCCCTGCACACTACACCATCTTCTCATGGTGGTCCTCCCTCCTTCTCCCTCTCCTCTTCCCCCACACTTTTTGTTAATGAAGCACCTCTACAGGCTTTAAAAAGAAACCTCATTAAATGGACTCCTGTGTCCACTTCCTTTCAGAGCCTACCATGATTGTTGTACTCTTCTGTTACAGAATAGTTTTTAAGTTGCTTTACAAATGTATTTAGATGCAACTGAATTGAAACCTCACGGACTGTTGTTGACATTCACTATGGCCCTCTCCAGCAGCCATCATGATAGTTTACATTTACAATCCCAGCACTAAAGATGGTGAATTGATGGGAGACTGAAGTTCATAGACAGCTTGTACTTCAAAGTGGAGTTACATGCCAGCCTGGAATGTAGAGTGAGATTCTGTCTCAAAACAAAACAACCAGATACACTCGAACTAATAGAAGAAAAAAGTGGAGAAGAATCTTGAATACATGGGCACTGGAGAAAATTTCCTGAACAAAACACTAATGGCTTATGCTCTAAGACCAAGAATCAACAAATGGGATCTCATAAAACTGCAAAGCTTCTGTAAGGCAAAGGACACTGTTGTTAGGACAAAACGGCAACCAACAGATT